>NC_142350.1:49822000-50156000 GCF_059441175.1 Urocampus carinirostris | reverse complement strand
AAAAGAAACAACCGTAAAGTGAAAACATCGTAAGGAGGGTTCGCCGTATCCCAGGGTCTCCTGTACTTCAACATCTGACCTGCAGCTGGTAGTGGATGCTCCTCTGTTTCAGTTTGGTGGCTCGGTCTCCGAGGCAACCGTAATCCCAGCCCGTGAACACCATCATGCTGTAGTCGCCTGTTGCGCTGCCTCCCGTCGCCACGGCGACCCGAGCAGCGCTCCCCATACTGAATCGATCGAGTTTTATTTGTTTTCTTTTTGTAAACAAAAAGCACCAAAAGTTGGTGAACTCACCGGGCCAAGATGCAGATGAGGCAAAAGGCCAAGTAAAAGACAGCAGTGAAGAGGTAGGCCAGTGGGATGTTGTAGGAGAAGTTTTTGTCACCCACCAGCGTGTTGGTGTAGTAGCCGTAAAACAAGTAGGAGTACTCCATGAAACCCTAAAAGAAAGCAATCAATATCTTGCTTTGGGTCGCCCACAGATTCATAGAGGGGGGGCGTCTTTAAAACATATCATGAAACTATTATAACTCATTTTCCCAACCGATACGAATCTAATCTAAATTTTTATCACCCTGATCTGTGTGTGTATTTGTATGTAACTTATAGGCTCTGAGACGGCCCAAACAATTTTCATCAAAATCTACACAGTTGTACTTTAGGCATCTGCGAGTGTCTTTAGCTAGGTTCTGTGTCAAGGCACCTCCAATAAAAAAAACAATAAAAATTGATAAACATCCGCTTTTGTGGGGTCTTTAAAGCACTGTGGCAGCCATATTCGGTACTGCTGTGCGCGACCGCCGACCACTCTAAGCAGCCGGATCCAATCTCCATCAATCTTTCTGGACACCCACACCAGTTATGATAACTTGTTTTTAACTGCATGCTTTATTTATAAACACAAAATAAATCCTACTACTTTTTTTGTGTGCGTCTTTATTTTTGTTTACAGTCACAAATACATTACATAGCTCTGGCAAACATATCCATTATCACATTCGCCTAGCACGCGAAAGGTCCCCGGTTCGAGTTTGGGGGGAAACTTATGTTGGCCTGGAGAGGGATGGGTGCCATCAGGCTATACTTGCCCAAGACACACGACAGAAAATGGGGCCCCTACAACCCTTAAGGGATCCAACCAACCGACCAGAATGTCAGAGATACTATAGCTTATGCACTTTCTGCATATTTTTTTTACACTTGACTTGAAATTAATTTAATACTAAAGAATGAATGCCTGTGTGTGTGTGTGACATATAAGCTCCAAAACGGCTGAACCAATTTTCGTAAAAAATTGCACAGTAGTACATCAGGCCTCTGGGAGTGTCTTTAGCTAGGTTCCTTGTCAAGTCACTCCCAATTAATACCAGCTCTGGAGCGGCTTTTTGGCAATCCCTAGTGGCTCCCTGGACCTTTTCCAAGAAACTATGGCCCAAACAACCCCGCTCAAGTAGAATGCCCAGCAACGTCGATCCATGATGCTTGTCGATCAATACTTGCATTGTCTGACATTAATAACTATCAGGACAAGATATTGCTATGAGGCCCATAACACTAGCAATATAGATATTGCAAAAAATACATCACAATATTATTAGTTATGTGGGAATACGTCCCTTTGAAATATTAGTGCTCCAACACAAAATGTTATACATGGGCTCACTAAAAAATATATCACTTATTTTAATCAAGTGGAATTATCATAGATGTAAACATTAATAAGCTGTGATAGAAAAATAAACTACACAAAAGGTAACCCAAAAATAGTCATTGTTGTGCAAAGGTGGTCCAAATTTCTTTCTATCTATCTACCCTGGTCATATCCCTCGAGAGGGGTGACTGACAGCAAGACAAACGTTTACACGAACACAGAGAAAATCTTTTTTAAAAAAAAGGGGAAAAGTAGCAAAAAAACACACCAAAAAACCCCCAAATGCCCGAGTTAAGCACCTCGGCACCCAAGTTGGTCATGTTTTCGTCCCTCCAGATGAAACGGGACACCAGAAAGCGGCCATGTCACTCGGGTCAGGGTGACACAACACACTCTTCTGTTCAACAGCAGGGCCCGACAGCTTTCACTGGTTTACCCCTGCTGCATCATACAGGTGCCCTGCCCATCCCTTAGAAACGCGTCCACACATCCCACTATCCTTTTACAACACCTCTCCACTCATTCCTATCACCAACAAGAGCTTGAGCCTCCATTATACTTAGACCTCTTTCCTGCAGTGCACTCATAACACCATCCATCCACGTCAATCGCGGCCTTCCTCTTGGTCTCCTAAGATTTACTTCTGCTCTATAGATCCTCTTCAACATTCACTCCTCATCCATCCTCTCCATGTGTCCAAACCAACCGAGTACTCTCTTATCAACACGCTTGCTCAGTTCCACGACTACTCCAGTTCTGTCTCTCACAATTTCATTTCTTAATCCATCCAATCTTGTCACTCCTAACATACTCTTCAAACACTTCATCTCAAAAACATTTCATTTCCTTCTCGAATCTGCGTGCAGGCTCCGAGTCTCTGCACCATACAACACAGTCGGCACAATCAAACTCTCATACAGTCCCCTTTTAACATCCAAACTCATACTCTTGTTGCTCAGGTCCAAATTTAGTCCCCCAAATAGTCATCTTTAAACATCTTGAAAAATGTGTTTTTTCACATTTTATTCGTCAACAAGTAATACATCTTTAGGCCAGAACCTTAGCATCATTTCTTACCGTTCCTGAAAGGAAGTCCAGGATGTAAGTATAGAACGGGACCGAGGCTTCAGGGTTGGGATCGTATTCGATGCATTCTTCGGGACCTGAAAACGAAACGTTTTACCAAAAGATGCAGACATGATATTGCCGGGAGGCCTGCTGACCCGTGTTGTTCAAGGGATCGCTGTCGGCAGACCTGAAGACGATACTGGGGACGAAGACCAGCCCGGCGATGAGTAAAAAAGACACGAAATTGAGAAGGACCAGAAACCGTAGGAGCAGGAAATAGGACTGGACGCCGCCGCCAAATTTCCCTAAAGGGAAGAAGAAACTTTAAGATACAGTAGACCTTCGGGATACGGCGACTCCGCCTTATCATGTTTTCACTTTGCAGTGTGGAATAGGTTTCTTTTGGCCTCTCTTTATGCCATTTCTCCCACTGTAATGTCACACACCAATTTTCCCTAAAATTCAAACTCTGCGGTGATCGTGTTTATAACATTTACATCTCTTGAGATACATTTCTACTGTTTTGCGTTACAGCATCATGAAAATATCACTTTGATATTGTCACAAGTATCAAAAAAAGTATCACTTTAGAATCTCATGTGCTTTGTAAAAACTAAGAAAGTCAGTGATACAATACTGGATTTTTTCGCTCTGGGTACAAGCCTTTGTGATGATGCTAAAGCTAGATGCAAAAACATAATAACCATGGAAAAAAAGGTTGAAGAATAAGAAAAAGGCAGACTTGTATGGTCTCAACTAACCAGAGCATGACAATCGTCACAAGTGGGTTTCATTTTTAATGTTCCCATCCCCCCTTTGCATCCACCTGCTACTCCGCTGTACCACTCAAAGTCAAGTCACACCAAAGGTAAAAGTCATTTTCGCTTTACATATTTATGTTATTTAATCATATACACATAAATTAAACATAAGTAGTATTACTATGAACTATTTTGTATTTCTAATGTCTTTTTCTGGAGTACCGGCGGTTCAGAACACTTTAGCTAATTACCTCACACCCCACGATACAGCACTTTCCATTTGCAATCCCCACCTCAGAACAGATTCATGTCATATTCCGGGGGTCTACTGTTTGTATTTTGTTTTTTTTCATTTTTGAGATGAAACATGACAAAATTCTTGGAGACCGAATCCAAACAAACTCGACCAAGTCGATGCAACAGACCTCCAATTTTTTGCAAAGATTTTCTCCAAAGCATGAAGAGGTTTCGAAAATCTCTGGTGTTCTTTTGGATGCTCTTGAGAGTTTTGTGCTTTTTTCGTTTCCACGACGACAGCCTGGAGGAGGAGACCGCCACTTGCATTTCTTGCACCTGCCTGGAGACGGAAAACAATGCACAACTTAAATTGTTATAATAAATACCATGACAGACATTTTGGGCTTCCCCTCTTATTTTGTACGGCTCATATGATTCTTTGTTGTTGTTGAATCCCGATAAAAGGAAATGCAACCTCTTTTAAATTTACCATAAATTAGAATGCACCTACAATGCCATTGACGGATAGACATATCCAAGATTTCATTTCAAAGGGTATCGTTGGCGAATTAGATTTCATTACTTATTTTTGTTAAGTGATATTAACAATAGAGGCTTCAAAATAAAACAGAAAATAATAGAATCATATCAATAACTCTGAAGAAGTAAACCACAGAAAGCATCTCAACACAAAAAAGCAATAAATCGTTCAATTGATAAATAGTGAAAGTACAAAAATGATTAATAACGTTAAGGAAAATACCAAGTAACTTTTATCTTAACAATGACAGTGGATTACACTTAATTGATCAAATTTTTGAAGAGGAAGGTGAAAATAAACAAGTCAGATGTTCTAGTAGGCTTATATTTAAATTCCATCCCATCCTACATTGAGTTGTATACAGTGTGAAAAATGAATGAATAAATAGTAATAGTAAACAGGGGATAATGTATTGTGGCCACAACCGTGCATTTCATTGTAGGTGCGCCTCTGCCGAAAGTGCCTTCTGCAGGTCCCCACTGGCAGCAATATGTGATTGGGGATAATGAATTGAGGCTGCACGAGTGCAGTTAATTCTGCGCAGAAATACAATCATGGCAGTAGCTCAGGAGGTAGAGCGCTCATCTTGGGACCAAGAGTTAAACGTCAGTGCCCTAAAGAACCCCTAATGCCCCGATAAGTAGGTAGCATGGCTGACTCTGCTAACAGTGTGTGAATTTGTATGAGTGATGTATATTGTAAAGCGCTCTGGCAGGTCTTTAGCGACTGGATAAAGTGCAATAGAAATGCCGTCCATATACGAAAAAAAGAGCCGCCAGGGCTGACAATGTGAGCGCTGCTGTTGCCCGTTAACAGCAATATGCAATCGCGGACAATGGATTGCAGCCGTACAAGTGCAGTTTATTTTAAGGAGAAAAATTAGTAATGGAAAAAACGGAGCTGATAGACCACAGAAAAGTGCACTCTGCTGGTCCCTGCTCGCAGTCATATGTGATCAGGGATAATGGATCACGGCCGCCTGAATGCGGTTCATTTAGGGCAGAAATTAAAAAATAGCAAAAAAGGAGCCGCCTGACCTGACAAAAGTGCACTCTGCAGGCCCCTGCTGGCCAGCAATACGTTATCTGGAGTAAAAGATCACAGCCATTGGAGTGCAGTTCGCCTTTGTGGACAGAACAGCATAAAGAGCCTGACAAAATGCATTCTGTTGACCCCAGCTTGCAGAAAAATTCAATCAGATTTAGTGGATTGCGGAACATTATTCAACCTCAAATGCACTGAGGCCATTAAGTATGAAGTGTGAAGTAGAGCCGAATAACAGTATATTCTAAAGAATATTATAAATGCTAAGATTGTATCTAACAAGTACTATCGGCTGATTGACTATGGAAGCCTGGCTTCAAGTGATTAGTTATTGGGTCTTCTTTTCCCTAATTTGTATGATAACTGTCGTATTTTCGAAATTATCAATTCGATACCTATCGGCCTGATATTAAACTTACATGAAAAAATGTATATGAAAAAGTTTTTTTCAGACCTCACAGCCCTTTTCAGCGCCATAGGCAAAGGAATGGTGCGGAGCTCCCGAGGCTCCTGACCCGATTCCGAGGAGCCATCCACATCATCATCATCATCATCATAATCGTCATCTAATGTGGTCGCCACATTCCGATCAAACTGAGAGTAAAAACGATCGGACCCTCGCGATGAACGGCGTCTCAGTATCTCTTGACTGTTGGAGTTCAAGTAATCTCCATCTGCAAGATAATGGAGACTTTATCATACAGAAGATAAAGAGAATTCGATTTGAGGAAATAATGACATACCTTCAGCGTATTTGTAGACATTTGATACAGGGTTCTGTGGTTCCATTCCTCATTCGTTATGCTGTAAATATTTCAAAGCAAAACAAAAGGGAACCTGTTTGGAGGAAGTGGCGTATTTACTAGTTTTTCCCAACCTTCTTCTGTTGGACTTTAGTCTCTTTGCAGGTAAACTCACTTCCTTGTATTGTGCCTTAACCCATTACAACCCACAACTAAACAGCACAATGCTTTAGATAACTTACACTGAAGCAAAACACAGGAATTGCTAAGTACAGCTGTAGAAACAAAATAAGGCATCAAAAAACAACATACTTCTTGTTCAAAAGCAATAAAAATACACTTTCAAGAAGACCAATTAAGGAGAACAGCTAATAGTAGCAAGGTTATATGTATCATGGGTTTAGGTGTAATTAACAAAATTTGGCCTGAAAATAGAAAAGGTAAACTGTCCACTTCATTGACAAAGTGAGTACGCCTCTCTCATTTCTGCAGATATCTCATTAGAATGTTTAATAGAACATCGCAGAAGAAACATTGCTTTAACACAAAAGAAGTATGTCGACAAAGGCCATGGCTTACTGGAAAGATGTCCTGCGGTCTGATGAGACCAAGATTAATTTATTTAGCTCAGATGGTTTGAAGCATGTGTGGCAGCAACCAGGTGAGAGTACAAACATCTTTGTTGTTCCCCCTCAAGTCATGGTTTTGGGGAATGTCATGGTTTGGGGCTGCATGAGTGCAACTGGAGTTGGGGAGTTGCATTTTTTTTTTTAGGAAAACATGAACTCAAGCATGTACTGTGAAATACTGGAGCAGAGAATGATCCCCTCTCTCCAGAAACTGGGTCCCAGGGCAGTGTTCCAGCAAGACAATGACCCTGAAAGAACCTCTAAGATGACCAAGACTTTTCTAAAGGGCTAAGGGTAATGGAAGTGGACTGGTCCCAAGCAGGTCTCCAGATCTAAATCCAATAGAAAATCTTTGGGGCATCCTCAAGCGGAAAGTGGAGAAGCACAAGATTTTGAATATCCCCCAGCTCAGTCATGTTGTTATAGAGGAGTAGAAGAGCATTCCAGTGGCAATTTATGAGTCTCTGGTGAAATCTATGACCAGGTTCTGTAAGTGGCTCTACAAAATCAAATTGGACACACAAAATATTGAACTTCAGGAATTTTAACTCAATAGTGTAATCACTTTCCTTACCATGGGTTTAGTTACCAAACGCTATAGTTTAAGTTTTTTCGAGGGGAAAAATGAGTTTACACTGCTATAAAAGCTTTACACAGACTAACTTTCATTGTGTCAAACACAAACAGAAACAGAGACTCCATTTAGAAATAGAATTAGATTAGAAAGAAGAGGTTTCGACTTATTTTTCATCTGGGACTATCATCAAAAGACGCTGGTAAGATGGGCCAGCGCCTAAAATCATATCACAAGGTTCTTACCGTTTTGTGGCTTTTATAGAAACACTAGAAAGCAGGAACTAACGAAAATGAGCTAGGCTGAGTTTGTGGTTTCCAGTTCAAAAATGCTGGCTGGGAGGGAAGGTGTTTTGAAGAAAATGGTAAATCCACCGACAAATAAACCACAGAATAGAATAAATTTAGCATTCTTTAGATACTAATTTTTATTCAGTTTTGTCGTCCGTTACTTCTAAAAACAAACCAACCTCGTGCCTTCTTTTTGTAACTAAAGTTAATTACATTTGGCCACTGATAAGCTTATTCTGTTTTTAATGTTGGAAAAATGCTAAGGAGATTTCATAGCATGCCAGTTCATTGTTTTGACTATTATTGTTGTGATTTGTGTTGGACTCAAACACAGGAAGTAATGCAATGTTGATTACTTTGTGATAAATACCAAAGTAACAAAACAATGGTGAACAAACAACTAAACTCTCCAAACCAGAAAACAAAAACCATTCCTAAGAAACAAGGACAAGACTGGAAAAGGTAAAGGGTGGTAAAAATGAATGATGACCTGACCACAGGCTCTGTCCAAAATGTCCTTATGAAGGCGTGGGGTACTAAGGTACAGGTCTGTAAAAGATGGCACACCAGAGTCCAACATAGCCCCCCCTTCATAGGCCAGATAACAGACGGCTTAAATGAAAAAAAAATATGAAGGCCTCAGCAACAGGACTGCTAAAGGTAGTTGTTGGAACAGGGATTCAGAGCAGCCAGGGGCTCTTCTCCCAACCAGGGACGGGAGTCACAGTGGCCAGGGCCGTCCTTGCAGCCGGGGCAGGTGGTGAATCGGTCCGGGACTTTCCTTGCAGTGGGGTTCTCTTCTCGCAGCCGGGGCAGGTAACCGGAGCGGCCAGCGACTTGCCTCACGGTCAGTGCAGCAAACCGAAGCGGCCGGGGACTGGCCTTGCATCTGAGGCAGGGAGCCGAAGCGGCCCGGGGACTTTTCTTGCCCTTTGGGCAGGGTGTCAAAGCGGCCTGGGACTTCTCACAGCAGAGGCAGGAAGTTGAAGCTCCTGGGAATTCTCCTCGCAGCCGGTGCGGGGAGCCAACGTAGCAGAGTTAAGGAACCGAAGCGGCCGGGGACTCTCCTTGCAGCCGGAGATGGGGGGTTTCTTCCCGCTGGATCCTTTCATTGTCAGGTGATTATGTTAGGATTTGTGGTGGACCCAAACACCGGGAAGGCGTTTAAAAACTGTGGTATTTAATCACAAAATAGGCCACTAAATAACAAATAGTCAATAGCAACAATGAACCAGAAAACAAAAGACAAACCTTAAAAACAAGGAAGAAACTGAAAAACAATGATGTGGTTACCTGGATGGTGAACTTTGGTGATGAAAAATGAAGAATGGCCCGACCATGGGCTCTGTCCAAAGTGTTACTATGATGGCTGGCGGTATTTGGAGACAGGTATCAGGTGGTTGGACAACCCTGTCCCAATTACAAACCTATTAGCTGCCCTAGTGTGGAAGAGGGCGCACCTGATCCCAACAATTACATGATTGTCTTTATTGGCCAATCCTGTTTTGGCTTTTTTATTTTCACACCCGGGCAGCACGGCGGCGGCGCAGTGGTTAGCGCGTGTGCGGCACAGTTCTAAGGCCTTGGGAACCTACTGTGTGGGTTCAAATCCAGCTACCGGACCTACTGTGCGGAGTTTGTATGTCCTCCCCATGCTTGCGTGGGTTTCCTCCGGGCACTCCGGTTTCCTCCCACTTTCCAAAAACATGCATTTCAGGTGGATTGGCCGGTCCAAATTGTGCCTAGGTGTGACTGAGCAAGTGAGTTGTCTGTCCCTGTGTGCCCTGCGATTGGCTGGCAACCAGTTCAGGGTGTCCCCTGCCCACTGCCCGATGATTGCTGGGATGGGCTCCAGCACCCCCGCGACCCTACTGAGGATAAGTGGTGCAGCTAATGAGATGAGAGATTTTCACACCCTTTAGGGCTGATTTTTTTTCTAAACTTAAATATTTAATAAAAAAGGAGGAGGGATTTAGGACGGGATGAAATTCTCTTATCTGAAAGCTCCTCTCCCTGTCCTCCTTGTAAGTTCAAAACGTCTTCTCGCCTTATTCAGAGATTCTGCTAAAGTTTAAACGTAACAGAAACAATATAAAAAGGCTACACTAAGTTTTTCCCCCTTTTCGGAAGTGAAATCTTAGTCTCTTTATTTTCATTTTCCCCCCAAAATGTAATTGAAGATGTGTTGACTTCTTACATTCAGAACATTTCAAAAAAGTATAGACAGTGATGGAATAAAACTCACACTTTCAGGGAGAAAACAGTACAATCACAGGCAGGTATTATTGTGTTTTCATGGAATAAATCCTCGTGAGAACAAAAACATTGTCATATGGAAAGGCAGTGTCATATTTTTGTCAATGTTTACAATTCATCGCCTGAGAAAAAATGAACAATATTCAATATACATCAAGAGGGGGCAGCACTGAGGCAATTGCTGAGTCTGTTCAGTCAACCAGCAGAAATTGACTCATATTTAACATTCTTTTCCGTTTTAGAAATAGTCTCATGTAAATGGCTGTCTTGGCAGTTTTGTAAAAAAAAGGCTGCTAACAAGAGATTTTCACGTACATTTTTATACATGTATTTACATAAACCATCACATTGTTTTAAGTATTGGTGCCCTGAGATACAAGCTGACTTCGTTTCAGGACCAAAGTCGTGACTCAAAACACATACATATGAAATCCGTATCATGAATAAATAGAGGGGAAATTCAATTCATTTGTAAAACGATAAAGGGAAAAGGATTTAATACATTACAGCTATATCAAATAATTATCTTAGTAGGTACAACAAAAAAGAACTCATTTGAAGTATTATAAAAACGTTTTTTTTTACATCTGCTCACCCGACAATGCACTAAACATTGTTATGCACCCCTTGGCCACACGGGGGAGGTCTAACTTAGACAAAATACAAGCAAGTCTTAATAATCTCAATAATAGTGCTGCCTCAATAATAAAACAATGGCACATTTTTTTTCACATATTTTAGGTGTAATTTGAGGAATTTTAAGATGTATTAAAAAAAATCAAGTCAAATCAAAAGAATTATACTTTAAATAATCAAAATTGTCCTTTCAAGTAGTTGGTTCGTCAATTTTCTCATTTTAAGTCCGGTATGTTTTTCTAACCTTGGTAGAAAATATTTCCTAAAAAGACAACACTTTCTACGTTATGCTGTATTGGACAGTTTTGCTTAATTCAAGGATGATGTTTATTTATTTTTTTAGAGAAAGAAAATTGGGAAAAGAAAATAAGAAAAAGGATATAAAGAAAAAGTATATCTAAAATAAACACAATTCTTTTGCCAAGGGGAGATTTTAATTTTTGCAGTGTTGATGCTGATTTCTGGCAGAATTAAACCCCAAAGTATTATATTTAGTTTCATTACCAATCCACTGTCTCCTCCCTCCTCTGCATCCACTTGCTACTCCACCCGACCAGCTCAAGTCAGAGCAATGGGAACTAAAATTTCATTCTTCCTTTAGTTTTGTATTTTTTTAAGAATATTGTTAATGCATATCCACTACTAATCAAAAGTTTAAGGTCTCCTAGAAATTTCAATTATTCAACAAAAGCAAAGTTTAAGGCATAATTTCGTCATTATTTCTAACCTTCTTAACTATACTTTCGATTTATTTTGCGACTCATCTGATTAACAAAAGTGTGACTTTTAATGGAAAACACCCTATTGTCTGAGTGATCCTAAACTTTTGAACTGTGGTGTACATGTACATTGCACAAGAGTGGTAATTGCTATATACTATTTGGTTATAAAATGTTTTTATCTGGTGTACCAGTGTCTATACACTGTTACGTGGCAATTTCACTTAGCGATCCCCACCTCAGAACGGATTAAAGCCGTACCCCGGGGGTCTACTTTACCCGTGTTTTGATCCGATTTGAATGATTGACAATACAAACAACATATGTAGAGATATAAAAATAAAACGTCAAATATTGGCAACGGGCGAATTTTTCTTCTCCCAACAACAGCTTGTATCTTGAAACGTTTGTATGGTGGCTTACTTGTATCTCAAGGCACCACTATTTCCAGTCTCATCAAGGCACATACCCTTCAGTCACTTTTCTCTCTTTTATCGCCATCCATGTATTTTGTCTTATCGGACTTCTCCGTCCTCTCCTTGTCTCTTCTCCTTCCTCCATTGAGAGCCTTGCCCACTACGATGCAGCTGATAGCGAGCACGTGCATGGCAAAGTAAATGGACGACCAATAGTTGACGGTATCGGAAGCTTTGAGCAGCACGAAGCCCATGCACATGTAATCATAGGCCCGCATCTTCAGGAACCAGTGGACCCAGTCGAAGAGGTTCTGGCCACGGGGGCCCAGCCGGGATCGGACCGAAGCCTCCATGGCAGACTCGGCGGCGATGCAGAGAGGGATGGTGAGGAAGGATAAGTAGTAGCCAGCGTGCAGGCCGTGCCAGTAGGCGCTGATGAACATGGTCCAGCCCGCCCTGAAAATCGCAAAACTGTTCAGTTTGATGCATTTTAGAAAGTGGGGGATGCTTCAGGGCACTGAATCTAAAACTGTGATATTGTAATCCCTTGTTAATTGCAGTTAGTGTAGACGGAACCCTCTTATCAATTTTAGCATGCACTTGCAGCAATATTCGACGGTGACAGCGGATGGTGACCAGACAGTGATATTGATTTTAGGCGGAACGAACAGGAAAAAAGAACAGCCAAGCATTATGCAAATATGCTCTTATGGCCCTCGCTCTCATCGATAGTCAACTGGGAATAATGGATCGTGGTCAAAAGGGTGCAGTTAATTTTAGCCAGGAAGAACGGAAAACAAGAGCCACCATGCATGAAACAAATTTGCTTCTTTTGGGCCTTGCTCAACAATAGTCACAGTGGCATGCTTGAGCGGTAGGAACCAAAAAAATAAGCACTCTGCCGGCCAATGCTCTTAACGGTAGTTGGCCAGAGATAATGGATCGTGGCTGCACATGTGCTGTTCATTTTAGGCATAAAGAACGGAAAAAAGAGCAACCAATTATTGCACAAATCTGCTTTCTTTGCCCCTGCTCTCAACAATAGTCGATCAGGGATAATGGATTACAGCTAAAACAGTGCAGTTCCTCTTAGGCAGAATTTTTTTTAAAAAGAGAAGCGAAGCATTACTAAAATTTGCTCTCGTTGCGACTGTTCTCGCAATAGTCAACTGGGGATAATGGATCATGGCCAAAAGAGTGCATTTCATTTCAAGCGGGCCATTTGGCACATTTCAGTGGCCCAAACTGAATAGAAAAGGGGCTCTGCCGGCCCCTGCTCTTAGCAGTCAAAGTGATAATAGAGCAGTGTTTTTAGGCAGTACAAATCGGCACATCTCCTGATAAAGGTGCCCTCTGACGGTTCCAGCCTACAGCAATATGCAATTGGGGATAATGAATTGGAGCTGCAAGAATGCATTTCACTTTTCGGTGGACAGAACAACACAAATGAAGTGTCAGGCCCAGACAAAAATGAATTCTGCCTGCCCATGCTCTCAGCAATAGTCACCCGGGATAATGGATTGCAGCCACAACTATTTATTTCATTCTGAAGGTCCTTGCTTGCAGCAATAAGGGATCGAGGATGACGAATCGCGGCTGCACGGGTGCCGTTAATATTAAGCAAAAACAGCAGAACTGCAAAAAAAAACCAGCTGCCTGCCAGGCCTTACAGCAATTCGCTCTGACGGTCCCCGCTTGCAGCATCAAACTTTTGGGGATAATGGATCGAGCATGCACCAGTGGAGTTCACTTTTGGTTGGGCTGAACGGTGAAAAGAGGCGCCAGACCCATCAATAATGCGTCCTGTCGGGGCCTGCTTGAAACAATATACCGTCAGGGATAACAGATTGCAACCAGAACAGTACGGTTCACTTTTTGGTGAACAGAGCAGCAAAAAAGAGCAGACAGGCCTGACGAAAATCCACTCGCGGCAAAATGCAAACGGGGATAATGGAAGTCAGAATATTTTTCAACCTGCACTGCAGAGGCCGCAAAGTACAAAACGCGAAGTAGCAAGAGATTACAGTATTGTTCCTTCACCTGAGTGTGTAGGACTTAAAAGGCGCATTAGGATAGATGTAATGATGCAGCCACCATTGCACCGTCATGTTCCAGTAACGCATGCCGTGCCGGACCTTCACACAAAAGTCCGTGTTGTAGCAGTCGATATTCTGGATGCTCTTGAAGTCGTACGTCTCCTCGCTCAGTGACTCTGGGCTGGAAGAAAACCAACATTTCTTATTCTAATGCAGTAATCCTTTGTTTGTTCACAGGGACTGTGATGGGTGAAATCTTTTTTAGTTTGTTTTTTTTTTTCAATTATTGCACAATGAAGTCCTTTTCCATGAAGGAGTTTTCCCCGAGGCGTGAGAAACCATTTTTCCAAATTAAAAAATCAACAACAACAAAAGACAAAATCAAAACAAGACATAAATATCGAAAAATATCAGAATAAATCACTAATATTTTTTACAAAAATCAATGGATATTGATTTTAGAGGCGGGATCTTTATAATTTTATACTAGAGCTGTTTACGCCAGATGATTGGTTTTCTGATCTCTGACAAGTAGAAAAAAAGGACAAAACCTGTCAGTTAAATAAAAAATAAAAATGTACATGCCCCCTTCAGAAACATGCCCATCTAAAAGTTAGAAATAGATTTGTCTCTATTGTCAATGATAACAACAAAGTGAACATTGTTTACAAGTAGTTAGACGTGGCACTCAAGGATAAACATTGAATAAAGAAATATGCTATAAATGCATTATAGGATACACTAGTGAATATTTACACCAGTTCTTGTCAGGAAAATTCTTACTTATTAGCTATCCTGGTGCACAATGAACCTAAATATAGACTTAAAACACACTTCTATTCTATAGCTTATGAATGACCTATGTTCCTGTTGATGATATCTGTGTATTAATTGTTATGACAAGCCTGGTCATCCTGGAAGGGGGATTACCTCATGTGCGGTCCCTTCTCAAGGTTTCTTCATTTTCCTGATGCTGAGGTTTTTCCTTATCCTGATGTGGGTTTTAGATCATGGCATGGCGCAATAATAGTCTGTGGTTTGCAATAATCTATGGTCTGTGCAGCCCTTTGAGACTCCTTGTAATTAAGGGCGTCACAAACTATTATGACTTGACTATTACCGTTTAGTATAACTTGGTGCAAAACCTCATGTACAAACCTGTAGCTGACGGTGGGCCCCCCGCCCGGTTTGCTCTGAGCTCGCTCCAGATAGCAACCCAAACCGGCACTAATACAGCCGGCCTCGGCACTGCACCAAGCGGCGTAGAAGCGCATCCGGAACACAAAGAACACCACGACCATGTAGAAGAACCTGATGGGGATTTTTAAAAAAAACTGCATTTTACCAACAAGCGATAGGACGTTAACCTTCTATTATTTTTGCCGGTACGGGATTTGGAGTAAGGATGCAGGGAAATTATCAGGCTGACAGCTATTGGTATGATACCGGCCAAATTTGACATCACAGTTTAAAGTGCCAGACAGAAAAAAAAGATTGATAACAAGTGATGTGATGTTACAAAATAACATGACATTGGTGGACACTACTTGTTAAAGGGATTCTGAGCATTTATGCCACTCATCTATCCATCCATTCACTATCTGCACAGCTTATCCTCAGTAGGGTCGCGGGGATGCTGGAGCCCATCCCAGCTGTCTTCGGGCAGTGGGAAGTGGACACCCTGAACTGGTTGCCAGCCCACAGACAACTCAACCTGATTCTCACCCAGGGACAATTTGGACTGTCCAATTAACCTGACATGCATGTTTTTGGGAATGTGGGAGGAAACCGGAGTGCCCGGAGGAAACCCACACAGGCACGGGGAGAACATGCAAACTCCATACGGGGAGGCCGCGGTAGCTGGATATGAACCCTGAACCTCCGCACCGTGGGGCTGCGCGCTAACCACCCAGCCGCCAATTTATGGTACTCATTAGAATATATTTAAATTTTCTGTAAAAGTAGCACAACCTGGTCGTGTCCCCTCTATACCTCTCTATAACTTGTGCAAGGCACCAGAGAGCCATTATCAAAGACATGGCTGATTATTTGTGCAGATCTGGTAAGTTTTGGAGCACACGATGTGATAATTTTCTGAACTAGATGTACGCAAAGTGTAGAGTACATAATTTCATGTGTTGTACACCTTTAGCAAATATTCACTGCCATAAATTGGCTTTATGTGCGGCATAAAGAGATATCTCTACAACTGTAATCGGCCAAACGTTACATCAGGGGTAGGGAACCTATGGCTCTTTTTATGAGTACGTCTGGCTCCGAAATAAAATGTAACTATTGCACATCTCTCTGTGACGTTCCAAAGTCAAGTGATTTCATCCCGATTTTGGTCCATATAAAGCCGAAGCAACTTAATGCAGAAGTCCGATAAGAAACCATTTAAACTGATAAATAAAAACGCTGGCAAACGACTTTGATTGGGTGAGCAGTACAGGTGGGCGGATCCCTGCACACAGCGCAAGGCACTTCCTTCTCTCTCTCTCGCTCAGTGCATTCTACACCAAAAGTGAATATGACGATATGCTTATCGTTTGCAGTAATTTGCGACATTTTTACAAAAGAACTTTGCATGCACATTGTTTGGAAACCCTTATTAAGGACAAATTTCAAGGAAAAAAATTGCCTCAACACTCTTAACTGAAGGTGGAAGACAAATTGTTAATGGCATATTTACATTGATTTGGGATACAGGATTTTGCATTATTATCATTTCATACATTTGATTAAATCATCAAATGACACACAGTGAAATAAAATGTGCTGAAGAATTAGCTTTTGTCTAGAGAGCGTGTTTGGCAGTTTTTTCAATTTTGTCTGAAAATATATGATGTGGCTCTCTCAATTTCTTTTTAAAACATGTTTAGCTTTTTTGGCTCTTTGGCTCAAAAAGGTTCCTGACCCCTGCGTTACATTATACGTTACATTGATAAGAATGAGTGATATATTTTTCTTACCCAAGGCATGTGTGCCGTACAGTATTGAAGCACTTGTTAATGTTTAGAAGTATAAATTTTCACCTTATGGACACACCCATAACCATTATCATATACATTTTCTGCAATAGCTATATGTCAGTGTTATGATGCTCATAACTATAACTTATCCTTAAAGACATTATTGACCAAGTATTCATCAATTGATTGATAGTCAACCTCTACTCTCTCCAACATTACTTCAGGGAGACATGTTAACCGAAGCTGCATGTTATTGTAATTATATACAAAAATAGAGGAACACATATAAAGATTTGGATTTTGAGTATGTATTCATTATTTTCTAAATATATCATACAGTTATAAAAGGAAAGTTATTTGTATCTGTCTCCAGAAGCAATATTTTATCCGTAGGGAAAAAGAGTTATCGCATATCCCAAATTTTTTACTACGCATTCTTAAAAACCTAATGAAATAGTTTGATTTGACTGCATATATTCAGTCACCTGAAAAAGAAATTGTGCTCCAGGAACTCGTCGGTACGGACGTAAGCCAGGGGGAAAACAGAGTTGACAGCCAAGTAGAACGCTCCAAAAACGGGCACGAGCTTCAACCGTTGCAGGCACGGCACCATACCGGGCAATGCCAGCGGTTTGGGCTGCTCCAACCAGTCGCTGTATGTTTGGAAGCGGAAGAACGGGCCTTTTGGGGGGGAAAGGAGAGTTCTCAGAAGACAGAACTGTACGACATAGCTTCAAAAATAATCTACAGTGCAGTGATAAAGTATTCACACTCTTTCTGAAATCTGTGGGGTTTTTTTTGCATTTTTCTTCCTCACAAAGGTTTCAGATCATCAAAACAATTTAAATATCACACAGAAACAACCCAAAGAAATACAAAATGCATTTCAAAATGTTGATTCCATTTATTGAGAAAAGAAAATCAAAACCTATCGGGCCCTATGTGAAAAAGTAATCGCCACCCCCCTCTTGTTATATCACAAAGAAACTGTGACTAACCACAGTTTTGGTCAAGCTAAGTTCAAGCACTACACCAGGGGTCACCAACCTTTTTGAAGCAGAGAACTACTTTCTTGTTAGCACAAAAGGCTAAAAATTTCATATGTATTTATAATATAACTTCTCATGTTATTACTATGATCTTATTATGTTATTAATGGTTGCACTTGTTAGAAGTAGGGATAAAATAGTCTCAGTCAGACACTAAATCATATGCATGGTATGACGGCAATGAGTGATTTACTAATTTAAAAAAAAATGATCGTTTTAAAAAAAAAAACTTTTGAAAGAATTGAGGATGTCACTACAATCATTATGTTGATGATTTCTCATGCTAATCAAATTTCCAAGGAAATCACGATGACCTATCACCGGTGAGCCCTTTTCAGAACCAATCTGCGGCTATCTGGTGCCCACAAGCCCCAAGTTGGTGTCCCCTACACTACACTACACATGCACAAATAACTCTACAACCCATCGGAGCATTCTAAAAGGGTCAAAAATAACCAAATTGGGCTAAAAGTTTTTAAAAAACTAATCAACCTTCATTCAGGCTTCTTTTCCATAAAGACAAATTAAGAAAAATTCATAACAATTAGAAAAAAATTTTAAAATGAAATGAAACATGATCACTTTTTAACTCAACTTCAGTTATTTTTGACCGAAATGTTTTCCGAGTGAGATAAATAAAACTGCTTGTTTTTTTCCACCAAATTGTAGCCTTTGCAATTTGAACAACTAACTACACATTCCAAAATCAATTTAAAATTGATTGAATGTCCAGTGCTCTACAATCCTATTACAGTAGACCCCTGGGATTTAACGACAGCGCCTTTTGACATTTTCACTTAACTTTGTGGAATAAGGTGTTTACTTCACCCCGTCTTTACCACGTTTTCCCCACTGTACCACACCACCAACTAATTACTTTGTGTGCCCAAACAATTTTTAGTGTTTTTTGCATATGATGAGTGATGTGTCCAAGATGCCTGTTTGCTATTGGTCGACGGCAAATAAAGTGCTGGTCTGCTATTGGTTTGTGTCACTGATTAATGAAAATGTCAATATGCTTTTGGCTGAACTACCTCCCACAATGCCATTTTTTTCATTCAGTTCGAAATCTTGTGTGCTTTATAAAGAATTTAACTAACTATGGGTCCCAAGACATGCAAAAAGGACAAAGGGAGAAAAAAAAAAAAACGATAACATTTGAAACATAGCTTGCAATTATCAGCAAATCCGAAGAATGGTCTTGCTATAAGCCAATTTCGCTTTGCAGTTCTGATAAGTCTATTCCTTTTTTTATTAGCGGACCTCAGCAAGGAGATTGCATAGGATGCCAGATTGTTATTATGACCAATTACGCACTGTTTTTGTTGCTTTGACTATTATGCACTGTTTACATCATTGTCACTATCGGCCAACCATACTGCTCTGCTTTGATTTAACACCCTTTAAGGCAGGTCTGCTTTTGTAACGGATTTCCTAAAAAGAAACGACTCAGGGGAAAGCTTTAAGAACAGGTTTGAATTTCTTATCTGAGGTCTGGGCTCTCTTCCCTGTTCTCCTTGCAAGTATAAATCTAATTTATGTCTTCTCCCCTCATTTTACTGTCTACTATACTATAAAAGTATAAAGTATTAACCTCAGAATGGATAAATGTTGTAACCCGGGGTCTACTGTAGCTCCAATGTTTGACTGGAGTAAAACATGAAAGTGGACTCACAATACGTCAGGCAAGTCGCAGGGTGAGACAAAAAAAAAAGACAACAGCAAAAAACAATGAAGACATTTCAACAAGATGAACGACAGACATGCGAATATTTCCACACGTCCTCTTTTAAATAACACTACTTCCTCTTTCTGACTCACCTGTCATAACACCCACGTAACAATAACTGTAAGACACGATGTCATACAGCGACGGTTCCTGAGACAAACAGTTGACCACCGAGGACTTGCTGAAGTCGCTCATTTCTTTCTTCTTCTCCTCGTGGAAACTGCGAACCTCATTGGCCAGGCTTACCATCTGGGTTTTTAGCACAAAGAGTAAAAAAAACCAGTCTGGATTTTGGCTTGCGGGCAATTTGGTACCTTGAGAGTGAGAATAAGCTGGACAGCGTTGGCAAACGGTGTTGGTGCAGGCAAACCGAACCAGGTGACCAATCGGAAGAAGAGAAGGTAGAGGAAGGTCCAGGCCAGACTCAAAGCAGGGGCCAACCTTTGTAAAAAGATGTTAGAACACCAATCGCAGGAGGTATAAAAAGTAAAGATGCATTGAAATGAAAATTTGGGGCAGAAACTGATAATGTGTACTAAAATCAATAACGCCTCGAAGATACTATAAAATTCAAGTCAAGTCAAGTCATTTTTATTTGTATAGCCCTTAATCACAATTAGTCTCTAAGGGCTTCACAAGTTATTACATATAAGAAGATTAGGTTACTTGCTGAGGTCCGATAATAAAATAACAAAAATAACTAATCTTTTAAATACTTTTTTGGTACTGACTTGCTAAAAATGCATAATATAAATTAATAAACACCTAACTGTCATATTACTGGCAGCTGATTTTGCAGGGACGGTGTATTATTACTTGACCACCAGCAGTGGCTGTATTGTGTCATGCAACCTAAAACAAGTGCTAAAAATCACAAGAAAAAATACAAAGGTGAGCCTCCTGCTATATAAAAAAAATGTAAAAGCATTTAATAAAATGCATGATTATATGATAGTACATGTATTTTTGCTTATCTTCATATAACTAGTCTTTTGTTTTTAATGACGGTTTTTACCACAGAATACATAATGCCCTTAATAACAAGAGGGCTCAAAGGGCTGTAGACGACTAGTACGCCATCACCTGATCTAAAACCAACATCAGGGCAAGGAAAACCTCGAAAACCTCAACATGAGGTGAATGAAGAACCTTGAGAAGGAGCTGCACATGAACATGACTCGAGTTTAATAACTTAGAAGTTTTTTACCACTGGTAGGTGCTAAAAAATACACAATGTCAATTTATTAACTTATTTTTTTCTGATGAAATTGTAAAAGATGGCACTTCAAAAACATAAAATGAAACTCTTGCTCTACGTTTTTGTGTATTGTTACCCAAAGCAACATCTATTGCAGCCTGGAAGGGGGATTAGCACTTGTGTGGCCCCAGCTCAGGGTTTCTTATTTTCCTCATGTTGAGATTTTGAGTTTTTCCTTGTCCGCATGTCATTTTCATATCAGATAAGGGTGGCATTGTGGCCTGTGCAGTCCATTGAGAGATTTTGTGATTAAGGGCTATACAAATAAATGTGATTTGACAAAACTAAAAAGTAGTTGTAAAATGTATATATATATATATATATATATATATATATGTATAATTGTATAATTTTCTTTTAAGAAAAAACAAAACAGTATTTTAAACCTATTTTTAAATCAAGATTGGTTGTTTTTTTTACCAATAAGATGTGCAAAAAAATACACACTGTCCATTTAAATATTTGTATTCCATGCTTATGAAAACAAAAAAGGCATTTTGAAGTGCTTAAAATAAACCTGTTGGAGAACAAAGTCATACAGTAAAAGAATAAAACTAATGAGAGATGTAGAATGTAAATAACACAAGCAGGTTATTTTTAAAACTCTGTCCTTTTTTATAAGTACAGATTTCTGGGTTATTTTAGCTTTTGATGTACAGGAAGATAATAGTGACAAGAAACCCGGAGTGGTAAGGAATTGCTGATGATGGTGCGGAAGTCCGACTCACACATTCGCTGCTGTTAAATTACAAAAGTATATCAAATTATTTAATCACATTGCTATGCACCAACTAATCGACTTCAGAGACGAATCGATTGAATGTCACACCAACATTAGTCAAAGTCCAGGTAGCAGGTAACGAAATGTTGATAAGCACTGTTATTTTACCCGATACTTGTAAAAAACTGACCTCCAGTTGCTCTTGATAATCATCCATGTTCCAATCACTGTCACCAAAGAGTGGAGTGTGTGTACCTTACAGGTAGTGATCGTAATGAATAGGCCCAGAAGCATTGCTGCCCCCTGTTTCACAGGAGGACCTATAACAAAAAAAAATAACAGTGAAGACATTTGACTTGCACCTATTAAAAAAAATGAAATACTGTATGTTTTTTTTTTTTTGCAATCAAAAAAAAAGACAAGGACTCAAAACTCACTGAGGTAACGGAAAAGGAATCCTAGGGGGATAGAAGCTGCTAGGATTCCCAAGTACACCAGCTCATCTGGAGACATTGTTACCCTGGGAAAAAAACAAAAAAAGGGGAAATGGGTTATGGCCATGCAACTTGGCCATGTGTGTGCCTTATTATTTTATGATAATCACATGCCTTCTTTCCATGGTTATCATATTTTCACTTCAACTTTGGCAAATAAAAACATGACAAAAAAACAATGTGTCACGGACTCATAGATTCTCTACAAAGCAAACAAAATTCTGAACAGAGAGACAGGAAGGCATTGTGGGAGGTAGTTCCGCCAATCGCATATCAGCATTTTCATGATGCTGGCATGCACATTAATAGCAAGAAGGCATTTTACGTGATGTTAACCAATAACAGACAGGCATCTTAGCGATGTAACTCGTCATACGGACGAAACCCGCACAATGAGTTTTATACGTTTTTGGACATGCAAAATCATTGGTCTTGATGGCGCAGAGGGGGGAAAATGCTGTACAAAGGGGCCCAAAAAACTTCTCTCATTACGTGAACTGAAACGTCGTAAGGCGGGAGCATTCTGGGTGTTAGGAAAGTTGTGGCAGGTCATCATGTCAATGAGAGCATCTAACAGTTCCTAGCCAAGAACGCAGACACGACCACAGCCTCCCTTATCAACCAAAATGTTGGGGAAGAAACCCTTACAGATGTGCACGAAAGTGTAGCAAACAAACTCCGGAACTATAAAGAGTACATATAACATTCTTTTGGCTTTATTATTGTACTGTTCTCAGCTCGGGGATGCTGCTGGAAATGTGAATTTCCCTTCGGGGATGAATAAAGTATCTATCTAACAGAATTAACCATACCAGTCTATACGCTTTTACTTTTGTAGCACACTGACAGCAGTTATTTGGAGAGCTATATATGGCTAGTTATTATTAGCGTATTGGACGAAAATTGTCCCAAAAACTTAGCGAAATCTAAGATCTATTATAACTATGTACGACGTATCAAGTTCCATTTTTATTGGTCATTTGTTTGAGCGAGCAAAAAAGGTTTTGATGTGGCCGGGTGAGGTTTAGATTTTAAATACGGTTGAAGAACTCTCGTATAAACGACACGCTTGTAACGTGATTGGAAAGCAATTCTGCGCCCAAAAGGATTAGGCCATAAGCAAACAGTGCCACACCGTATGACACTCAAAAAACGCTACATTAAAAGCCTATATACTCACACTGGTGAGGATTCAAGTAGAGACGAACCAAGCCCAGTTGTGCCATTCACATATCTTCACAAATAAGGATGCAACTTCCGCGTTGGTGACGCCAGGCTTTCTGATTGGCCGTCCGTTTCAATATTCTGGGCGTAGTTTTTGGGTTACGGACACGAGAACGATGTCTCACTATCCATTTTTAATATCTTTTTAATTTCTAACAATTTCACATCTGTTTACTACCGTAGAGGAAAAAAATTAAAGGATAAAACATTTATAAGAAAAAATCCACAAGAGTGATATTTGTTTATCATTTATTGAGCAGGAAGCATGAGAACACACTCCCCAAAGGAGATCCTTCTTAATCCTCCTCTTCGTCATCACCTCCTGCGGCTCCTCCTTGTCCCTTCTTGAGGTTCCTTCTCTTGACGCGGCCTGGACGTCCACCGCCGTACGGCGACCTGAGGGAGAAGTCGATGTGCTTCTGGCTGTCCAGGCGCACCACGAATGAGGGGATGTTCACAACCTGCTTGCGCACACTGTGGAGAGATAATGGGGAAAACAAATACCTTTATTTCGAAGTCCTTAATTACGAACAGCAATTTTTTTTGCGGCTCGCAGTTATGGCTTTCAAGAATTTGGGTTGCCGAACCCTGGGCTAAACGGTCACTAAAGGTAGACGTGGATAAAAAAAAAAAAATCCCACAATTGTTTGCAGCTTGAGTAAACCGTATTTTCATTTGGTGAAAAAACGTTCTGGCCCGTTAAAAGGGTTCATCTTTCATGTCAACGTGTAAGTATTATTATAATTAAAATAATGGTTTACTTCATGAGCTTCAAATATCACGGGCTCTTTTGTGAACGCTGACCACACAATAAACGAGTTAACTGCATTCGTGTTTTATTTTGTTATTGTAGAATGTAAATGCAGCATTTTTCCAATGCACCCACGACTCGGGCCAGTCAACAAGCACCATATTGTTTACCCTAATTATGTTTTTTAATTGCATGATTATCCCGAAATGCCAAGCATAATCTATGACCACTATTACCAGTCCCAATAAAGAATTTTTATCCTCATCAAATATAGATAAGCTGTGTGGTTCTCCACAGGCCTCATTCACGAGGAATTCTTGACACCATAGAAAATCTGACAGAATCTTAATCATCGGCCTGTGGAGGTCCCAGCAGCATACGCTCCCATTACCCGAGGTGCAACCCGTACCTTACCTAACAGCCCCCAGCATCAGTTGGTAGGATTGTCTCTGGGCAATGCTTTAATGACAAGGTATACGGTTTGGATACCGAATTGACCTTGATGAATTATTAAAACTCATCTCAGCGGAAGGTGCTAAGAGCCGGAAGTCCTCTGGTGAAAGAGGAAGCATCAAGCATCTGTTTCAGCACCCTAAGTGTTCTCAGAGGGAAGGAAAACATACCGAATGTGCCTCTGGCGGATAAGCACACGGGCGTGGTGGATGCTCTTGGCGAGTCCCAGCTTGAAAACCTGAGTCTGCAGTCTCCTCTCCAAGAAATCCTCAACCTTCAGACCCAGGATGTAATCAAGCTTCATCTTGGCCTCGTCCAACACGCCGATACGCACCAGACGCCTGAGCAAGGCATTGCCTATAAAAAATAAATTCAATTAGTTTCCAAAACAATAAATGCATTTCATTATGGTGGTTGGGAATGGGCCTCATTGACGAGGAATTCGTGACAACACTGAAAATTCAGACAATTTAATTAAATCACCGGCGCAAACATTTAAGAATCTTTTAACCCAAGTGTTAAATACCTTCAAACAGACGCTTTGAGTCCTTCTCATCCAGAGTGAGCAACTCTCTAGCAGCTTTTCGAATCTTGGCCAGGGTGAACTTGACCCTCCACACTTCACGCTTGTTCCTCAAGCCATATTCACCTACAAGACCGAATACCATAGTGGTGTCATTTTTTGTAAGAAACATACACCTTTATTTTAGTTGACTACTGCAAATGCGTGGGGGGAAAAAAGACGGATATGGCGTTCCTGTCTTTTCACCTCAGTGTGTAAAAAGATGTTTTTAGGCCATCTTCACAACATTTCCCTGACCGTATGACAAATAATTCAACGTGCCCATATACTTAATGCTTTGCAGTGTTTGTGAGTTTAACAAGATACTGCATCAGGAAAACACTGAATACCTTTCCTTGATGTAGTTCATCTTGGATTTCATTCACAAAGACTTCACAAGCCAATACTGTTTTGTATATGTTATGATTGTTAGCCAAGGGTCAAGTCAAGTTCATTTGTATAGCGGCTATATATCAAAGGACTGCAGAGACAACAGACTATAGTAAACTACAAACCGTTATTACACCATCCCCTGATCCAAAACCTACATGAGGGCAAGGGACAACTCAAAAACCTCAACACGAGGAAAATTAAGTTAACGATTTTTTTTTCAACCCCTTACAAATTGTATACATTTTATTGATGTGGGTGGAAGCTGGAATTTTATCAAAAGGATTCTATATCATTTTAAGACGTTATGATTGTGATACCTCAGGCTCATCTCAATGGTGGTGCAAGCCCATGAAGAAAAAGCTTAACCATAGATGCAAAGCTAGCAAATATCAAGTGTGTGCACACAAATCTCTACCCTCCCTCATGTTGCATGGCCATTATTTTTCAACAATGAGTTATAAACAAGAGGGTGATTAAAGCAAAGAATTCCAAGGGCATGACAAACCTTCCAAGTGAACATTTTTATTTTTAGTCGGTTATGATCAACCCCTTGATCAAGTCATCTAACTTAAATGCATTTATGTTAAATAAGTAGTACTGAAGGTATTACCATA
Organism: Urocampus carinirostris; assembly: GCF_059441175.1. Lineage (NCBI taxonomy): Eukaryota > Metazoa > Chordata > Actinopteri > Syngnathiformes > Syngnathidae > Urocampus > Urocampus carinirostris. Next base: position 50,130,179 of record NC_142350.1, on the reverse strand, counting down.
CGTTTAAAATCGCCCACAAGACATTTTCACTTCGCCAAGTCCACCGGAGGTCTATTGTAAAATATGATTACAAGTAATAACTGCCCTTCAGTAACTCTGCTCTTACACACCAATGAGTTTCAACTCCTGGTCGAGACGGGACTTCTCGAACGGACGACGTGGGGTGACATAGGTCTTGCGACAAACCCAACTCCTGGCAACGGGCATGGCGGCTTACAAGTGCCTGCATTACGAGAAAAATGTATATCAAAAGTTGATCTGAAATGCAAGCATACAATTTGCATTGATCACATGAAAGACGCAATTCCTAAATACAATAAACTGGAAAATGCGATGGAATATCAACAACTGATAAGTGCCAATTTATGACTCAAAGCGACTTATACACGTAGAAATATCAACATTATTTAAGCGAGTGTTATTTGAAAGAAGCGAAGTAGGCCGCACCAGAGACGGACCACGTTTCTACGACTAGCTAGCATTAGCATATGTGTAAGCGTTACAAAGCCCCGACACGACACCATATCAAGGATTGCTAAAGACAAACAGTCACACAGGGGTTTCATTTGAAATTGAAATTTACTTTACACGTCTTTAAATTCGATACTGGGCGAGTTAAGCCCGCGAAAAGTCAGCTAAATAAGCTATGTACCTGCTTTCGTCAGGCTTGCGTAGTAAAGAGACCGTCAATGGTGGCCTTCAGATTTTTATATGGCTTCAACACACTACATATCCCGACATGCCTTTCGTTACTGGCGGAATTGATATATTTTAGTTAACGCCCCCTGCCGCTAGAACCAGAAACTACTTTGCAAATGGTATCAAAACGTAAACAAACATCAATTATGTACATTAAAAAAAGATAATTACATTTTAAAATTCCATATCAATGAAATAAAACACAAATTTAATGCAGGGTTTCAAAAACTCAATTCACACGGAGGGATGAAAGCAAGGGTCTGGCCAAGGTTGGGTTGCATTGGACTTACGACAAGAAATACTCAGATAAAACCACTGTTCTCAAATATATATATATTTCTACACGAAATAAGGTCTAAACCATATTGAGAGTTAATGAGGAAAAAAAATGAATCCATCTTTGATCAAATAAAAATTATTGAGCAGATAATGAAGAAATACTTAATACTTTTTGGATTTAATTGTGTGGATTAACAGTCTTTATCCTTGAACTTGAACATAAATTGACTTTTTAACATGAACTGTTCTGCACATGGCTTCTCGTTCAATAATGTATTTTCACAAAATATGTATCTTTACCTTTATGGCCAGACTCTTGTGACGTACAACAACAAGGCAGAAGAAAATACAGCCAATATGTGTTTTAAAACCTGATAAAATGTTTAAAAAACTTGAAACAAAAGCAGAAACTCGGCAAAAATGACGCACAAGGTACGTCCACTGTACTTTGAGCTTCCGTTGAACAGCGGTGTCGAACTTCTTTGCCAAACAAGCAGCTTTTTATTGGGCGGGTTCAGTTCAAATAAAAAAAATCCCGATTCTATTGCAAAAAAAACTAAGATTTATCATTTATCATCGTGACCCAACCGTGATTTATCATGCGAAAGAGAAAATTTGTGTCATGCGCAGTAACTTTTTTCCCCCATTCTTTCTGCGAAAAATGAACAGCACCCATGTGGCTGCGATCCACAATATTAATGCTCTGAGCGGGGAGGAGCAGGGGGCACTTTTTTTCTGGCCTGGCAGCTCTTTTTTTTTGCCGTTATTTATGCCTAAAATGAACTGCATTCGTGTGGCGGTGATCCATTATCCTGAATCCAATCTTGAGAGCAGGGGTGGAGAGCAAATTTGTTTAATAAGTGTTGGGTATTTTTTACGTTCTTTCGCCCAAAATGTCCTGGTCCCCATTGACTGCGATAAATGAGGGATGCAAGTATTACACTAGCGTGCATTTTATATTTTGAGTAAATTCACTTTAGTTGTGGGCAGCACGGCGGCTGGGTGGTTAAGGCGCAGCCCCACGTTGCGGAGGTTCAGGATTCAAGTCCAGCTACTGTAACCTCCCCGTGTGGAGTTTGCATGTTCTCTCCGTGCTTGCATAGGGTTCCTACGGGCACTCTGGTTTTCTACTACATTCCCAAAACACGCATGTCAGGTTATTTGTGTCATGATTGCCCATTGCCCTCACCTGTGCCCGCTCGTTTGGCGACAGCCGCTGCTCGTTGACTGATTGGTTCACCTCCTATTTAAATTCAACGCTTCCTTTCACTCCTTGTCAGTCCGTCAGTGAACCTCAGCACATGCAAGGCAAGCACCATTTGAGTCTGGCACCCGTCTGTCCCGTCCTTACCTGTATCCTGCTTGTCTGCCCATGGCTTTCCGATCGTCTCCGGCTCCCTGACTTTTTCCTTCCTTCGACCACGCTCCGAACTCCCGCCTTGGCTACTCGACCTGTGTTTGCCCACCGACCACGCTCTGATCTCCCGTCCCGGCTACTCAACTCAGTCCCGCCTTCCGACCACGCTCCGATCCCGTGAGCTCCCTGCTCCTCCTGCCCAGCGATCGATGGATATCTGGCGCATGCTTTCCCATACCTGACTTCTCAGCTTCCGCAGTAAAGTTTGTTTTGAAATGTTATGCATTTGGGTCTACCATCTGTTCTGACAATTTGGCTGGTCCAAATTGTCCCTAGGTGTGATTGAGCGAGTCAGTTGTCTGTTGCTCTGCGACTGGCTGGCAACCTGTTGAGGATGTCCCCTGCCCACTGCCTGAAGATGGCTGGGATGGGCTCCAACAGCCCCGCAACCCTACTGAGGATAAGCAGTGCAGATAATGGATGGGTACTTTAGTTGTAAAGGGTCAAATGACCCATAGGTTATCACCAGCCTTCCAGGATCCTTATAGATTTTATTTTCATATCAAAAAGATTCTGGAAATTGTGAGAAAAAGTCGCTTGCCAACGTGTCAGAGCGAGCGAACGGTGGTCAACTCCTGAGGAAGGACACGAGGGACTATTTATATTGCTCTGAAATGGGAGCCCATCGCATGTGTTTCTGTCCGTCAGGGTCCATGATCGCCTCATGGACACACAGGAAGCTCTTTTCACTGCTCTAGATACTTTCTCAAACGGACAGGACGTCGCTTGTTTTGTCCTCGGGGGAGTTGACTCACCCTTCACCTTTTTGCGTTCACTATTAGCTGGATCTTACTCTCAGTTGGGATTTAGTTTGCTGCCGCTCTCCTGAGTCCAACTTCTTTTTCATAGAACGCTCGTCCTCCTCAAAGAAGGCTATTTGAGGTGATGCTGTCCTCACCTACTGTCATCCTCCAGCCTTATGGATTGCCTGTCTATCCTCAGACAACCACCTGCTACCCCAGCATAGTGCAGGTAACATTTAAGGAGGAGCTCACCGGTTGCGATTACTGTAATTTTCATATATGCTGCAGCTAACGTGTCGACCTGGCCACTATATTCTAGAAGCAGAGGTGGGTAAACGTTTTCAGTCGCATTGGGTTAAAAATTGGCAAAAGGGCAAAGTGGAAAAAAAAATATTCATTTAATTTTTGTATTTACCGATACACTCCCAAATTAGAAACCTCTGCAATTCATGAAGAAGAAGATAATGTAGTCCTATTTTTTATTTCTGGGCATTACACTCAGGCAAAAGTCCCAAAAATGACACAAAAAAATTGAGATACTTTTTTTAGAATAGCATTCGAAGATAAGCATTAGTAAACAAACACACACGCAGACATTTACAAGTGCTTGTCATGTTTCTTTTTGTCTATAAACAATTTGATCAAATAGTCTTTTAAGCACAGAATGTTATAATATGCATTGAAAAATTCAAAATGCAATACATATAGCTGGGGAGTTGTTTATCTTTCCATTAAATTGAATAAATATTTTGATGAATAAAATAAGTGCATGATAAAAATAACAAGTAAAGAAAAACATAGCCAGCTATTTGAATGCTGGGGACTAAACTGGTACAAGATCAACACATTTTCATTAGTAGTACTCCCCCCTATTGTATAACAATTATCAGTATATTTTTGAAAAATGTATGACATTATTCTGCATCGTTTCTTTCTTCCAGTGATCAGTCAAGTAACTGTACCTTTGATCCTTATCGGTGGGTGCCAGAAGATTCTCAAAAAAAAAAAAAAAAATTATCTACTTATTATCTGCTCATAATGTATTACAGGGAAATATATGTAATAACTTATTTGTTTTGATGAAGCAGTTTAGGACTGCACTGGGAAAAAAAAATCAAAAAAGGTACAATTCTTGTTCATAATTTTCCTGATTTTTCTTTCTTTTTTTTTCTTCTTTTTTTTTTACCCTTCAAAACCCCAGAAAAGCAGTACATGTAGTCAAATAAAATGTTGATCTACTGGAAGAATTTCTTTGCTCATCTTAAGCATTGTTTTGGTTTTCTAGAAAAAGGAGATAGAAATATAGAAAACTCTGAAAAAAACAGCTCAAAAATGAATTTAAATGCTAAATTACAGTGGAATTATTAACCAAAAAGAATAATCCGTATTACCTCCAGAGCAGAAATAATACAGTACAACTACACTGTCCATTTAGGAAACATGACAATTTAAACTTTTAAAATTATAAACTGTTGCTTGGAATTAATTTCTTAACATTTTTGACGGACAGGATAGTGTGGCCAGAGATTTTTTTGTGTGAAAAAAAAGTGTGCCAGGGCTCAAAAAAGCTGTTGAAAACACTGCTCTAGGGTGCCCAACTGTCACCTTGAGGAAAAAAACACAATAACAATGGGATGTAGTAGATTCTCTGTTTCTCTTTCTCTCTCTCTGGTGTGTCAAATTAAGGAGACGTTTTCATTTTACTCAATTAGAACGCATTTTAAGTCAATTTTAATGTACAATCAAACATGAATGTGCATGTCTCCGACATGCGTCAATGCCCCAATGCATCTGGCGTGTCTCCACCTCGCCACATGTATTTTTAGGCAGGCAGATAATCGCATGACAAGATTCTGTCACCTATCTGGTTTTCCGCAATCAGCTCCTCTCAAAATAGAGGGCGGGAGGCTTGTTGATAGTATAACCGGTGCTCTCCAAAATTAAGTTGTTACAATTCCGGAGGTGCTGTTTACTACCATAACCTTTGTATCGAAGAAGTCGGATTGACTGCACGCAATCATGTTTCCTGCCCAATAATATGTTTGTTTGTATTGTACAATAGATATTTTAGTTTAAAGTTCAACACAACTTCAGCCTTACATTAACCATTTGAAAGTATTTTATTTAACGTACAAACCGAATAAATGTATTCAAAACAAATAAATAAATAAATATATAATGAAGGTAAGAATGAACAAAAGCAAGCAAGAAAGAAAGAAGTGAAAAAAGAATATAAGCAAACAAGCCAGAAAGAAAGCAAGAAAGAAAGAAAGCAGGAAAGAAAGGAAGGAAGAAAGAAAGAAGGAATGAAAGAATGATTGAAAGAAAGAAAAAAATTCACAAACGCAAGATAGCCAGAAAGAGGGAAAGAATGAAAGAAAAAATGAGAGAAGGAAAGAAAGAAAGTAAAAAAGAAAGAAAGAAAAAAGAAAGCATGTAAGCAGGACAGCAAGATAGCCAAAAATAAGATAGAAAGAAAGAAAGAAAGAAAAAAGGCACAAAAGCAAAATAGCCAGAAAGAAGGAAAGAAGGAAAGAAAGAACGATAGAAAGAAAGAAAAAAAAATCACAAATGCAAGATAGCCAGAAAGAGAGAAAGAATGAAGGAAAAAAGGAGAGAAGGAAAGAAAGAAAGAGAGAAAGAATGAAAGTAAAAAAGAAAGAAAGAAAAAGAAAAAAGAAAGAAAGCATCAAAGCAGGACAGAAAGATAGCCAAAAAGAAAGATAGAAAGAAAGAAAGAGAAGGAAAGAGAAAGAAAGAAAGAAAAAAAAGCACAAAAGCAAAATAGCCAGAAATGAAAGAAAGAAGAAAGAAAAAGGAAGAAGTAACCAAAGAATCAAATAGAAGTAAAAAAGAAAGAACAAAAGAAAGAACAAAAGGAAGCAAAAAAGCAAACAATGCTACCCCTAATGTCCATATATAAAAATGAGAAACAATTTCATAATCCATAAAAAATACATATACATACATAAACATACACACAATATATATATATATATATATATATATATATATATATAGGCAGCACGGCGGCGCAGTGCTTAGCACTTGTGCGGCACAGTTCATGTCATGGGAACCTGTCGTGGGTTCAAATCCAGCTCCAGACTTCCTGTGCGGAGTTTGTATGTCCTCCCCGTGCTTGCGTGGGTTTCCTCCGGGCACTCCGGTTTTCTCCCACGACCCAAAAACATGCATTTCAGGAGAATTGGCCGGTCCAAATTGTCCCTAGGAGCGAATGAGTTGTCTGTCCCTGTGTGCCCTGCGATTGGCTGGCAACCAGTTCAGGGTGTCCCCTGCCCACTGCCCGGAGATGGCTGGGATGGGCTCCAGCCCCCCCGCGACCCTAATGAGGATAAGCGGTACGGCTGATGAGATGAGATGAGATTAGATGAGATATATATATATATATATATATATATATATATATATATATATATATATATATATATATATATATATATATACATATACATATACATATATATATATTTGTTTGAGAGGCAGGATTTCTTTTCATTTAGTAATTCTAAGAGCTTATATGTACTTGAGCATGTCACTGGCCACATCTGCAGCCAGTGAGGACGGTATAAAAAAAGTCACGGCAGCTGTCTTGGGGGACACCTGGTCACGAGCTCTTGACCTTCGAACCTTCAACCGACAGCTGAAGTGCTAAAGAGGACAAGAGTTGAGTATTTCCAGACGAGGGGGTCTGCTGTCAACAGTTGCTGGGATTAAACAAAAGAAGGGGGTCCGATTCCGTCTATCTTACTGATAAATTCAGACGATAGGGAGTTTTGGCCTGACGCTGTCAATGACAGTCTTCTGAGGATTACAGATTTATTCAATTAATACATTGCAAAGATAAATACGTACTTTGTGGAAATAGTTGATATGGTGTCACTTTACAAGCATCATGCTTCTCAAATGAATCAAAGAACTTCCTTCTCTTTCCTGATTGGAGCAATACTAATTCATAGCTTTCAAGACTAGCGAAAATAACATCATATACCAGCTCTTTGCAAAAAAAAAAAACAATCGGGAAGAAAGCATAAGTGCCATTTTCATGATATCCTGACAAAAAACAATAGCAGACCTATATAACACAAACCAAATGCAGACCCATAAGCAGTGTCTGAAAAAATGTCTGCCTGGACGCTAGGGGCGTGCATCTTTTACGTCGGGCGTACAACTTACAAAAATGTCTCCAACTTTTTCAAGGAAAAATAGAATAAAATAAATAAAACCGAAAGATTTTTTTCACATCAAACGTTTGCTTTATTCCGATTTCGAAATCTTCGTTCGGTTTGGAAATTTCTGAATTTCGGTTCGTTTGGCAATTTGCATACTCGGCAGCCGATCAGAAGCGTGGATCTAATGACTTTGTGCTTCCGGACTTTCCCTAGCATTATAAGGTCGTGAATTTACATATCGTTTTCCAAAGTAGACGCACAGAAAACACAAGAAAAAATGACAAGTGGTTAGGAATCAAGCCAAAACCTCAGCCCCAGAATAAATATTCAAAAGAAGCAAACAAAATTGATGACGCTACAAAACGTAAACGTACATTAAAAAAAAAAGGTGGAAAAAGGAGTTCTCGTGGCTTGTAGCAGACGACGCAACGCAAACATTGCACGGATAAAAATGAGTAAATACAGGTACATACGGATGGCAGATGGAAAACAGCGATGTCATATATATGCAATGAATGTTATAAGTAGATTTATAATAAACTTAATTTTAAAGTGTTGTTCTGTCATATATTCTGATTATCAATCCTTAATACTTTGCAACAATGTTAGTTTTTTTTGCGATCGTCGTCTTATTGTGTTTCAAGCCGTGAAAAATGGGGCAGGCATTTTTATGGCTGGGCAGGCAACTTTTCAGAGACGACTCTAAAAAGTTGCCTGCCCGGGTGTCCGGTAACTTTTTGTCATGAGTTTCAGACACTTGCTAAAGGTTCACGTGGTATGCACCAACAGCATCCTATGTGATTTATTAGCTAGGTAAGACCCTTAACCTCCCTGCATTAAAATGGCAAATGGTTTAGTCCATTAAATCATTGCTTAGAGCAGGGGTGTCAAACTCATTTTAACTCGGGGGCCACACGATAGAACAGACATTCTGTCGGGGGCCGGACTAGTAGATTAAAGACGAAGGAAAAAAGAGATAAAAAAAAAATAGGGAGGAAAAAGGAGAGAGGACGGGACAAAGAAAGAAAAAGAGAGAGAAGGAGAGAGCGTGAGAAACAAAAGATAAAAAGCCGTGAGAGAGGGGGAAAAGAAAGGGAGAGGAAGAAAGAAATCCAAAGAGAAATGGAAAGACAGAAGGAGAGAAAAGAGAAAATAAAGCGCGAAGGGTATAAAGAGAGAAAGAGAAAAGAGAGAAAAGGAAAAAAAGGAAGTTAGAGCAAAAGAGGTTAAAAGACACAGAGAGAGAAAGAGACAAAGAGCAACAAAGGAAGAGAAAAAGAGAGACACAGAGAGTGAAAGAGACGGAGACAGAGTGGGAGAAAAGGGGTGGAAAGAAAGAGAGAGAGAGAGAGAGACAGAGAGAGAGAGGGAGAGAAATAAATACAAGTACAGTGTCTTTGTGAGAGGCACCTGGCTTTGGCAATATCAAGTTGACATATTTCAACCTGCAGCTTGTTTTTCTCTTGCGCTTCTCTGAGTGTTGTCTCGCGGGCAGAATTCATTCCCTTAGCGGGCCTGATTTGGCCCGCAGGCCGCCTGTTTGACACCTGTGGCTTACAGTTACAGCCACCAGGGTGCAATTCGTTTTCGCCATTGCATAATGTTTATGTTTCCAGCTATGGGTCCGGCAAAAAGAGGAGAGAAAAAGAGAGGCAGGGCTCCACCTACGGTCGAAAAAATAAATAAATATGCTGTCGCAAAATATGAAAGTGGGGGTAAACTTGCAGATTTGAATACGGGCAAAGCATGTCCACGATCTCTACACAAAAAGTGACCCTAAAGTCTGCGACAGGTATCACTGTTTTATCAAGCCACAGGACAACGTTTTAATCATTTGGATATGTGATGCCGCGTCAGCTCCACTCCAACAATGACAATGAACCAGAGGAGCCGTTATTGAAGGAAGAAATGAAGGAAGCGTTCGATTGCTGGGAAAAACTGCAGGCTTTTATCACGAAGTCATCCTGATAAAGCCAAAAGCGGACAATCAATGGAGATGTTCGATGAAAACCGTTCGAAATGAGATCTAGACAGAAACAACAATAGCTGGATCGCTATTTTATGTGTGCAGGAACCAGATTGGCACAGTGAATGGAAAAGCGAGCTAAGGCATTTAACTAACTTTTTACATTAGATCATTTTCATTCGGTTGTTGTTGTTTTTTTGAACTGTTCTTGGCCAATAAAGCTTTGTACTGTACAGCAACTTTGTCTTTTGCATTTCTTTAGCCTTATTTCTTGTTTTATTTATTCTATGTGGTATATTTATGAATGTTGACCGAACATTAGTGCACCTATAGGGCAGTTGCAGTTAATTTGTTGAGGGTTGGGTTGCATTTGATGACCTTGGAACAGACTAATCCGGTTTCAATTTGTTTCAATGGGGAAATGTGTTTCGATTTACAACGGTTTCATTATATAGAACCAATTTAATGTATAAGAAGAGGTACCACTGTACTTCTATTCTGTGTGACTTTTAAGACGTATATTGTTGTAGTGACGGTTTGACGGGATTGGTGGTGGGTGGGTGCTTTTGTGGCAGTGGGCGGGTGTGTGGGCAGGGGAAACCATTAAAAAGTGCGACAGCTGAAGTTACTGGGGCTCAGAGATCAGGGGGTGCACCAAAGGGGTAAGACAATACTTTCGCTGTGGTATTATTCTTGAAAAATAGCCAAAACATTTTTTTGATATTTCATTGTTTTTTTAACCTTTGTTGTGCGCTACTCGTACATTTAGGATGAAGCCTGAATATTGCTTATCAGCATTTTCATTCATTTATTTACCTATTTATTAGGTATTACTATTTATTAATTCAGTATTACAAATATTTGCTATGTAATTGGATTGATTTGCAGCATTAACAAAATAAAGAAGTTAAAAAGCATGTATTTAGGTGATTTATGTGATTCAATTCTTTTTTTAAGTCATTATGTTTACATTTGTGAAATACCACACTAGAATTCCCAATGTTAGATTATTACCAAAAAGCGTTTGTGTCTCCATACCTGCAAAGGTTAATTTGACATTTTCAAAGTGTTTATCATATGTATATATACTTGCATGTTGAGCGTAAAAATGCCTTTTTTGCACCTAAATTGTTTTGCTCCAAAACTATATAGTGTTAAACAAAGTAACACTTTTAAAACTTTTTAAAATACTGTTAATACAAGTGTGTTTGTAAAATAAGCAGAATGATAAAAAATTTATATTCATATCAAGCGATTTTGCTATTTAAAGGGTTAGTTTTTATTATTCTATAAGATAAATATGTAAAAATATATGTATTTTAAAAAGTATTATTTTGGGTCACTCATGTTAAGGTTTTTAATTTTAGTAGTAAGATAACTTAAAAATATATATATATATTATTCTCTTTAGTATACAGCTAACTATATAACTTCCATCCATCCATCCATTATCTGCATCGCTCATCCTCAGTAGGGTCACGGGGGTGCTGGAGCCCATCCCAGCTGTCTTTGCGCAGTGGCCAGGGGACACCCTGAACTGGTTGCCAGCCAGTCGCAGAGGACTCAGAGACAGACAACTCACTCGCTTATTCACACCTAGGGACAATTTGGACCGGCCAATTCACCTGACATGCATGTTTTTGGAATGTGGGAGTGCCCGGAGGAAACCCACGCAAGCACGGGGAGAACATGCAAACTCCACACAGGAGGTTCAATCTCATGACCTCAGAACTCTGCGGCACACGCGCTAACCACTGCGCCGCCATGCTGCACTATATAACCTGTAAAAATATATTTAAATAGCTGTAATATATTAAATATTTGAAAAGTATAACTAACTTTTTAACTAAGATAGCTAGCAACCTAGACAGCATAGATAGCTAGTGATAATTTCAGTCACCGTAGAAAACAGTAAAACTATAAATCTAATCAACTAACTATCAGGTATATAGCTAACAACGTACCCAGGGTTTTAACTAGCTAGCAATTATTTAGTTAATGTTTAAATTATTTAAAACCATAAACCATAACTACCTACTAATCATCCAAATGACTCTCGGGTTAGCTCGCAACCTGGCTACCCACTTTCTTAGCCAGCTCACGATAACAGTTTTATCATTTTAACAATTAAAATAAACAATACTGGGCAGCACGGCGGCGCAGTGGTTGGCGCGTGTGCGGCACAGTTCAAAGGTCTTGGGAACCTCCTGTGTGGGTTCAAATCCAGCTACCGGACTTACTGTGCGGAGTTTGTATGTTCTCCCCGTGCTTGCGTGGGTTTCCTCCGGGCACTCAGGTTTCCTCCCACATTCCAAAGACATGCATTTCAGGTGGATTGGCCGGTCCAAATTGTCCCTAGGTTTGAATGAGTGAGCTGTGTGTCCTGCGATTGGCTGGCAACCAGTTCAGGGTGTCCCCTGCCCACTGCCCGATGATTGCGGGGATGAGCTCCAGCACCCCCGCGACCCTACTAAGGATAAGCGGTGCAGCTGATGAGATGAGATAAACAATACTATCCATACATACATCCTTAAAAATTCTGCCCGTCTTTTTCCAGGGGGCGCCCCCGCAGGAGGCGGGCCCTGGCGGCGCCGACCCCACCCTGGCTCAGGTGTACGCCGGGCCCCCCGCCTTCCCATCCCCGGGCCAAGGGCCGGCAACGTCGGTGGGCAGGCTGCCGCCATTGGAGTTCAGCTCGGGGCACCCCGGCGGGGAGTACCCCGAGCACGCCCAACTGAGGGTCTTTCAGGGCCCACAGCTAGAGGGCGCCGAGCCCCTGCCACCTGCCAACACGGTAAGAAACAACAACAGATAACTTCTAAGTAATGTATTAGTCTGATATTTGTATACTTTTACATTGTTGAGGGGTAGGGAACCGTTTCTATTATGATTTATGATTCATATTTTTCCTAATTCTTCTTCTCTGAAAGGGACAGTGTGTATTATTTGACCACTAAATGTCGCTGTACCGTGTAGGGCAGGCATATCCAACGTCCGGCGCAGGGCCCGGTTACGGTCCGTGATCACACTTTTACTGGTTCGCGGCCTCTGTCATAACATTAATAATATGTTGACCATAGTATAAACAGGGTTGGGTAGGGTTACTTTAACTTGATTACTTTCAATTACTTTTGGATTACTCCAATACCAAATATGCTAATGAAAGACAAAAGAAACTAAATATGAATAAAATTACTAAATTTTGTGCAGGCTTGGGGAGTAACGGAATACATGGAACGGGAAAAATGATGTTGGCAAGCTGTTTGGATTTATTTTCATTTTGTTTCTGTCGCATTTTAAGTTAGTTTTGCCGGAGATCAAAGAGATCAAAGCCAGGAGAGAAAGCTTACCACGTGTTGTGAGTCATAATTTTATTCATATTTAGTTTATTTTGTCTTTTATTAGCATATTTGGTATTTGAGTAATCCAAAAGTAATTGAAAGTAATCCAGTTAAAGTAACCCTACCCAACCCTGAGTATAAAATACATTTGAACAAGTACAACAACAAAAAAATACATTTCATCAGATGAGGGCTTTGGCCACCCTTGGCTTTCTGTGAGAATTGTAGCCCGCCCCATTTCCGACATGGCCACTGGAATTTAAAAAAGGAAAGTTGACCGTGATGGTCGCCGCTTCTAGGACAAGTGGAAATTGGAGTATTTTCTCACACAAAAAAATGTGTATTTCTCTTACGTAGTGGAATCCATACCTAAAAGTCGTCTCCATGCTTTTCTAGCATCTTGCTGCACTTGGCAACGTTTTTTTCCTCCGTATTAGACAATACAGTGCCTAGTGGTGAAATATTACACACTGGGGCTTTAACTTAAATTAATGAGTGCAAGGCCTGTTGGTATTATTTTTATGCTGTTATTATACTCATTCTTAGTTTTTCTCTCATTTTCTTGTGTCTTTAAAGTGTTTTGTGGTTTTTTATACATTTTTAAAATAAATTAATTAATTTGTTTACCAAAAATACAAACAAACACCCCCAAAAATTATGACCTTGAAAGGTTAACCATGATCTTGATTTCAAGACAGAACGTAGCAGCAGTGACCCAGAAAAACAACCGGCCCTTTTTTAATGGCTGCCATTCCGAGCGTGACATTTCTGACTTTCCGAGCCGCCTCAAATGCACCATCCACGCTCTAGTGCAGGGGTGGGCAAACTACGGCCCGCAGGCCGCATGTGGCCTATACGGCTTTTGCCTCTGACTCTACAAACGAATATGGTCACAGAGAAATGACTATATATATATATATATATATATATATATATATATATATATATATATATATATATATATATATACCAATAACACATATTTTCATTTTGTCCCCCAAAAATACTACTACAGAAATATTACAAAAGTACTACAAAAGAAGCAATTCTAGAAAACTAATTAACACCTTAAAACCAGGGACCTGATATTCTATTTTGCCTTCACTCTAAAAAGAAAGAAAATACAATAAAAATATTACAAAAATACTACTTCCAGTGGTACTATAGTACAAAAATACTACAAAAAATATTTAAAAAAATAAAGAAATACTATAAAAGTACTTCTACAGAAATACTACAAAATATCACTGCACAAATATAATGCTTCAGAAATATTACAACAGAAATACTACAAAAATACAACTACAGTAATGCTAAAAAATACCTTAGATATACCCCAAAATACTACAATGAAAATACTACACACATACTACAAAAATACAGCATAAATTTAACTGCAGTAATCTTTTAAAAATACTTAAGAGTTACTACAAATATAATACAGAAATATTACAAGAATACTACTATGGAACTACTACAAAATTACTTCTACAGAAATACTACAAAAATGCTGCTACAAAAATATTACAACAGAAACACTACAAAAATCCACCTGCAGAAATATTACAAAATTCCGACCACAGAAATACTAAAAAATGCAACTAAAGTTATACTATGAAAAGACTACAGATATATTACAGAAATACCACAAAAATACTACTATGGAAATGCTACAAAAATACTACAGAAATACTACAAAAACACTATTATCAAACTACTACTAAAATGCTACTGCCCAAATGTTTTAAAAGCACTTCCCAAATAAATCCACAGTAATATTACAAAAAATCTGTAATTTTACAAGAATACTAAAAAAAACCTTATTATAGTAATACGACAAAACTAAATATTAAAATTAGTACTTAAAACAGAGACCTAATATATCACTGTACTTAAATTGTTAGTGTTTCAAAACCAATTTCATGAAACTAATCCATTTAAAAACAAATATAACATGTACAGTAGATGCCTGCAAGTATTCCTGTCCCCAGGATCGGCCCTCTGGCCAAATATTTGAACCCAATGTGGCCCCCGACTCCAAATAGTTGCACACCCCTGCTCTAGTGGTGTCCCATTACCCTTTTCCAAGTAATAGCCCTTGACACTTGCTTGGGAAGGCGCCACCTGTTGGCTAAAATAAAATAAAATAAAAGGCATCATCTTGTTGGTCTTTCTCTTTGTCTCCTTATCGCTGTTGGACTAAAATGGTCTTTTGTGTGGCCTGGTATATTTCATATCGATACAGCCCCTCACACACAAGGCCGGGAGAAAAGGGAGGCAAAAGGGGGTCAAAAGCCAGACCGGATGACCCGTCCTCTCCCCCGAAACCTCTCCCTCTCTGAATTATCACAAGACAGGTCCAGAAAATTATTTTGCATCGTGACATGACACCACCAAACCGGCTCAACCCTGAACTTTGACCCCCGACCTGTGATGTGTGTGTTATTGTTTGTTAGCTTGTGTTTGTGAGTCTTCCCCTTCCTTTTTTCTCCTCTCAAGCATTCAAATAATAATCATACTTTCCCTTTTACCCAGTGGTCCCCAAACTACGGCCTGCCTCCACATTTGGTCCAGCCACCTGAACAGTACCAGATAGCATTTCGACGCCATTTTTTTAACCTAAAATTAAAAAAGCTAAGTTTGGGAGCGCCTTTATGGTTGAAACGGGATTTTAAACCAGGCGGCTCAAGAACTTCCGCCATTAGACCACCAGTGGTATAGATGACGAACGAAAAGGCATTAGATTTTAGCTCATTATCACACTATCTTTAGATTAATGAAATACATAATAACCAAATAACACTCTGAGGGTTCTTCACGGGAAAAAAGTCCATGGAACACAAACTTTCTGTCGTCTTATCCAAAGTTTTAACAGGTAGAAATGATAACTTGAAAAGGCAGTAGATTTTATTTTATTGTCACACTATTCATAGTCACAGTGCCAGAGACCAATGTTAATTTTGTAGTGCACTATACATGTAATAATGACAGTTGATTTTATTCTATTTTTCTATTCTCATCATTGTAAGTTAATAATTTATTGTCATTGTCATATGTGGAAAGCACAACAAAATTAACATTCGACTCTGGTACTGTGACTAAAAATAGTGTGATAATGACATAAATCACCTGCCTTTTCAAGTTATCGACACTACTTGTTAAAATATGCATGGCATGAACCTCAGAGTGTTATCTGGCTATCATGTATTTCATGATTAGTGTTAATATTTATTTTCTGACTGAAAATCCAGAAGAGTTGTTCTATTGTGGCTTTCTGGAAAACAATATTATTTAAACATTCAGGCACTCCTTCAACCGTCCCAATTTTTCGGTTACAAACTGACCTTGGCCCCTGATCACAGATGGGAAATCTTTTGTGGCCCTCACAGGAAAAGTTTGGGGACCTCTGGTTTAACCCCTGGCAGCAAAGCAGCACCTTGACCCCATTTTTTTGTGTGTCTTTTTTGTTAGCTTCTTCGTCCTTTCTGTGCTACATTTAGCCCTCACTGGAAAGCTAATAATACCTTCCTGTGCATTTATTTCCTCCTTTGTTTTTTTTGCACCCTCACTTTGTCTTTGGAAAAAAATTATGATTTAACACGCTGCTGGTGTTCCCGACACGTTGATGTACACACGCTATATGACAGCGCACTAGCATCATGGTGCATTGTGGGAAATAGAATGTTTCTTTTTCTGGTATTGGTGCGCATGTGACAGTCAAGCCAATTTTGTTTTGTGTATGTGTTTCACTTTGAGACGTTTGTTTTGGTAGTCGTACGCTCGATTGTCTTTTGTTTTTGATTTATTTTGTTTTCAGTTCTAGCAGGCTATTCAGCCAGCTAGCTATCGCTGCAGCTAGCTAGTAAGATAAATAATTAGATGGATAGCAAGATCAATCGCTAAACTAGCTAGTTTGCTAGATAGCTAAATAGTTAGATAGATAATAGCGAGCTACATAGCTAGATAGCTATCTAGATAGTTAGATAAAAATATAGCTAGAATTTTTTAGTATATTATGATCTAAATTTACACACTTAAAAAATAATATTTTAATCCGTACTTTTTTTTTTTTTTTTACAACATTTTACCCGTTTTTTTTTAAACTAAAATAAGACAATTAATTCACAAAATGATTATTACCTGATTCATCCTTTGTATCCTTTGCTTCTTTTAATCATTATTTTACAATTTTTTCAAGATAATTTCTCTTGTAAAACAAGAAAAATAATCCTGAAATTCAACAAAGTTGCCTGATTTGGCATATAATTTCCCCCCTTTTTTAGGATTAGTCATTATTGTCCTCATTTTCATTGAAAGTCGTTTTGGAATAGTAAGTGACATTTTTGTGAGCTAATATCCAAAAAAAGAAATACCCAACAAAGATTTTTTAAACGCATGAAGTTATTTTGGACATTTACCAAGCAGATTACGAATCCAAATTGTTCAAACATTTTTGGACCGAGAAAAAAGTCACATAACCAAACTCTTAAGAAGCTAGCTTCATGCTAGTGTGAAACGATCGAAACCAGACCGTAGGTAGGATAATGATAAAATTGTAAAACCCATTCTTTTTTATGATTGACTTTGAGTGGAACCAGTGGACGAAACTGAATGAATTATGATTAGTTCACATTGATATAATTATGGTTCACAAACGCTACGATTGTTCTAAAATGTGAGGAAACTGTGACGGAGAAGCAACATGAACTTTGGTAGATAAGTCAATCAAGAAAGAAGCCACAGAAAGTCTCACAAAGACTCAGGATGCTTTCAAGTGACTATTAGGTTTTTGTTTTGTTTTGAAGTCATCAAAAATGTTTTTCCAATCAATATGAAACGATTGCTTTTGTATGAGTAGAGCATGGCGGCAAAGTTTGGCGATTATTCTCGCTCATTTGTCATCAGACCAATTTGCAGCAGAGGTGGGTAGTAACGTGTTACATTTACTCCAGTACATTTACTAGAGTAAGTTTTAGGACATTTTGTACTCCTGGGAGTATTTTTAAATTACTATATGTTTTACTTTTACTTGAGAAGATTTGTGATGACGAAACTGTACAGTGTACTCTCATTCCGCTACATTAGGCTACATTGAACCCGTTACTCAAATCCCCTCCACGTAAGTACGCGTCTGTCCGTCTCTTAGCTAAGGCATTTTTTTTTTTGTCCACGACCTAGTTTCTTTTATTTTAATTTGACAAGTGAGCCAAAACAACCACCAGGTGGCACTTGTGAGCAGGATTTGGCCTCACCAGGCTGTACTTGCCCAAGACACACCACAAGAAATGGTGCCCCTACGACCCTAGTGGTTAAGGGATCCACTCACTAACCCTAACCCTAACCCTTTTTACTTCGATTGAGTCATATTATTCCAAAGTAACAGTACTTTTACTTGAGTAAATTTTTGGGCTACTCTACCCACCTCTGAACTGCAGTTTAGTTCCTTCCGACAGGCATGTCTCAGATCGTCCCCTTTCCCCTTTTTTACTTTCACACTTCCTCACATTTGCCTGAGAGGGATCACTGGTTGCGGAATGCTCTTTGCTTTGGATCACCTGACCTGGTGGAAATGTCTTGTCCAATGTGTTGCTTTTTACACAACCAGGAAGTGATCAGATTCCCACCACTTTCAACCTGTCTCCATACTTCCTCTCACAATCTCTCTCTTTCTTCCACCTGTTTATACGGGGTGTGGTCAATCGTCACTGTTCGGCCCTTAGGAGGAAGCGTTGGCCCCCGTGACCTCTGACCCCCCAGCTCTGGGCGGGTCCGCGACATCGGGCGGCGGCAGCGACGACGAAGGGTCAGGAAAGGGCCAGCCCAAACGTCTCCACGTCTCCAACATCCCATTCCGCTTCCGGGACCCGGATCTCCGACAGATGTTTGGGGTGGGCACCATTAAATAT
Organism: Urocampus carinirostris; assembly: GCF_059441175.1. Classification (NCBI taxonomy): domain Eukaryota; kingdom Metazoa; phylum Chordata; class Actinopteri; order Syngnathiformes; family Syngnathidae; genus Urocampus; species Urocampus carinirostris. The sequence continues at coordinate 50,111,638 of NC_142350.1, read as the reverse complement.
TGTCTAAAACAGGGGTCACCGACCCTTTGAAAGCAGAGAGGTACTTTTTTATTACTGCCAGTTTTATACACATTCCCGAAATAACAAAGTATAGTGTTATTATCATGTTATTACCAGGTAGTAACTATTAGAAGAAAGGTTAAAATCCGCTCAATCATCCACTAAAACATCATGACAATTATCAGTCTAATTTCCTAGAAAATCACACCGACCCATCACCAGTTAAATATTTTCAGGACCGCACCGTGGGCTACTCATATGTTCTTAGAGCACCAGGTTAGTGACCCTCAATGTGGAATAACCACACAAAATTGAGTCGTATTGGACAAAACGACTTCCCATTTTGGGTCATTTTGTTTAGGAACAACGCAAAAAATTCAAACAAACTGGTCCGAGATGTGGATTGGTCCAACGTGACTTATGCTTAATAATCTGTCTTTAACACGTTAAAACAATCTTATAATTCAGGGGAGCAACATTTTTTAAGCTGAGTGCTCCTTTTTGGGTTTACAAGTTTGACATATGTTATTACTTTGTTATTACTATATTATGTTAATACCATGTTGTAATTATGAGAAGTACGGTTAGAATAGACTCAGTCAATCAATAAAACGATTGCATTGTATAAAGGCACTGGGTAATCTACATATACAAATTATTTTTTTCAGAGAAAAATAAAAAGAATTGGTGCTGTACTCAAAGACACTGACCATGCCAATGATTTATCATGCCAATTGGAAAACTTATTTTCTAGGAAATCGCAATGACCCATTCCTGGTGAGCTATTTACAAAACAAGTTTTTCAGGGGTATCACATTAGTGACCGCTTTTTCCAACAAGTTCACTCAATGCTATGTTATTACTATGTTATTACCTGGTTGTAAATAGAAGTAGGATTAAAAATAGGCTCAGTCAGTTCTAGCTATAAATAAATTAAATTTCCTAAAAATTACAATGACCACTGGTGAGCTTGTTTCAGAACAAGTCTGTAGGCTACTTAGGTAGTTTTCAGGGACATCACGATAGTGATCCCTTTTCCCAACAAATTTTACCAATTACCATGTTATTACTGTGTTATTACCAGGTTGTAATTAGGAGTAGGAGTATAAATAGACTCATTCAGTTCCAGTTATAAATCAAATCTCCTAAAAATCATAATGATCACCGGTGAGCTAGTTTCAGAACCAGTCTGCGGGCTACCATGGTGGTCTTGGGGGCTACTTGGTGCCCATGAGAACCATATTCGGAACCCCTATTTTAAGTTATCTCAGCTGTTTGACTTTGTTTTTGTTTTTAAGACAAAGAACAGACAAAATGTATCAGAATTAAGTAATGAATCAGCTGTTCATGACATCATTATAATACAAAGCAAAAACGTCTTTTCTAGCAATTCGGGAAAATCCTGGATGTAGAAATCATCTTCAACGAACGGGGGTCCAAGGTAAGCCTCACTTAATTAAAATTAGGGCAACGGATAAAAACTTAAACAAACTTGAATGCAGGGATTTGGGTTTGTCACTTTCGAGAGTGCCGCCGAGGCCGACCGAGGCCGGGAGAAACTGAACGGGACCATCGTGGAGGGGAGGAAAATTGAGGTAAGAATTTAAAGAGGTCGATTATCCGCACCGATATTTGGAAATTTGATGGTAATCGTTATTTTTCTTTTTGTTTGACGGGCCAATTGAATATATTTAAAACTGGGTTACTTAGGCTAAGACGCAGCCGAGCCTCTCCTTCCCTCTCTCCGGGGGCGGAACCACCGTAGCAGGAAGAAAAACGTTAAAGAGCAGTAAACTGCAGCAGCTCTGCTAACTCCTGAGTCCCGACATGCCTGTGAATTGAAACCACTGATAATTTTGAGATTTTAAAAAGTCAGTGGTAGAAAAGCGTGTGAGTGATTAAAACATAGCGTAATCGTTTTAGGGAAGCAGGTTCGGGTGAAGACTGATATATTAGCTCTTATCATAACATTACTTGCTCAATGAAGCGTGTGTATTTCTGATTGGGAAAGAGGGCATAAAGAGCACTCTAAAGTGGCAGGCTGTGTAATTAGCTGTTAGCATAACATTAGATAGTCAATCTAAAACAGGAGTGTTCACACTTTTCAGTTCGCCAGCTAATGAAATAAAAAACGAATATTAAATATGAATTTAAAATAACATTTTTCTGCATTATTCTTCCTTTTCAGGTTAATAACGCCACCGCTAGGGTGGTTACCAAAAAGCCTCAAACGCCTCTTGTGAATGGTGACTTATCAAGTAAGATGCAATATAAAAAATTAGTTTTTTTTCCCATACCTACTATCTTTTTTCTCATCTGTGTAGCTACCGGGTGGAAGATCAACCCTGTCATGGGGGCCATGTATGCGCCAGAGCTCTACACGGGTAAGTGAACGCAACACATTCGATCGCACACTGAAAAAACAAAATAATAAATAACGCATTGGCTAAAAATTCTGGTCATTATAAGTATATTTTTTTCTTATTTTATGATATTTTATCTTGCTTCAAAGGAGAGAAAAAATGAAAAAACACTTAAAAGCTCATTTATGTGTAACTTATATAGCGACCTCTAGTGGTAAAAAAATACTTTTTTAATTTTAATAAAACACAATTGATTCAAACAGTAATCAATAACACATGTCAAGTCAAGTCCTGTTTTATTTGGGACATCCTTAATCACAAGGAGTCTCAAAGGGCTGCACAGACCACAGACTATTGCAAACTACAGACTATTATGACACCATCACCTGATCTAAAACCTACACGAGGGCAAGGAAAAACTCAACATGAGGAAAATGAAGAAACCTTGAGAAGGGACGCACATGACGCTGCTGGACCTTCGTGCTGCTTTTGACACTGTGGACCATAAAAAAGAAAGAGTGGTTAAAATTCTCCTATCAGTATAATCAATTAATGCTAAGATCCGGCTTGTCTCTGAAGAGCGCGTGGACGCTTTACACCGACAACAACGGCGACCAGATGAGGAAGGTGCGATATCTGAGTCAGATCAGGTAGCTTCTCCTGCTACATGAAAAACAGTATAGTATCTGTTTCATGTGGAGGAGCAAACCCCTTCCTCAAAAACAGGCCTGGAGAGGTAATGGCACCTCAAGGCTGTACTTACCCAAGACCCACCACAGGAAGTGGTGCCCTTAGGACCCTGGCGGTTAGGGAATCGTAATTTGTGAACTATGAGGGAGTTAGTTATTTTTAATATTATCAATGTTCGTATTTGACCCCAAAAAAATAAATACATCTTAAAACAAGAAATGATTTGCTTAATAAAAACATCTTCTTCTGTTTATATGCTTTGCCTGTTTTCTAATCCCACTTTCTATTTCTCCAGTGGCCGGCTTCCCGTACCCCGTGGCGGCCCCAGCGTTAGCCTATCGCGGCTCGGCGCTGAGGGGTCGGGGTCGAACCGTCTACAACACGATCCGCTCGGCCGCCACGCCGGCTGCTGTGCCGGCCTACCCGGGGTAAGGGGCGGGCGACAAAGAAGACTGTGTGTGGAGACCCCAAAAATTAGAAACCTTATATAAGCCTAATAAGGAAGGCCCTGAAAACATATTTGCCCCCCTTCTGATTTCTGTGATTTTTACATATCTATCACCCACAAAGGTTTTAGAACTTCAAACCAATTTTAATATCACACATAGACAACCCCAGGAAATACCAAGTACTGTGATGAAATTTGGATTCCATTTATTAAGGCTCAAAACAGTCTAAGCCTGTCTGGCCCCATGTGAAAAAGTAATTACCCCCTGTTGGGTCACCTTTGACAAAAATCAAACATTTACGAAAATTGGTAACGAGTCTTTCACAAAGCTGCGGAGAAATTGAGCACCTCTCTCCTTTGCAAAATGATTTCAAATTGGCCACATTGGAGGGTTTTCGAGCAGGAACTCCCCATTTAAGGTCAAACCACAGCATCTCAATTGCAAGTTGTCCTGGTACTGAGGTAGCAAAGCAGCCCCAGACCATCACCCTGCCGCCACTATGCTTTACTGTTGACATCCTCTTCTTCTTGTAAACCAGATGTAACGGGCTCCACACCTTCCAAAAAGTTCCATTATTGACTCATCAGTCCACAATTTTTTTTTCTCCAAAACTCCTAAGGATAATTATAGTGGAGTCATGAACACTGACCTTATCTGATGCCAGCAAGGCCTGCAGTTATTGGAGGTTTTTCAAAGTTCCATCGTCACACTCTTTAGGTAATCTTAGTTGGTCGACCACTCCTAGGAAGGTTTTCCAATTTTCTCAGATTTCTTTATTTGTGGATAATGGGTCTGGCAGTGGTTCGCTGGAGCCCTAAAGCCTTGGATAAGGCTTTGTGACCTTTTCTGGACAGTTCTATTACTTTTTTTTCTAATTTCTTCCAAGAATTTATTTGGGTTGTAGCATATCAATTTTTTTCTTGAGATTTTGTAGCCTACTTCACTTTGTCTTAATAAAAGTGTGATCTTGATGGCAATTAAACTTGCTTGTGGCCTGTGGAATTGAATCTAGCTTTCCTAAAACTGTGGTTAGTCACAGTATTTTTGTGATTTAACGGAGGGGATTTCTTTTTCACATAGGGACCTATGGGCTTAGATTTTTTTTGTGCCTTGATTATTGGAATCAACGTTTCAAAACTGTATTTCTTTGGGTTGTCTCTGTGTGATAATGCAATAAGTGATAAATGTGCAATAAAACACGGACTATCTCTCTCTATATATATATATCTCTCATCTCATCTCATTAGCTGCACCGCTTATCCTCAGTAGGGTCGCGGGGGTGCGGGAGCCCATCCCAGCAATCATCGGGCAGTGGGCAGGGGACACCCTGAACTGGTTGCCAGCCAATCGCAGGGCACACAGGGACAGACAACTCACTCGCTCATTCACACCTAGGGACAATTTGGACGGGCCAATTCACCTGAAATGCATGTCTTTGGAATATGGGAGGAAACCGGAGTGCCCGGAGGAAACCCACGCAAGCACGGGGAGAACATACAAACTCCGCACAGTTAGGCCGGGAGCTGGATTTGAACCCACGCAGGAGGTTCCCACGACCTCAGAACTGTGCCGCACACGCGCTAACCACTGCGCCGCCGTGCTGCCCTCCCTATATATATATATATATATATATATATATATATATATATATATATATATATATATATATATATATATAGAGAGAGAGAGAGAGAGAGAGAGAGAGAGAGAGAGAGAGAGAAAGAGAGAGAGAGAGAGAAAGAGAGAGAGAGAGAGAGACAGAGAGAGAGATAGAGAGAGAGAAGCACGGTGACGCAGTGGTTAGCGCGTATGCGGCACAGTTCTCCTGTGTGGAGTTTGCATGTTCTCCCCGTGCTTACGTGGGTTTCCTCCGGGCACTCCGGTTTCCTCCTACATTCCAAAAACATGCATTTTAGATTAATTGGCTGGTTCAAATTGTCCCTAGGTGTGAATGTGCTTGCAAATTGTCTGTCCCTGTGAGCCCTGAGACTGGCTGGCAACCAGTTCAGGGTCTCCCCTGCCCACTGCCTGAAGATAGCTGGGATGGGCTCCAGCACCCCCGCGACCCTACTGAGGATAAGCGGTGCAGATAATGGATGGATGATACTTTATAATTTTCCATTATCAAACATTTTTAAATAGCGCTGGGCAGCCACTAGGCAGCGCCAAAGAGCATCATGCAGCTCCAGAGCCACCTGGCGCTGAACAACGCCTTAAACAATTTAAACTGCCTTAATCATTTCATATTTTTCCCTTTTTTTAAATCAGGGTGGTGTATCAAGACGGTCTCTATGGAGCAGAAGTCTACGTACGTCACTTTACCTTCTTGATTGTTGAGGTCCACTTCAGGCAGTCGGTGAAATTCCGTGTTTTTTCTGTTCAGGGAGGTTATCCAGCTGCATACAGGGTGGCCCAGACGCCATCGGCTGCTGCAACGTACAGTGACGGGTAGGCAGAAATATCAGAAAAAAAAACCTTCATCTGGTGGGAATTGTGATGAAAACTGATATTTATGTTGGTGTGTCAAGGTATGGCCGCGTATATGCCACGGCTGCCGACCCTTACCACCACTCAGTGGGACCGACAACCACGTATGGCGTAGGCACTGTGGTGAGTTCACAAACACTCCCCAAAAGTTACATTTTTAAACCGGGGTGTGCGGATCGATCCATATATCAATGCAGTCAATACTAAGCAAGGACTTGGATCACATCGATACTATTTTCCTGGGTTCGATACGTTGCTCCTCAACCCATTTCCTCGATGCATTGTTTCTGTATGTAGCACAGGCCTCCCTGGCACCCAGCAACCTCAGCCACACTCTAAGACTGGCTGTTTGACTGACAGGCAGACTTTTATCACCTCTCTCTACCAGGCCTGCAAGGCAGAAGACAGGGACAAATCTTTGCACATAACCCCTACCAAAAGCTAAAAATGACGGAAGCAAATAGGAAGTGCTGCGTGGTATGTACTTTTTTTCAACAACAAAAAAAAAAAAAACAATGCCTGTCTGTTTGGCTCAATTACTCCCCTCTAAAAATAAACAGACTTGTCAGATTGTTTTCAATACTTGAATTAGCCTCTGGCCATTTGATTGACACCACTCTTGGCCAATTGCAAGCTTTTTTCCTCAGTCCTTAGCCTGTGACCACCTATGAGGGCCTGAATAGAAAAGAAACCAGTGGGTCTTCAAAAATCTTTCGCCAATAGTGACCTTTTCAAATGTGGATTAACACATTGGTTAGCTAATGAAATTCTCAACATAAATATGTACACGTCTACGGTGTGTATTCTAATCAGAGCCGAAGGTAAACATGCGAATAGCCAATCGTGATTCATTTATACGCACCATTATTATGTGGAAGTGTTTACAATCATTAATTGACTTCTAGAAAGAGAGGTGAAACATTTACAACTCTTTCACAATGGCTAAAATTTGGCCAAAGTAAAATACACGGTTGCAGAGTTTTAAGGGCTGTGAACTGGTCATCTCCAAATGGCCACTTTTGGAAACGCCTAGACCTACCATTAGAAAAATGGGTAAAGTGTGTAAAATGTGTTTAGTTTTTTAGATTGTGATCAAATTTGACAAGGTACTACGTAAGGCTTCTAGTTATTGTCTCACCAGTTTTTCAGCCAAGATGACCATGCTGCAATCATCTGCAGGTGTTTGATTGCAAAATAAGAGGCGAGAATAAAAACCTTCTATTTAAGCGCGTTCCAACTTGGGTTACTTAATGTTGGTAGAACTTGCAGTTATTGTTTCAGTCTGGGAAAGAAAAATCGAGTCTTAACCTTCAAAAGAAACCAAAACCATCCATATTCTCCTTGGGTACGTCTTGGATTGGGATTTTTAGCGAATTTTACAGGAACGGTAAGGGGTAAGATTTTTCTACTTGTTTTTCTAGCAAAATATGTAAATGTGTAATAAAATTCAGCATATTTTTCCTCATCTAACAAACACTTTTTTGTTTTCCTTTTTTTTTTAAATCTTGGAAAAAATGATTCTCAAAATGAGAATATTTGTCTTCCAGATAAAGAAAAAAGTGATTTTAACTCCTCCAATTGTGAAGATTGCCATGCCCTGAGAAGATTTACTTGCTTTAATCAACTACTTACAGTTAATCGTAATTATTTATGGCCATATTCCTTAGTGAGGGTAATGATTCGTGTGCCCTTTTCATATTTTTTGATAATAGCAAGCTTCGTTGCAATGGTTCTCATGTTTTTGCTTTCCCCCTTTAGAATCACTACATGCTTTAGGACCCATAGCAATAAAACATGGTACGAATAATACAGTGTTGTATTGCTGGCTCAGAAAGTCTTTACCAAGCACACGCTATTTTGATACTGAATAAAGAAACAAAAGGGCATCGGGGGAGGTTGTTCAGCTTATAACATATTGGCATTTTCAGAATGCTGTGACGCCAACCAACACCAGACGTGACCGGCGTTTTATGATGTCAACCAATAACAGACAGGCATCTTACAGATCTAATTCATTATATGCACGAAGACAGAAAAGTTGAAACTGTACGTTTTCGAGCATGTGAAATAATATGTTGTTAATGTCGTATAGTGGGGTCATTGCTGTAAAGAGGGGCCTAAAACATCTTATTAACTCTGTTAGGTGAAAACATCGTACGGCGGGCTTGCCGTATCCGGGGGTCTACTCTACTTGTGTATATGTACTTTTTTAAACTCAGTACATTATCCACCACGTATAAATACACGAATTCTAACATTTATTGTTTTAATTTTGCAGGCTAGTTTGTACCGCGGAGGATACAACCGCTTCACTCCTTACTGATAACTAAAGCCACCAACGCCACTGAATTCGCTGAAGTTGTAAATATTGTGTACCTCACTGGGAGATCTTTCAGTTTTTTTCCATCACGGATCAAATTGTACAACATTTTCATAAGTTGTCTGGCTGATTTGCCCAATTGTATTTATTTGTGGGTGTGTTGGAGTGTGTGAGACAAGTTTGTTTTCTTTCTTTTCAGCTTTATGCAGTTGACTGGATTTGATTGGGGTTTTATTTGTTTCTTACTAACAAACTACCTCTTTTTGTTTTGGCTTTTCTCTTTTTTCCTGTGTTCACTGTTTGATTCTTTTTCTTTCATTTGGCTTTTTAAAAAATATAATCTCCTGCTTAAACCCCTCTTGCTTGGCTGTTTGTTGGATTATATTCCTCCTCTGTGGTTTCATATTTTTCTCTTTCTTAGCTTTATTTCATGTATAGTAATTATTTCTCCTCTATTTTAGCTTTGTTTTCTTATGTGGGACAAATACAAAGTTGTTTCCTACACGTGCTTGTTGTTTCCACTTTTCATTTCTTAAATTTGACTATTGTTTTTTGCATTTTTCTATTCTTTCATTCTGTTACTGCTTCTACTATTCCTTTATGGGACTTTTCTGAGATGATACCAGGTGGCAAATACTGGTATTAAATTTAAATTGTCCAGTAATCATGATTTTCAGTACAATGCTTTTGGACTCTTACAATTGCCTTTCATTTTTAGTCAATGGCATACTGTAGTACACGATAGTTGAGTACAATGACTAATATGAGTTTGAAAAATAGTGGTATCGGTGCTCTAATTTAATGCTTTTCTATCTAGAAAAGAATTTTGCTATATTTTTCCTGTATCGATTACCTCTGTTCGTTTCTTTATTAGAACAAATAGTTGAACTTGTTTCATCCTTTAGCATTTCATCTCTAACTTTAGATCTTTTATCTCCTTTGCATGTTTCTTTCTTTTAATTCTGCACCTTTACTGCTTTTAGTATTCCTCTATTGAATTTTGCCGTTTGGATACCAGGCAATCGATACTACTGTAAGATTGAGACTTTCCATAGATCTTGATTTGCAGAAAAAGGCTGAGGGTACTTTTCATTATCAACTCTCAGTTGGATAAGTCGCAGTCTGTAAGTGTAGTGGCTACGCGATAATTGAGTGCATGGACTAGTATCGGTTTGAAAAGAGAGGTATCAGACTACCTACTTTAACACTTTTTCTAGCCCACAAATCCACAATATTATTTCCCGTATAATTTACTTTTGTGCTTTCACTGTCCTTGCTTTTTATGTAGAACAAAGTAGTAAAACGCTTTTCTTCCATTTGGTCCTTTTGCACTTTTCATCTTTTAAATTAGACCCATTATTGCCTTTGCATGTTTTAGTCTGGCATCTGCTGCTTTCATTATTCGTTTGGAATGAAACTAGGAAACCGATGCTGAATTAAGAATATAGAAATTTTCTGTAAACCCCAATATTCATAAAACAATGGTTGAGGAATTTGAATGATCTGCTGCGTTTGGAATGTAGTATTCTATATGTAGTGGAGTACTTCAACTAGTATATATTTAAAAAAATAGTGTTATCAAACATCTTAACTCAATGCTTTTCTTGTTTTATAAGCAACGTATTAACTATGCATGGCTTTTATTTTCCTCTTATGGTGTGCAATCTTTCCTTCTAGTACTTAGTTGCGCTTCATCTGAAATGAAAAGCAATAATTTCCCTGAAAATGTTTCTAAAGAAAACGGTATCAATTTTGGATACACCTGTGCTATAGACTATACTAGTCACTATAGTTTAACATTTCATCTCTTATCTATTCTTTGTGTAGTATACTGCCAACTGCTGGCCGACACGTGCAAGCAGGTTTCTTGATTACTGTATTTCAATATCGGGTATATCATTAATAATATCAATTTACGTAAAATTTATTTTCGAACTGGAAATTGATATTTTTATAAAGCAATTCAATAAGAAAAATAAAATTGTCAGGGTGCTTTCAATGTTTTCTTTTGCCAAAGTTTGAAAACTCTTTCTTAACGTTTCCTTCTTGCATGATTTTAATGCATTTTTTGTGGTTATATTTTGAATTACGCCCCAAAATCCGTCAACTCACCACACAGGAAAATAAAAAGGTTTTAAGATTCAGTTCATCAAACCATCACATTTTGTAATAAACTTATGTTGCAAAAGCAATGCAATCCTATATGCTTCACGTTTTTATTTTTCTTTGAAAAGATCGCATATTTACACAATATTCACACATATGCTGGTGCTATCAAAATCTGTTTGTGGAGAAAAAGGGACAGGCATTGCAAATAACCTTTAGCTACAGATGTTAGTGAGCTGCAATGTCCATACTTACTACCGTGACTGTGCGCGAGTGCAACATACTCAACATAAAATGAATGAACATCCATGAGGGAAGGAAGAGAGTCTGAGGGCATGCATGGAAGAGGGAAGAAAAAGTGTGGGAAGGGGGAAAAAATGATTTGAGTATAGGCAGAGGCGAAGTTCTGAATGACGCTGGGAAGAGCTTTGCGGAGCAGACACGAGACTGATGAAGAATCAATAGTACACGGGAGTAAAAATACTGGCGGAAAAAAACGTTTAGACTTTAGAAAAGAACAAAACCATCACATAATCGACTGTCACGACTTGGCTTGGATTTGGGCTTCTTTGGCGAACATACAAAAGCGGCAAAATACCTCAGGGAACGACACAAGTAAACAAAAATCGCTTAAAAACTCAACCGGGTAAAACAGAAAACTTGATACCAGTGGCTAACATGATAAAATAAAGATACTCATAAGGGAAGGGAGGAAACCAAAAAACATTTGACAAGTTAGCAGCACATGAGTTGCACAGGAGGCTCACAGCGATCTCTTTGCTTTTGGAGACAAGCCTCGCTCGTTTGAGACTCTCGCGCTGGCCGTCAGGGGGGAAGCTTGGCCCACGCGGCAGCCTCATCATGTTCCCTCTGTTCGCTCCTGCAACGCAGCCAGCCGTGTTGAGCGGCTGAGGGAGGGTAAGGGGGTTCGAGTCCCGGTTCCGGGCAGGTGGGAGGGGAGGTCAAAACAAAAAGGGGGAGAAAAGAGAGACGTTGAAATCAATTGTCATGAGAGATAACAGCAATGTCCAAACAGAATACACACATCAGCACATTTTTGTTTTTTTATCAGGGGCGGGGAACCCTTGTGGGCAATTTTTTTTCCCCAAACGCCATTATTTCGGGATTCAAACGGCACGGAGATCGGGTTGATTGCGCCGCAGGTTCCACACCCCTTTGTTTATCTTTGGCAGCGGGGGTTTGTTTAGATTTTGAAAGTGATCCCGAGTACACACACGCACTGCTCTGTACGATCCGCAATAGAAAACTAAACACACTTACCATGTGTGGATACACCTACGCTACCCAGAAGCACTGCAGAATAAACCACAGCAATCATTGTACAAAATTTACAATTTCACAGGAAAAAAAATGATTAACTTTAAAAAATGCTTCAGCGATTTACATCAATACTTCTCAAATAAACACAATTATCCATTAACACCGTAAATACTTTTCTTTCGGCATGTTTTAAGAGGACCGCGTTCATATTGCTTTCAAAATGGCAAACGTTAGTCTGAAAGGTTTCAAAGTTGAGACTTCACAGCAGTTACTGCAAAATTTAGACGGATGATTAGGTTGACACAAATACTTTACGCTGCAATTTGCAGCAATGAATGAAAGGCATTCCTAGACATCAATTCAAAGGCCGAATGCTGCTGTCCAACTTTGGAGAAGATAATTTAAAATTGTGTGGGGAGCCAGCCGTCTTGTTCGAGAGAGTCCTTCTCTTACCAGCCTAAGTTGACCACCTAAGCCACCGACACAGCATACAAACCGGACAAGGTCATCCATCTTGCTCTTGCCTGACCACCGTCTGTATCCAGGCAGGCAAGGATGAGCACCGTTGATGAAGCTCAGGAACAGGATGAAGAATTAGGAACTTCCCCATGAAGTCGACCAATTTCTTAGCGATGCATAATCATAGCTCCGGGGTGATTTCACTAACGCAGGGAGCCGCTATATAGAACAGGATCCATTTCGAGAGTCAATTGCTTCGTGACTTGGTGTCACTTCAACAGTGACTTAACTTCAATGTGAACTTTAGTCCCAAACGATTCTTTCCAGGCAATTGCAGGGGAGGAACCGGACGAACAGCGGAAAACCTTCAGGAACCAGGAACCGGCAAGCGGAGCAGGGGACCAGAAATACAAACCACAACTTCCACTTATTTTTGATAACCTTTCAGCTGCTCTTCCCTTGTTTTTTTCAGTCTCTTTGGAATTGAACTTGACTATGTGGTCTTCAAACATGACTCGAAGCAGCTGCGTTTCTTCTTGAGACTTGAGGTCTTGGAGCTGTTGACTTGGGGAAGGAAGAAAACATAACAGGAAACTGTTAGCGTTGACATCTGACAGGGCTAATGGAACAGGAAGCGCCACGCAACTGCCCTCCCTCATCTGGCTATGCCTCTTTCTAGCTTCAGCTTTGTTGAGTGAATGCAGGCGGCTGGGAAGAACTAGTGTAAAGGTGGGCGTTTACTAGCTTTCCAGTAGTAGCGAGAGGAAACCTAGGTGTATGAACGTGTATACGTATGCAATAAGCTATAGTGTCATCTTTAAAGTGACCCCTGAACTTTCATATGGGACTTTTTGCATAGATCCTATATGGGTGCTGGTCTGCCTCTCTAAACTAGCTATGGTATCAGAAAGTGCAGTGCATTAGTCAACTCTGGCTCTGTCCTACCTCAACTGAGGTGCCACCCTTTTATATACGCTAAGCCCACCCCCTCTTAGGAGGCAGCCAGTGCTGTGGTGCTGTTTTTGCAGTCTATCTTTAGGGGATCGTAGGGGGTAAATATGACACCCAACCCAGTAAGAAACTCCATACAGGATTCTAAAGAGGAGAAGCCTAGTGTGGACTGCACATACTCAATTGGCAAGTCGGGCCTAAACCTGTGGGGAAAAAAAGGGAGAATCATGAGAACAGAGCTTAGGGTTTTCACTTTCAGCTTATCTCAGTCTCTTACGTTTTGACTATGGCCTGAAGCGCGACTTTTCTTTCCCTTTCAACAAACTTGTCGATGAGGTATGAAGCCATGCGGGGAGCTTCCTGATACAACTTAAAAAAACGACGGTAGTTGCCTAGAGCCCAGGCAGCACGGAGAGCAAGAGCGTGAGCAACACACACATCCGCTTTCATCGCCTGAGTCAAGTACGTCAGCTCAGTAATGAGATCTACAGTTGAGAGAAAACGGAATTGAAGGGAGCAATCACACAGTAAGGGAGTGTGTTCCTATGATGAGCTTACCTCCAGAATTCTTTGTAAAGATGTAATATAACAGACGGTATGCTGTGAACTCTCCGATGTTCTCTGACGGGTTGTCCTTGTAGAGAGACTTCAGCTGCGTCTGGCACTGGTTGAATTCCTCATGGTCGCCCTGGAACACAAAACACAATCCATTTAGGTTTTGTGAAAAAATTACATTCGTTCAAGTAAACGGCCTCACCTTTTCCAGGGCAATGCGTGCATGACACTCGTACACTTCCACGGTGAATTCGGTCCGGACTCCTTGGACCTGCATGAAGAATGATTTTTACTTCTTCTTCTAGTGACAAATGAGAATAAAGTATTGAGAAATGTGATTCAAACTAACAGTGAGGTCCTGTCGGATGGACTTCATTTGTTCACAAGCGTATGGGTAGTCCTGCTTGGTTTTCCAGTCAGCTTTTACAGCTTGCAAAGATTTTTTTAACACCTGTGTAGCAAACAATTATTAAATATCACTACCAGTTCTTTGTCTGAATGCTTCACATATATGACAACTCACATGAATAGGGCGAACAGTAGTGGGGTCGGGGGCACAAGTTAGCCTGAGGTAACGCTTGGTGATATCCTGACACGTCCCAACAATAGGACAGTCTTCCCAACTGAGACCCTCTTGCGTCCCATCAGGCATGTCCAGATGATTTACTGACAGCACTAGGGGCTCAGAGCGCAGTTGCTTGTGGAAGCGCGCTGCCCTGCTCTGTTTTTTAGCTTCCCTGTCAGGGTCATGAAAGTCCAAACCAGCATTGCCACCTTTTCTTTTCTTAGTATTGGTAGTGTTGGAATCTTCATTGTTTCTAAAAATAATAAAATAAACAATAACAACAACAAACAAGAGGATGTTAAAAATGCTTCAGGGGCAGTCATGATAAAAGATTATTATGATATTACCTCCGGCCTCGAGTTTTTCCACCTCTTCCTCGCCCCCTCTCCCCGCCATGTCCTCGATCCCTGTCGTTGCCACGGCCACGGCCAGCTTTCTGGTTCCGTCTGGAAAGCAGCGGTCGGAGATCGTTGGAAAGGCTGTTGTCTGACTGTGAACCTGATTCACTGGGCCAAAGACAAAAATACATTAGTAATGACCATAAAACAATGATAGAAGGAAGACCCTCTATTCTCAACATAGCCTCACCTAAATAAAGGTTGATAAACTGGATTATTGTCAAGGGTTTGGTTGAAAGTTTTACCTGCGCCGGTGCCTTTGGTTGCTGCGGTCACGGTTTCTGCCATGGGCCGGGGAGGGGGAGCGCGAGGAAGAATGTGAGGAACTGGAAGATGGACTACGCTGAGAGAAGATATTCCTATAGTGACCCAATCTTTGACCGCCTCCCCTGCCACGTGACACAGCTGCTTTATTTCCACCTCGACTCAATGAAGTGTCCATACTTCGAGGTACCGAATTCCAGCAGGTCTGCTTGCTCTTCAACCTACGAATGAAGAAAAGTACCATGAATGTGACACAGACGTCACACTGTAAAAACAAATATTCCCAGTAGACCAGTTTTGACTGCTTACTCAGGCAGTGGTTCATGGTCCCAGTCTATAGTGTAAGCAGACCCATCTTTTAACCGCTCCTGGAGAACCTCTTTCAGCACCTTCTCTGTGCGATCCTTGTCTTCCTCTGTCTCGCAGGCTGTGAAACAGCGTTGTACATATTCCTTCATGGCTGGTGGCCAGTCCTGAGGTCTGCAGACGCAAGTTAGCAGGTCAAGTAATTGCCTTGATTTGAATAGGTCTATTGAACAGCTTAGTGTGTCACCTTGTCTGAGGTGCAATGCTTGCATTTACAGGGGAGGACGGGGCTTGAGTGACTACAGGAGGTTGCTCTTCTGGTGCGAATGCCTGATTAGGAGTCACTTGATAAGGCCTCTTGGGAATATTAAACTTCATAGTGGCAGTGCCAGGTGATTCTGTGGAGACGAAAGGTAACGTTATTCATGTTTCCTGCGGGTGGATTGTTATTTATTTTTTTTAATTGTAATAACTGTACAAAATATTATCGCCGGTGTCAAGAAACAATGATTCTGTAAAACTCTTACGTTTCATTCGATGCCAGAGTTGCTGTCCTGGGTTTTGTGTTTTGGCCTTATTAGCCTCCTCCCTACCCATGCCTGCTCCATAAGCCCCCACTTGTTGCTGTGATGGAGTCTGTGGGGGTTGAACTTGATAGTTGTTTTGAGCCTGAAAACTCGTTCCGTAGTTGGGCCGTACCGGGCAAGAGTTGTAGACCTGCATCTGGTCCAGGTCCCCATGTTGATAGGGCACGGAATTGTTGGAATTGTAAGTGTTATGTGGTGGTGGAGGGGGATATTGGGAATTTGGTGGGGGAGGCAATGGTGGGGGTGGAGGAGCAGCAGGCTTTTCTGAGGTTGGGCTTTGGGGTGGCTGAGGAGTGGATTGAGGTTGAGAAGGGTATATGGGTGTCTGGTCTTCCATTCCAGGCACCGGAGGTGGCTTGGGGAGGAACAAGATACTTTTAGGCACAGACATACCAGCTATAACAAAACCATGTTATGTAAGACTTGCTGTGTGCTTTTTTTGACGCCATATGAAGTTGCACCACACTTTTCAAAATTACTGTGTACGATCATAACCAAACAATTAAAATAAATAAATAAAAATAACTGCCGTGTGTTAAAATTTAAAAAGTAATACGGATTCTCCCCTACTTACGACCATCAGACTTACGAAAACCGGTTGTTACTAACATTTTTTTCGGGATGCATAATATGCGGACATTACTTTATTGCTTCTTTCCGCCGCTACCGGTGTGTGGCACTGTGAGAGGTCACCCTGCTTCCACCCAGGAGAAGAAATCCGCTTCCTCTTCCTAGTTTGTGCGTAAACATTCTATACTGTATCTCAAGCGTGCTAAGAACGTTGACATTTTTGTTGTTTGATATCTCGTGCATACATTCAATATGGTTGAAGTATAAAGAAGAGTCGAGTCATTTCATTTGAAATGAAAGTGGAATATGGAAGCTTGATGTGGTTGAGAAAACGGTTGGATCGCTTTATTTTGGCCACTTTACCACAGAGGAGGAAGTAGCCTAACTCTTAAAGCCCATCTTCCAAAAGTAAGTTAAGTTTAACTTTATTTATCTTTATAGGGCATATTATTTTGTGAAAAGTTTGTTTTTTAGTACAAAGCAATACAGGGTACTTAAACAAGCCTTAAACATACAGCACTGAAGCAACTTACGAACAAATTCAACTTACAAACGATCGTCTGCAACGTATCTCGTTCGTAAGTAGGGCAGCGTCTGTAATTGTGGATCTAGCCAACATCTATCTACAGCGATATATAATACTCTCTAAAACAGGGAAGTTGAGTCTGACTTTGTAGAAGCTTAAGTAAAAAAAAAAAAAGCAACGAAAACATTTGTTCAACGACAAAACTGAAAAGAATGACAAAAACTTAAATTATCAATATAGAAGCCTTTTTTGGTAAATCTTGTAACTTTTCCAGGATAAAAGTGGAGAAACGAATGAACTATATTGGTATTCGTCAAGCAGAATAATAGGCTTAAGTGAGAAAATGGAAGTTTCTTCTTCATACCTGTCCATTTGTGGTTGGTGTTGGGTAAGGGTTTGGAGGAACAGCATACTGATTTTGCGTGTACCCAACTCCATACTGTAAAGTAGGTATAGCATGTTATCCAGTAGCATAAACCTTTTGTCTTCATTGAGCTTAAGACCTTTTTACGCACCGGATTCGCAGGGTAATAGTAGTTGTATGGGTATGTGTATCCTGGATACTGAGGTTGATTTTGCTGGTACCACTGGTAATATTGCTGCTGTTGCATGGCGGCATCGTTTACCCCTGCCTGAAACTGACAAGGATTCACATCATGGTCCGAGAATAAGGAAGAATAATATGAGCTACAATATCAACATTACTGCAAAATCAAAACAAGAAGAGGCTGGGATACCTCAGCAGCTGCGTGGTTTGCAAGTGCAGCCTTGGCATTGTTCTGACTCTTACTAATAGAAGCAAGTGCTTGTCTTGCTTTCTCCCATTCTGGATTTTCTTGGACGTTCTCTGCAGGAACACTGCCGTAGGACCTGTCATGTAGATGATAGGTCAGGTGTTTGAGCAAGCAGGATGTATGAAGTGTAAGCCCATCTTTTCAATTTCTATCAAAGCTAATTAAAGAATATCCAGGGAAAATTACAACAAACAAGGCATATTATAATAAAATAATGTAATGTTCATTCAAAAATATGGTTTTGTTTCTATTGTGCTTCTTTTCAGAAAGTGGTTCTATTCTGACTATTGAACAACTGAAAAGGTTGCTTATATTGCAATGGTTGGATTATTTTGACTATTCTTGCTTATATTGTTATTTTTACTATGATAGAGCGCTTGGTCCAGTTTGCCTCATAACTCAGTCATGCCCCTTTAAGATACAAATACAAAAAAAAGAGTAGTTAATTCTAGACTACGATCAACTTGTCAACTAGTGTTGATTACAAAAGAAGTTCTGCATCAATAAAAGTTAGATAGTGGAATAGTGGTTAGAGAAGTCTGACCTGTGAGGCATGGGTCAAATGCCTTGCTCTTCTCGGTGTCTTATAAAGCCATGTTACAATTGTTTGCAGCAAGTAGAGAGTTGAAAGCATGCCTGTTGTATATGTAAGTGGATATTGTCATAGTCTGGAGATGACTCGTTGCACGCCTTACTTTGATGTTACTTCCCATACTTAACAAAATTGATATACGTGCACGCCTCAAAACATACACTTGCATACCAATTGATGAAATATGAAAGCTGGTAACTGGCGTCACCGCCGTCAAGGCCAGTACTGATTACATTATGGTGCCTTTGCAGTCCAAAACAGCTAAACTAATAGACAGAAACCTCCGGACAATTTGCGGCAAAGTATCACCAGTATATATTACCATTCACGGCAAGACAAATTAATGTTTGCCTTGCAAACCATGAACGTTAATGGCAAAGATGTTGATGTGTAGCAATTCGTCGTCAATACTGTGATCACGAACATTACTATGATCTAAAACGCCACACTTAGAATTCAATTGGGTGTCTACAAACGGAATTGTAAAATACGCGTGTTACATACCAGTTGTTTTTCGGAGCAGCTTGCGCCGCGTTGGCCGCCATTTCGCTTCGGATCAAAATTAACTAGGACGGCCCCGCTAGCTCAATGGCTAGCACGGAAGCTAAGCTAACACTGATAGCGCTGTTTGAGCGTAAAAGTGAACCTCGGACCAGGTCACCACCCGTTGGCGAGGTCAATGTGTGTCGAATAAACCGTGAGTTTAACTTTACTCGATCTCAAACAAAACTATCAATTCAAGGCAGAGAATATACGAAATTAAGGAATGTGTCGTCATCTCAGCACGATTCGGACGGATTTCTGAGGTATACAAAATGGCGGCTTGGTGAAAAACAGGATATACGTCAGTGCTTGATCTGTACGGGAACTTCAAACCACCAAATCGTCAAATGTGAACCAAAGAGAAGTTAAATGACGCAAAAATTCGACGTTCTTTTAAATTGATCACAATTTCACTTTTAGGAACTTGGTTAAAACACACATGAATATATATAAAAAAATATATGGCTCGATCTTTACCTCCAGAAACCTTGTTAGAATGTGATATGGTAACATTGTGAGTGTGTTTAATTGCTGTTAAAAGTGTTGATAAAAATTGTTCAAACCTCATATTGTTAGAATATGATGTAATAAAATTGTGAATGTGTTTAATTGCTGTTAAAAGTGTCAATAAAATTGTTCACACCCCAAAAAAAATATATATACAGCTGGATCTAATTCAAACCCCGTTTTCTACTCAACTTCATTTCAGTGCACCGTCGCCATAATGCGGTTTTGCTACTTCACAGATTTGCAGTGTGCATTGTTTTCTGCACTTTGACTAAACCAGGGGGCAAATATTGTGAGTAGCGGGCTGCATTGGGTTGAAATCCGTGACCTTCTTCTCGGTTCAAATCCCTGAAGCATGTACCAAGTATTTTAGACGAGTGAATCATGAACCTCAAGTCGAGGTGTGTGTAGATGACGTAAGCAGTGACGTTTGAAGCCCCGCTAAACGGCTGTACCACGTGACTGATCCACAAAATGATTTGCTAGATTTGAGTGTACGTACAGTAGTTCGAAATATTAGCGCCAAGTAACGCTATGGATTCCACTTAACTTTCCCTGAGTCCAAAAACTTTGGAAAAAACGTCTGTCGTTGTATGAGTTAAATAAAAGTGAATAAGCACTTTTTAAAATTTCCTTATTTCACATATTCACTTGTTGTATAACCACAAACACAGACAAACTTACACAAAACACAAAACTATTCATGTTAAAACACTCTTCATATATGTATATAAATCCCACTATTTATAGCATGCATCAATCAAGCACCATATACATTATTCCACATGATGACGTAATCAAGGAAACAGGGCTTCACTGCTTTATGGGGCTTCATTTTGCTATCACTCCTTAAAATGTTTTGCATAGGAGGGCAGGCCAGGAGGAAAGTAAAGATTGCTAGATATAATTTTTTTGTATATGCCAAAACAGAGTCTTAAATCCAATACATCAACAAGGCATGAGGAAAAAAAGACGCAAGTTTATCCAATTTTCCTTGTTTTCTTTTACATGCACTTTATATTTATTTTCATATTATTTTATTATCCATCCCTATTCTCAAATATGGTTAAAAACACTTGCTATTAAAGAAAATATATCCCTTTTTGTAAGCACTAGATTTGATCATTTCATCGGAAAAAAAAAAAAAATTTGCATGAAGCCTGATAATTATCTCATAAATAAATATCTGAAAAAAACTAGCAAGTACAGAAAAAAATAGCAAACTATTCGAATGTTCGCCATTAGCACAAATCAATAATATAACTTTTATAGGAGCTCATGAAGTCACACTGAGGATAAGACGGTACCAAAATAACAACACACTTAGTTGAATGTTAGCATTATTTTTTTTAGCATTCTTGCCTAGCGGACCGCATTAAAAAGCCTGATGGCTGTGGGGGCCCCCGGGATGTAGTTCTCCCACCAATGGACCAAATAGGTTCACATTGGTTAGTAAAATTATTATTTGATAGTACAGTAGTTATTTGTAAACAAAATAAAATGTATTCAGTGCAGCACCTTAATTTGTTATAAGAAATACTTAAGCATTGTAAAGCGCTTTGGGAAGTCATTGACTTGAAAAGTGCTATATAAATGCAGATCATTTCATTAAGCCCGTAAAAAAGTGTGTTCTTTAATTTCAATGTTTAATAGAGTACTTATAATACAGTAATTATAAGAAACCCCCTGCACGATGAACCAGGTTTCATTGTTTTTTACATTATGAAGAATATTTGACACTGAATGGTCTTTTTTACTGAAATAATGGACGTTTTCTATGTAGTGGTGGAGAGGGATGAGTGCCACCAGGCTGTATTTGCTTAAGACACAAATGGTACCGCTATGACCCTAGTGATTTTGGGATCCAACCAACCATGTTATGTGATGTAAAAATGTTTACAATTTTTTTTTTCTAATTCTCATGTTGCCTTTGCCGATTTATGACTACCGGTAATTTAAAAAAATATATATATATTTTAATAGAGGCAGCTCGGCGGCGCAGTGGTTAGCGCTTGTGCGGCACAGTTCATGTCATGGGAACCTGTCGTGGGTTCAAATCCAGGTCCAGACTTCCTGTGCGGAGTTTGTATGTTCTCCCCGTGCTTGCGTGGGTTTCCTCCTGGCACTCCGGTTTCCTCCCACGTTCCAAAAACATGCATTTCAGGTGAATTGGCCGGTCCAAATTGTCCCTGGGTGTGAATCTGCAAGTGGTTGTCTGTCCCTGTGTGCCCTGCGCCTGGCTGGCAACCAGTTCAGGGTGTCCCCCTGCCCACTGCGAGGGATGGGCTCCAGCATCTCCCCGACCATATTGAGGATAAGGGGTGCAGATAATGGATGGATGTGAAAGGCATCAAAACCTGTGTTCTCCGAAAACGTCCCACCAATGCTGAGTGCGCATGCGCACAAGGCTGATTACTTTTTCCTTTTTCCTACAGAGATTACTTAAAATTTTCGTTTTGATATAGTCTTATTGGACTCTTTCACTGCTTCAAAATACTGTTTTATGATAAAGTTTTGAAGCCTGGCGTGTCTTTCTACAAAAGCTCTTCAGCATGGTGCTTGTTGACTATGGAAATCACGCAACGTAAGTATGCATGTTAACCCTCGTTATATGTCCTGAGTAAAAGTTCTGTTTGGAATAATTAAGTTACTGTGTTTTTACTTTTACTTTTGCTTGCGTGGGTTTCCTCCGGGCACTCCGGTTTCCTCCCACGTTCCAAAAACATGCATTTCAGGTGAATTGGCCGGTCCAAATTGTCCCTAGTTGTGAATGAGCGAATGAGTTGTCTGTCCCTGTGTGCCCTGCGATTGGCTGGCAACCAGTTCAGGGTGTCCCCTGCCCACTGCCCGAAGATGGCTGGGATGGGCTCCAGCCCCCCGCGACCCTAATGAGGATAAGCGGTACGGCTAATGAGATGAGATGAGATTTTAATAGAAACATCAACAGATTGTTTTGTCTTGCAAAACTAAAACTTCCAGTATTGCCTTTCATTATATTATTTTATTTCGTATGTATTTATTATCTATATCATTTTATTACATTTACCTATTTTTAATTGGCATTCCTGTTTGTCGGGTGAGGGAGAAAAAAAGGAAGGATTTTATTTTACCACTGTACATTGAATGTTTAAATGCATCACTTTGACATGCAATCCATTGTCTGAAAAGTGCTTTACAAGTACAATTTTTATTTTATTTAGGACAAAAAAGATTCTGATTGTGGGAAAAAAGGTCACAGGGTTTATTTTTCTGTACAGCATGTCCATATTCCCTCTGTCCTTGATTGACTGTACACAAGTTCAGTCTATTGTCCTGCAACTCTTTTCAATCAACCAGACAGACTCTTTCACCCATGACTAATGAGGACAAACACTATAGACTTTAATGGATAGATTTATCATTATACTTTTCCAGAGTCAATTTAAGATAAAAAATAACAGCATCCCGGGCAGAGGACTGGAGGAGGATGCTTGGGAGGGTGGGATGGAATTCCACTTGAGAAGACAGAGCTATGCCCTTGCACAATAGTATTGCCCTTTACACATTGGTTAACTGCTGTTAAAAGTGTCCATAAAAATTGTTCAAACCTCATATTGTTAGAATATGATATAATGAAATTGTGAATGTATTTAATTGTTGTTAAAAGTGTCGATAAAAACTCATATTGTTGGGATATGATATAATGAAATTGTGTGTTTAATTGCTGTTGAAAATGTCGGAAAAAATTGTTCAAACCTCACATTGTTTATTTGCTGTTAATAGTGTCAATAAAATTGTTCAAACCGAAAAAATCATATATTATAGGGCAAATAGTTAGATATAACAAAGTCCCTGTGATGATTACTGTACATTGAAATGTACAATTTGTACATTTACAAGTTTGTACTTACTTACATGTAAGTTTAAAAGTACAAATACTTATTTTTGTTTTATGTATTGTTGTAAATCATCTTTTTTATCTTTCGTGTGTTCGTTTGATTCCGGAAGCAGGAAAACAGGATCTCAAAATAAAGGATGAAAAATATATTAACAACGTTTTTCAATTTTTTTTTTTTACCGAATATTCTGGGCATAAATGAGCTACAGACAATGGCTGTTGAATTTCACAAATGTAAAGAAAAGGGTGACGGTCCAGAAGGGGATTATAAATCCATCATACATTTTCTTAGAGCTTAACACTAAAACAGAGGTCTCAAACTCTTTTTTTTTTTTAGCTAGGGTCTTGGTGAGGTGGGGCCAAATTTGGTTTTCTAAAAGAAAGTCATTCCACTGTGTTGTAACAAAGTGAGCCATCGTTTATCACGGGGCTAGGTTCTAAAATGAACCCGTGAAGATACATTTTTTATAATTATTATACAAATATATATTCTTGCAAAAGGTACAACTAAGATACTGTATATACCTTCAAAATACTGCCTTGTGAAAGATTTATTTTTCATATTTAAGGGCCCATTGAACTAAAATAAAAAAGAAAATAAAAATTGTATATCCTTGGACATAAGTCTAAGGGAATCTGGTTTCACGACTAAAATGAATCGATCTAAACTACTTTATGAGTCCCGATTTGCGTGTGTGCGTGTGTGTATGTATTTGACCTATAGGCTGCAAAATAACAACTTATTTTTGTAAAAAAAATACATAGTTGTACTTTAGGGCTCTGCAAGTGTTTTTAGCTACATTTCATGACAAGGCACACCTGATAAATATGACCAAAATTGATAAACATCTGCTTTCAAGCTCAGGAGGTAGAGCACTAGTCTTTGGACTGAGAGGTTGCAGGTTTGAATCCCGGCTCCTCCGGATTAAACGTCGAGGTGTCCTTGGGCAAGACACTGAACCACTAATGCCCCCCGATAAGCAGGTAGGCCTTGCATGACTGATGCCGCTATCGGTGTGTGAGTGTGTGTGAATGGGTAAGCTAGTGGCTCTCTGGTGCTTTTCAACAAACCATGACCTCGCCAAAGTAGAATGCCTGGCAACGATGAGACCGTCAATGCCAGGCTTTTATGCTTGATGGTTCATAAATGGTGAAGCATTTTGTTGTAATTATGCATTGCCATATATTTACTGTATTACTGGCTCTATAAAGGCACAATGCAAATTTGAGGGTTTAGGGTGAGCCTTATAGTCTGGAAAATATGGTAGTTTAGACTTCTTGTTGACATTGTTTTACAGTATTTCTGTTTTTGAAACGTTGCTGCTTTTGTTGTCTTGACTCTCTTGACTTTTGCTTTAAAACTGTTGTAGAATAAGTATTTTATTTTTTCTATACCTTTAAAGGTGTTTGTATTGTATTATTTACACTAATATTTTCACTTTCTGACTTCATTTTCAAAATATTGTGCATTGGAAGGTGTAGTTGTCATGTTGACATAATCATGTTAATATTTTTGTTGCATTGTTGCTTTTTTTTTTGACTCTCTTGATTTTGAAACAGTTGTAAAAAATATTAATACTTATTTTTGTATACAGTAAAGTTTGTGTTGTTGTAATTTAATTAAAAAAAAGACAATTTGTGGCTATTTTTATTGTAATCGTAAACTAACTCAAGGGAGAGGGGTTCAATTATTCAATAATCCTGAGATTTCCAAGCAAAAAGTATCGGTATCGGATCAGAATCGAACGATACTACCCTGTATTTACTTGGATCGGATCGATACCATAAATTCCAATATCGCCCACCCCTGTTAACCATAGGAAATTCAGAATTTGAGTTGATCGCAACTCGTCACGAGCTGAAATTGATGTTGACTGTTTTTCATTGAGTATTCTGTTCAAATAATTTGGGTGATAACCTCACAATGGCCCTAAAAGCCACTTTTGGCTACGAAATGAAACACAACTGAAGTTACATAAGTATGACAGGATGAATGAAGAATTTATAAATGAAGAAATTATACAATCACAACTAAAAAAAGGCAGTGGATTACAGTATTTCAATATTACAACAATATACATCTCAAAGTAATCTAGGGATGTGCTCCAGTCCAGCTCACCTTGATGTAACCCCGACTGAGGACGTGTACAATTCTGCCATGTTTACATCCTGCAGCTGGACACAGAACATGTGACATAAGGGGCATGTTCTATCCTCTTTATGCCGTACATAAGTTAGCGCCATCCCATTTGCCACATACAATTGATTCTCCCCGCAGCCACAACAGCTGACGGGCTTCCATTGCAGAACATCCAGTTCCTTATTCAGTCTCTGGACATAGCAATCCGGCAGAATTCATCCATTCGACCGCGCTCGTTTTCAGCCAATCAGAACATGAGGTGGACCACAGCCCGTGGCTACCGATTTAGGTCGGCCATTTTTGTATCACAAACAACGTTCATGTGATTCAAACGCTTGTACAATGTTTTGTGTCAAAACGGTTCTACAGTGCGTTTGAGGCACTTGTATGGTAGATTGTTTAAGACTTAAGTTCCCTGTCAGAGAATGGGCTTTAACCAAATTCTCGCATCGTCTATGATTGACTGGCTGTTTTCTTTTCATATAAAGTCTAAGAAATCACCTGAGTCATTACTGTTACTATATGTTAAATCAACCATCTAGATCAGGGGTGTTAAAGTCAATTGCACAGAGGGACAAAACTCAAACCACACCTATGGTTGTGGGCGGAACAGAAGAAATACTTATAGAATTCACTAAAACTTTATTTTTTTATATAAATCTGAATTGAAAACGCACACGTGTATTATTCCAGAATGAACAAACTTAAACATTAAATAACTTTGCTCTCCATAAAAACTATACGAATTCAAAATATGAAAAAAAAGGAAATATCAATAACATTTATAATATTAATAGTAATAATAATACATGGTATTTCAAAGCGCCTTTTAGGACATCCAAGGTCACTGTACATATAAGTAGGACACAACAATAAACAAAGAGTAAAACAAGCAAGTAATAAATAGCCAATAAAACACATTAGAATAAAAAGGGGCGGCATGTGAGGCAGATGGTCAAGAAAAGGGAAGTCTGAAGAGGTGAGTTTTGAGTCTGGATTTAGAAGTGGACAGGGTCGCAGAATTTTGGAGGTCAGGCGGCAATGAGTTACAGAGCTGGGGGGCAGAGCGGCTGAAAGCTCTGCTCCTCATGGAGCTGAGGCGGGCAGGGGCCATAGTGAGATGGAGGGAGGAAGATGATCTGAGGGTGCGGGATGGCGTGGCAGTGTGAAGGAGGTCAGAGAGGTCGGGAGGGGAAAGGTTATGAATGGCCATGTAGGAGTAGAGCAGGATTTTGTAATTGATTCTATGGTAGATTGGGAGCCAGGGGAGTTGCTGAAGGACAGGGTGATGTGATGGCGAGAGGGGGTTTTGGTGATGATGCTTTTCCCCAAAAAGGCGTGCATTTAACATAAATATTAATTCAAAACAGACAGGAATACTGTTTCAGAATAAACAAACTTAAACATTAAATAATTTAAAATACCTTGCATTTCATAAAAATATCCTCTGTTGGAACTATATAAATTCAAAATATTAAAAGTATAGGAATCAGCGTTGGGAAGGGTTACTTTAACTTGATTACTTTCAATCACTTTTGGATTACTCCAATACCAAATATGCTAAAAAAAAGACAAAATAAACTAAATATGAATGAAATTATGACTCACAACATAAAGTAAGCTTTCTCTCCTGGCTTTGATCTCTTTGATCTCCAGCAAAACTAACATAAAATGCGACAGAAACAAAATGAAAATATATCCAAACAGCTTGCCAACATCATTTTTGCCGTTCCATGTATTCCGTTACTCCCCAAGCCTGCACAAAATGTAGTCATTTTTTTCATATTTAGTTTCTTTTGTCTTTCATTTGCATATTTGGTATTGGAGTAATCCAAAAGTAATTGAAAGTAATCAAGTTAAAGTAACCCTACCCAACCCTGATGGGAATATAATAAAAATTTTTGCTTTTCTCTTTGGGATTTTGCTGTGGTGAAAAATAACTGCTGGATATTCATATTCACCTTTAACTCTTCAACTTTCTGAATCTTCTGCTCTGCATTCAGGTTTTTCAGCTCACTCTGATGTTTTGTCTTGTAGTGTTGTTTCACATGAAATTATTTATCCATGGCCAAATTAGCTACAAAAAGAAGACACACGGGTTTATCGGCAATGGTAGTTAACAAATACACAGCCTCTCCTCGGCTCTGTTTTCCAAATCAACTTTTTGCCCGGCCATTGTGACGCTTTAGCATCCGCGTAATCCACAGCAACAGAAACGTCACCCTGCTTTTCTCCGTTTAGCCTTCCGTTACATCATGATAGAAGTTCGTCCCCTTGCGTCACGTCTCCGCTTCCTGACACTAAAGACACGATGAATGCACTTGTGAGTCTTGTTTTCCATCTAGCCAACGTGTTGTTTGTCAGTCGATAGTTTAAAGGTGGCCTCACTCGTCAGGCTACAGCTAACTCAATTAATGCGGGAACATTTTCAAGAAGTCTTGTGGCTTCAGCTGAAGCATGCATTATGGGATCTGTAGTTTGAGAGTTATTCGAGTTTCATATAGCGGGGCCATTGTAGTAAATTTATATAAAATGCTGTCACGGGCCGGATAGAATTGTCCACCGGGATGGATGTGACCCACGGACCGTGAGTTTGACACCTATTATCTAGAAGAATACCTTGGGAGCCAACCCCCTTTTCAATGCCTCCATTCAAAGTAACATGCTGGGAAAATCAGTTGGTTACAATTTCAACTAATTCCTTATAATGCAGTACCCTAAAAGCCTCATAGCGTGACGTGTAGCTCCTCCCTGCTACGTTAATTTCGTATATTACCATAAAATAGAAACCTGGACACGCCCTTAAAATTTCCGGAATGGTTTCATTCTGGCGGCATGGCCGTTGGGTGGTTAGTGCCCGGCCCCACAGTGTGGAGGTTCTGGGTTCAAGACCAGCTAACGCAGCCTCCCCATGTGGAGTTTGCATGTTCTCCCCGTGTCTGTGTGGGTTTCCGACTGGCACTACGGTTTCCTGCCACATTCCAAAAACATACATGTCAGGTTAATTGGCCGGTCCAAATTGTCCCTAGACGTGACTGAGCGAGTGTGTTGTCTGTCCCTGTGTGCCCTGCGACTGACTGGCAACGAGTTCAGGGTGTCCACTGCCCAAAGATGGCTGGGATGGGCTCCAGCCCCCCCTACTAAGGATAAGCGGTGCAGATAATGGATGGATGGATTTGTTCTGTCATCGGTTATGAACTTATCAAGTTATCTGCAAAGACAGCCTAAAGAAAACTTTGCTTATTTTATAGCATTAGAAGCGCCAAGAAATAAAAGTGAGGTGACATATCTAAAACTCATAAAAGTCTGTTTAAAGAGAAAACAATAGAGTGTATGGCACTTTTGGGTTTCCATGATAACATACCCTCACCGTAGAACACCGGAGCCTCCACAGACTCCGCCGCTATGCCACAAGTAACACTAGCAGAGTGAAAGGCAAGCGGGGAAGATGGCGGGAGCTGTGCTAGGAATCGAATGGACAGGCAGTGAAGTATTTTTGACCCTGCATCGTTCACATTTTTGTTTTGTTTTACCTTTTTTACGTATGAGCTAGCATTTAACAGTATTTTTACTTGATTTAATTTCCCTGTATATTTCTCTTCTCAACTCCACATTTTGTTCCCTTCTATTTCAACTCATTGAGTAATGGAGGAGTTTAAGACGTCAATGACCACATCATCTGTTGCAACCATTTGGAACGGACCAACATTCCAGTCATACGCTGAAACGGGTGAAGACTATTTGAGAAGAAAAAAAGTGGAAAAAAATTGAGACGGAAATATAATCACTGAGATGTTCTCATGGTGATCGTTTCCAAAAAGGATACGTGCGTGTGTGTTAGCATGTGTGAGTTACCGAAAGGAGACTCATTTCCTGCACTCTATTCCCTCATTCCATCATCCACCCTGGTGATATTTTTATTCTTGGCATAAATAGTTTGTAAAGGGATAATACGTTTCATTAAATCTGCTGTTCTTTGCTGTTTTCTTATCCTTGAAAGACGAACCGCAAAAAGGTTTTTCTTCAACGGATATGCGGACAGTACACGACATCCGCCTTCAATCAGTAATTTCTTCCCATTGTTGGCAACTTCTGACCTCATCACCTAAATATGTTGACCATTACCTTTCCAAAACAATGAGTCAGCCACAACCATTGTTACTTTTTTGTTGTCGTTGCCTGTCGGAAGGAAGCGGGATGAGATCAATTCCATACATCTAGCCTAACTTGTGAACATTTTTTGCCATTTCTAAATATTCAATGGGTAGTTTTTTCAAAGAGCATTGAGCCATAGTCGGTATTTTTACGATCTATGACTGATGATATGTTAACTATTCTCCCTGCAAACTAATTGGCACTTTTCTACATGTTAAATAACAGTTGCTGTTGGCTGACTGCTGTGTTGAAAAAAAAAATGGCAATGAGTTCATACTCAAATGCCTTGCATTTTTTAGCATCCCCAGAGATTTGAAAACAAAATGAAACCATATATTTTAAATGCGGTGTCGGGTGACTAGTCCAGCTTGTAGCCGGGCATCTGGCTCTGTGTTTATAGGCTCGATCCAACCCAGTGCGACCCCAAGAGAAAAAAAGCAAGAAAATAGCAGGACAACGTGAATGGGGTTTGCTAAACATAATATAGCGAAACATGCTAGCTCTCCATCTGGTTGTGTTTACTTCATAAGTGAGCAGTCTGTCTTGCAGTGGCGAAAAATGCCATACTTGTATACCAGGGGTGTCAAACTCATTTTAACTCGGGGGCCACACGATAGAACAAAACTTCTCTCGGGGGCCGGACTAGTAGATTACAAAGGAAAAAGAGAAAGAAATATGAGAAAGAGAGGGAGAGAAAAGGAGAGAGGGTGGGAAAAAGAAAGAGAGCGAGAGAGAGAAAGAGAGAGAGAGAGAATCTGAGAAACAAAAGAGATAAAAAGAGAAATAGTGAGGGAAAGAACGAAAGAGAGAGAAAAATAAATCCAAGGAGAAATAGAAAGAGGAGAGACAAGAGAAGGAAAAGGGAGAACCAAGAGAAAGAGAGAAAAGGAAAAAAGGAAAACAGAACAATAAGAAGTAAAAACAAACACAGAGAGAGAACGAGACAAAGAGGAACAAAGAAAGAGAAAAAGAGAGACAGATTGAAAGGGAGAGAGATAGAGAGTGAGAGAAAAGGGGAGGAAGAGAGAGAGTTAGAGAGAGAAAGAAATAAAAATACAGCATAATAGAGGCACTTGACTTTGGCAACATCAAGTGGACATATCCTAGATGGTAAGGCGCCCGCTTTGAGACTGGGAGGTCGGTGGTTCGCGCCCCGGCCCAGTCATTCCTAAGACTTAAAAAGTGGTCGGCGGCGCCCTCTGTTGGCTGCGGCTGCATCGGCTCGCTACAACGGGTCAGGTGCAATCGACATTTCGTTCTGTGTACATTGTTACACAGAATGACAATACAAGGAAATTTTGTCACTTTTTGTTAATGCGGTCATTGGGGTGACTGTTTGGCACATTCCTCACCATTTTCCTTTCATGTTTTAGTAAAAAGAAAAAAAGAAACACATTTCAAAGCATATCTTCTTTCAGAACAGAGTTTAAATTAAATAGACCAATTTTTGAAATCAAAATTTGCAGAATAAAACGTTGAGCAAGAATGGAAAGACACTAGCGTTAGCGACAAGCGGACACATAAAAGGCTAGCATTTGTGGTTTGTGACACTAACATTAGCTGCTGAATTGATTAGCATTTACTGCTGAAGTGTTGCTAGCGGCTATAGCGAAGCTAACCACCAAAGAGAGGCTATTTGTTAATGCAAACATTGGGGTGACTTACAGCACATTCCAAAATATTATCCTTTCATGTGCTGACATTTTTGGAAATTGTCTATTTTCAAAAAGGGTTTAAATTAACAGTGAAAATTATTTATCAAGACATACATGATTATGACCATTAAGCCAAAATGAAAAGAGACTGACATAAGTGGCTAGCAGCCATGTCTAAAATGCTAGCTTAGTAGTTTAGATTAATGTCTAGCATGCAGGTCTACAATGCTGCCTTTTACACAATTGCAAAAATACTGGCGTTAGTGGCTATTGGCTGGAGCCACAATGCTAACTTTAGTAGTTTGTATTTGTGACACTACAATCACCTGCTAAATTCATTAGTATAATCTGTTAAAGTAATGCTATTAGTCAATGGAGTTATAGGGCTAACTTTTAAGCACATTTCTAACCATTTTTCTTTCATACATTATTAAAAAAGAAAAAACAACATATTTGGAAATACGTGTACTTTCAGAACAGGATTAAAATCAAATAAATAAATTATCAAAATTTACATGATTATACATAAAGTCCAAATGCATAGAGACTAGCATTAGCGACTATTGACCCTATCCACAATCCTAGCATTAGTAGTTTGCATTTGTGGCACTGCCATTAGCCGCAAAATTATTTGGCATTAATTGCCAAAGTAATGCTAATGGCTAAAGCAAAACTAGCCACCAAAGCTGTTATTTGGATTTGCAATTTGTATTAACTGGGTAGACTGCTGGAAGTGTGAATTTCCCTACGGGGATGAATAAAGTATCTATCTATCTATCTATCTATCTATCTATCTATCTATCTATCTATCTGATAAAGTGACGCTAGCGTTCAACAAATGCTAACCACCAAAGTGATGCCATTTGTAAATGCAGTCACTGGGGTGACCATCTAGCACATTTCTTACCGTTTTCATCGCGTGTTACTAAAAAGACAAAAATACAACATATTTGGAAACTTTTCAAACAGGGTTCAATTTAAATACTGAACATTTTATGAAAAATGGTATGATTAAACATTAGGCAGTAATTTCACAAATCTGACATTGGTGGCTAGCGGACTAAACCACAATACTGGCATCAGTAGTTTGTGTTTATGACACTAGCATTAGCTGCTAAATTATTTGGCATTAACTGCTAAGGTGATGCTAGTGGCTAAGGTAAAGCTAACCACCAAAGAGATGCTATTTGTTAATGCAGCTTGCAGTTGCGTTAACGAAAATATGCGCTATGTCCAGGCCAAGGACTGCTGGAACTGAAGACAATATAACCAATTTTTATTCTTCGGAGATCACAATTTTGATTGAGTCCTTCAGGTTTTAAAAGCGTTATATAACCCACTTCTTTTGTAAGGTTTAAACGATAACAAAGAACAGGTACCGGTAAATTGAATTGTCATAATACATTGGGGAGTCACTTGAGGAGAAGCAGCTGTGTCCATCACTATGCTTGTGTAAGGAAGCAAAAATCTGCTGCAAGTTTCCGCAGTGTCAATTTATTGTCCAAAAACAATTTCAGCCAGTGATTCCTTTTTTTTTTTTTTTTTTTTTGCAAATGTGGTGAATTTCAGTTTATTTCAAGTCAAAACCACATAAACTGTCAAAGCCAACCGCTTCTCATTCCAAAGCACAAAAGCCACTAAAGGATAACCAGTGGTGTAAAGTCTCCCCCAAGTAGCCAGATCCGTACTATTTGAGCAAAATGACAGGTTTATGACGGTTATTATCATATTTGGAAGGAAGGAAGGAAGGAAAGAAGGAAGGAAGGAAAACAGAAAAGAGAAAGTGAGAGAAGAAAGAGAAAATAGGGGGGGAGAGAGGAGGAAAAGGGGAAGAAAAAGAGAGTCAGAGAGAAAGAAATCTAGAGGGATGGATAGAGACAGAGAGAGAAAGAGAGAGATGAAGAGGAAAACAATGAATTAGACAAAAAAGAGAATGAGAAAGAGTGAACCGGAAAGAAGGAAAGAAGGAAAGAAAGAAAGAAAGAAAGAAAGCAAAAGAGAGAGAGAGAGATGAAGAAAAAGTCAGAGAGAAAGACAGAGAGAATGAGAGAAAGACATTAGAGAGAGGAATAGACACAAAGTGAGAGAGAGAGGTAGAGCGAGAGAAAGAGAGCAAAAAGAAAGAAAGAAAAACATAATAGAAAGCGACACGACAAGAGAGAGAGTAAAAGAGAGGGATTAAGTAAAGTAAATTGTTAATTGTAAATGGTCTGCATTTATATAGCGCTTTTCAAGTCACTGAAGACCTCCCCAAGTGCTTCACAGTGAGCTTCACACTTACCCATTCACACATCGATAGCAGCGTCAGCCATGCAAAGCAACTATTTGCTTATCGGAGAAGAAGGGGAGAAGAAAAAAAGAGCGTGTCAGATAGAGAAAGACGTTTAGAGAATAAGAGAGAAAAGGAAAAGAGAGAGAGAAAGAGAGAAAGAGGGCAAAATGGAGAAGGAGAAAAAAGTAAGAATGAAAGGAAAATAAAGAAGTGATAGAGAGAGAGGAAGAAGAGAAAGAGAGGGAATTGAGAAAAATGAGAGCAAAAAAAGTGTAAGAGAGAGAGCAATCGGGGAAGAGAAATAGAGCGAAAGAGAGGAAAAAAAGAGAATTGAGGAAAAGGGGAGCACAAAAAGAGTGTGAGAGAGAGAGAGAGAGAGAGAGAGAGAGAGAGAGAGAGAGAGAGAGAGAGAGAGACAGAGAGACAGAGAGAGATAGAGTGAAAGAGAGTGAAAGAGAAAAAAATGAGAATTGGGAACTACGGCAATAGGTGCCTTGTGGGTGGCGCCTAGCTTTTGGCCACATCAAATGGATTACAGCTCCATTTTTTTCTCTTGCGCTTCTCTCACGGTGGGCTGGATTCAAACCCTTGGCGGGTCTGATCTGGCCCGCAGGCCGCAGTTTTGGTACCTCCGCCTCAGATCGAAGTATTAAAAAAACGTGAGGAATACTCACCTGTTTGATTTACAACGTTGGCCTTAAAAAGCTTTTCGATGTGGCAATTGTGAAAGTTTTCGTGGGGTAAAAGTGGAGTTCCAACTCCCCACTTCGCGTCACTTCCTCGGCTAGCGCCCATCCCTTTGGAGAAGGAAGAGAAAAAAAACGACGGCATAGAAAAAAGAAGAACGAAGGGAAAAAGTGTCGAAAGGCGAGAGAGGGGAAATAAATATCCAGATGTTAAAGAAAGTCGGATATACGGACGAGAGAAGGTGAAGCAAACAGCAAAGAATAGGGAAAAAAAGTAAGTTTGATGAAAAACTTCACGTGCTTTCGGGGGGACTCGCGTGTTGATTTGGGGAGCAGTGTTGCGGCTGCTAGCTTAAAATGTCTTTAGCAATGCTACTTTCATTTTTATTTCGAATCCGAAATTATTATTTTTAAAACGGTGGCTATTTTGTGGTTTTTTTTTTAATTTGTATTTTTGAGAGAAAAAAATAAAGTACATCAATAACTTTTATTTGGCAAAGTTAATATTTTATGTCATGCACTGTATCCATTTTTATTAGAAATCTATACATATATATAATTTCCAAACAAAAGCAGTACATTTCGAGATTTAATGATAATCTAGTAGTCGGTGGTTATTTTTAGTGATTTGTCATTGGTATTTTTAAGACATCCAGAGTAAGTAAATCAATAACTTGCATTTGGCAAAGTCAACATTTTATCTATTTTATCTTTAAATATTAAGTTGTAAACCTTAACAGTGGATATCGAGTTTTAAGGATAATCTAGTAGCCGGTTATTTTGTCTGTTGTTCCATTTGTACTCTTAAGAAAAGTAAAGTCAGTGAATCAATAACTTGCATCTGGCAGCGTTACTGCAGGCACTGCAACTGTTTTATGTAAAAACGATGTGAAAATAAAAACAGTAGATTGCTAATTTCTTGATAATCTAGCAGTTGTTATGTTTTGTGTTATTTATTAAGAAAAGTAAAGTAAGTTAATCATAAACTTCCATTCGGCATAATTCACATGTGGTTTCCTCATGGGACACAGTGTATCTCTTATTTAAAAAGAAAAAAATAAACTCAAAGCTTAATAGCAAATATCAGATTTTAAGGAATATCTAGCACCAATTTTCTTATTTGAGTTCCTTTTTAATATGTTAACGTAGCATTTCTTAAAAGCTTGCAATTTAAATTCCCGTCTATAGTCTCATTTTCATCCACACGCAACCCCTGAGGGCAGACACAAATATGCACCTCATGTGTTCCAAGTACAAGCCTCAGCATGGCTTTCGTCATCAAAACCCTCTCTAGCCACCTACTGCGTTGTGCAACATTGTTTGCTTTTCAATCGAGAGTGTTTTATCCCACTACCGTATCTCTCTTGTCTTATCTTAGAGCTCCTTTCACTTTTTTTCGGGCATTTGTGTCATATTCGATGTCCCTTTTCTTTTTGCAGGTATGCCGCTGCACAAATCAACCCGTGGCTCCCGTTTGGACCCTACGATGATCTCGGCCCCTTTAGGCGACTTCCGGCACACCATGCACATTGGCAGGGGAGGTGACGCTTTCGGGGACACTTCGTTCCTTTCCACGCTGGGTCCGAGTCCCCCGAGCTCTGATTTGGGGAGTCCTGGGTCTTCACCCGTGGACTATCCAAAAACTGAAAACCACAACAATCTTTATGAAGAGCCTGCAGGGAGCTTACATAACAATGAGCACGAGTACTCCGAGTCTATGTCATCTTTCACCTTGGATTTGGATCTAGACTTGGGTCCTTCAATGCTCGGGGACGTACTCGGCGTGATGGATGGCTTGGGACTGGATTCCGATCAATCGGACAACTTCTCTCCCAAAAGCGTGACATCCCCAGTCGAAAACAAACCAATAAAGGAGATGTCTGTCAAGAACAAGCAGGTGGAGCTAAACGGGAAGAACCTGGATGAGAACCAGATGGTCGACGGGAGAATACCAGATGGGATCAAGTCCAAAGGATTGCGACCTAAAGTGAGATTCAGCGACAAGAGGGAGGAGATCATCCGCCAGGCCTCCGAGGAGGAAGAAAGTCAAAGATTTGACTTCCAGGAGGAGGACCTGACGAGTCCGACGAGGGTTGGAACGGAATTCTCCGGCCACAAAGATCTTCCTCCAAGCCCGGCTTCATCTCAGAGCTCAGATTACGAAAGCGTGCTAGACCGGAGGAGGGTCGGAAGCAGCCACTCAGAGACGGACTCCGAAGAAGAGGCCACGGGGAGAGGATATACCTTTGAAGACGAGTTTGATGATGAGATTGGATTATAGGTCCGGTTAATGGCAAATCTGGATTATTCATCACTCACGGTGATATTGGGATTTTGGTTATATTTTGAGATAAACCAATAATGCACTACAATCTTGATTGAGTCACAATTGGGATGTCGTGAACTTTTGTCGCAAGTATTTACAGATTAGTATTAAAATTTCCAACATTTTTAAGGAAAGCTACCAAAGGCTGTCATGGTTTTAAGTACATATCAGGTTCACCCAGTACGCCACATCTTTAGAGAATAAGATTCTGATAAATTCACTATATTCTATTACGCTAAAATTAAACTGTCTTACATTCTGGATTAATTACGATTCAACTGAAATATTACGAGCATTTTATTATTTTTATATTGCTCATTATGGCTTATAGTCAGGACTGTCTCAGAAAATGACAGCATTGTGAGTTTTTTGTCTGTAATGCAATTAAAAGAAAAAATTACATTCCATTCTGGATTCTTAACAAATCTACTGAGATATCGTAAAAACTTAAAAGTTAAACTAGTAGGCCGTAAGCCATAATCAGAAATACTAATATTAAAAAAAAAAGCGTGTCATATTGCATTAAATAGTAATGAACCCAGATTGAATGACTCTTTTGAATTAAATTAAAATAAATTAAGAACTGAATCAAAGGATTCTGAGACAATTTTGTAGAAGTCAAAGGTTAATTTTATATATGCCATTGACCACCACAGAAGTCAAATATTGATTTTAATTTCAGAGCCATGGATTATTTTACACGATTATCTCATTATAAATACTGTGACAGTTATGGCAAACACTCAAACTTTTACAATATCATGAAAAAGCATACTAGTAAGCTGTCAGTCTAAAACCTTAG
This sequence comes from Urocampus carinirostris, assembly GCF_059441175.1. Taxonomy (NCBI): domain Eukaryota; kingdom Metazoa; phylum Chordata; class Actinopteri; order Syngnathiformes; family Syngnathidae; genus Urocampus; species Urocampus carinirostris. Next base: position 50,074,412 of record NC_142350.1, on the reverse strand, counting down.
AATACTGTACAATATTTCAGTTGATAATCCAGATTTTATGGCAATTGTTGCATTACAGAAAATATAGGACTCTATCACAATATTCTCATTTTCTGAGATGTTCTATAAATTGTGGTCATGCAGATACCATGAAACTTGATATTTTTCCCTGAAAGCTATTCAGTGATGACGATGTTCCTTTGCTGGAAAAAGACTTTGTCTCCAACGGTAACAGATACGCCAAAGACTCATTTAACTACGAGCAGCATTTGTTTTTCTGCAGTGAAAAAGCAGCACTTGTTCCCCAATTCACCTGGAGGCCTTTTTATTCGTTTTATTCATCTTTTACCAAATGTGCCTTTAATGCTTTTAAGCGCTTTAAATTGGTCAAATGTTTTTGGGAATTTCTACCCTTGCATGTTTTTGTCTGTTATTCTTTTAGAACGTCGTCAGTGCAGATTTTGTGAACATTCCACGTCTGAACAATGTGAGTTTCTCTGAGATCTTTTTTGATTTAATTGCAGAACAGTTTAAGTGCATGTTTTTACACTACCAAGCTTTTTTCCTATATGGGCTGGAAAAATGGGACGAATGCTGAAATATTCAAATATCTTGTTCTTTGTATTTTTAGAGTTTTCCCTTTTATCATGCTGCAAAAATGGAAAGGCTGATTTTTTTTTTTCATCCATTGAACTTGCCGGCATTTAATGTCTTATGGTTTACAGTGAAACAAAAACAAAATTTGGGATTTTAAGTACACAAAAGCTCCAGTTTTCATGTGTCCTGTCTTGCTCAGAACATATCATATTAGGTCTGTGTTTTTAAAATGTTTAGTTTTTGTGTGTATGAATTTTATTTTTGCATTAAAGCTTTGTGAACCAAATCAAGTTCATGGATTGGTCATTTTTCAAAGGAAAATGTGTTTGCCTGAATTCTTTCGTGGACCACAAAAAATAAATACTGAGATAGCAATAACATTTGCTTAATTATAATTTATACAATGGCTCAAATTGAATTTAAACATGTCTAAATGTTAGATGGGCCTCCTCTGATAAGCCATTGTGATTTTAACTGGCATGAGACATCAGTGACATGGTCAGTTTCTTCAACTTCATAATTCTCGATTTTTTTTTAAACTGGCACAGAATCTATATGTATATTATTCAATGCCCTTACACATGATAGAGTTTTTAGTGCTTGAAGGATACCATTTTAAAGCTACTTTCAATATTTTTTTTCAACTAATTGCAAACTGATAATAACGTGACTATGTTACCGTCATAAAAAAAAACATTTTAGAATTGCAAACTGGTAGCCCTTTGCAATAATCTCTAACAAAAAAGTAGCTCTACGCTACAAAAGGTTAGCACCCCTGCTTTATACTAATCATGCAATCATATTTAAAATGTCAAGCATCTGAAACACACAAAGAAGGATACACATAAGTAAAAATGGAAGCTACAATTTTATCTGTCAAAAAAATGGAAGTTGATCTTCAATATTTCATACTTAACAAGGAATAGGTGTCCGAGTAACACAAAAAGGACAGAAAATTGCTTCTCATCGTAATTCTTTCATATCGTATCAGTTTATGCTGAAAAACGAGCGAGGACAGGGACAATGAAGGTTCTGAATAGTAATCCATTCAGATATGGGCACGCCAAAAACGAGAAATCATCGTAAATTATACAGATATGGTTCTGAACACGTTGAACCCCGACAGCGCCGTGGATATCATGACACCGGGGATCTGTGGGTGCCAGTGGATCTCTTTGATCTCAGACTGGCCTTGGTGCAAGAAGAGTAGCTGTGGGGGAAGGTCTTTCATGCTGTCCATCCTAGCGCCTGCGTCGTACGATTCCACTGAAAGATCCCATTGGCTGGCCACGTCGTCCGCCCCGGATGCGGCGAACACGCTGGAGTCTGCCGGGTTCCACTCCACTGAAGTGATGGGAGCGCAGTGTTGCTTGAAGTTGGCCACGGGCCGACCGGTCTGAACAGAAACCCAATTAGATGTAAAAGAAATTGGAGAATCCTTGAAGATAAAATGTCAAATTTACAAATGTTAGACAGGGGTGTCAAACTTATTTAAGCTTGTGGGCCTCATTGTAGAAAAAAATTATCATGGGGGTGGACTAAAAGATTAGAGAACTAGTGACACAGAGAGAAAAAGAAAAGAAGATAGAAAGGGAATGAAAAAGAAAGCAGAGAGGAGGGCTATAAAAGCAAAAATGACTTGCCAAAAATGGAAGGAGTGAAAGAAAGGGGGAAAAAAAGGGGGAAAAAGAAAGGGAGGTAGATAGATAAGGAAAACGAGAAAGAAAGAAAATAGAAAGAGATAAAGAAAAAGACAGATAAAAAGAAAAAAGATAAAAATAGAGGGAGAGAAAGAAATACAGCTAAATTTGCTATGGAAGTGGTGCCTGGAGTTGGCACCAGCCATTGGACATATTGAAAACTGCAGTTCATTTTTCTCTTGTGCTTCAAGCTTTGTTTCACAGAACGGACTCAAACCCCTGGCAGGCCTGATTTTGACAGGGGACTGCATGTATGACACTACCTGATGAAAGGGAATTACATTTTAAAGGAGCTTTACGAAACTTTTAACTTTACCTTTGTTCGTCTTCTCCTGGCTTGCGTCATCATTGCAGCCTCGGTCAAGTTCCTTATGATGCACATGCAAATACGGTACGTGCATTTCTTCGACGCAATCTAGTAAATGCTTCTTTTTTACGTCTTTTGGGTTGGCCTTTGGACTGTACTTGAACTAGGCCTTTACTTACTTTCATTGATTTCATGCTACACTATCAAAAATTATTGTGCTGATGAGCATAAAGTCACTAGGACCCTCCCCCTCACACTTTCCCTCAACGAGTGCTACAAAGCAAACAATAAAATTGTCCAAGTTCTTAGCGCGCTGGAGATAGTGTAGGCGCAGAATTTGAGGTGGGCATGACAAACGTCCCGAGAATAGGTGCGAGAGTTTAAGGGAGCGCGAGAGTTTAGTTTTAGAGAGAGTTTGGTGTGTTTACAATGGACGGGCGTGACGGTTGTCGCTCACCAAAGAGACCTTAAGTGTTTGAGTTTTTTTCATGAACGAGGAGCAATTCATTACCCGCACAAAATAACACGCTGCATTGGTGGCAGCGTTGGGATTACGAGCCGATGGAGGAGGGATGTTTACACACCAACAAGGAAAAGGAAACAGATTTTTTTTCTTTCGGGTGGATGCTGGGTGACCTCTCAGAGCGCCGTCACACGCCGATAGCGGCGGAAAGATGCACTACAGTAATGTCTTGCACTCGGAAAAAGGTGCACACCATACAAAATTAACTTACAGCAATGTCCAGATATTTTTCGACATACCGAAAAAAAATGTTCGTATGTACCATTGTTCGTAACTCGAATGTTCGTAAGTAGGGGAGCGTCTGTAAATCAAACTTGTTTTTTTTCCCTAAATGAATGAAGATTTTTTTACCACTAGAAGGTGCTAAACAACACACAATGCCACTTTAAAATGATCAGTGTAAGTTCACTATACTGGGGGAAAAACAGTATACACCATATTTAGTTTCTTAGATGTAAAACATAATTTTACAATATATTTTTTAAAAATGCATTTAAAAAATAGGTTTCATAGCTTTTGTTACCAGAATACCGATGGAAATAGCACTTTGTTATAAATCCCTAAGCCGGTTGCACTTGTAACCCTTCTGGAAATTGTCTTTCTTTAATAATTTATTGTGTTTAAAATACAGTACAAACGTTGACACATGCTCTTAATGCAGTGTATTGTATTGTTGGGAGTTTTCAGCATCCAGTGAAGAAAATTAAAGCCTCAATAACACGTCCCCTGTGGTTACAGTCGTTCTTTGGTGGTTTAACTCTGTCACATCGTTGACCCTATAACTTCACTGTATTAATGTGACTCAGTTACGCTGTAGTCAGCTGTGGTTCTGAAATTGAGCTTGCTTATGATTTGATTTTTGCAACCCGGAGATGGAACAAGAGCTTGCTCTGTCCACTCCACGCATCTGCCCGGTATTGCAGTACTTCCGGGAGCGGTGCATTCGCAATGATTGCAGCAAGGCTTTGGGGCTAGGACCTTTTTTCGGCCTTTTGGCTGAGAGTAAGTGTCCCGGGCACCTTGGCTTTGTAGCGTATAATGAACTGACCGATAACGGATAATGGCTAAGTAATAAAGAGAATAGAACAATACCCCTTAAAAAAATCCTCCCCCCCTCCCAAGGCTGCAAATACAATAAAGCTGATTTACCTTAAACTGCCGCAAGTCCCACACTTTGAGAAGCCCGTCGTCCCCACCGGAGAGGAGAAACGGTTCCGATCTGTTCCAGCTGATGACGTTGATGTCCGACTCGTGGGCTTCGTTGGCTGACAGCATTGAATTTGGCGGGGCTCTAATATCCCAAACACGAATGGAACGATCCACTGAACATGATGCAAAAACCTGGAACAGACAAGTTTGCATTCAGGTGGATATAGGAGAGCAGGGGTTGCCCAATATTTCGATCGCAACGACAGTGCGGGTAAATCACAAGGCAACGACTGACTGACCGTTCGTTTGGTTGGATTGAAAGCTTATCGAGTGATCATTGCGAACAATATGGCTGCAGCGCGACTACTGCTCGTAAGCAACGTGACAGCGTAGCAGCCTGACGACTGCCACGTCCACTTCCAGTAGACCCCTCTCATAGTATACAAAAGCGCACGCCCCTCTCAGGGCACATAGGACTATCAGGATAAACGGCAGCTTACCCTCTCCTCACTATAAAATATGTCACTTGACTGGCCAGTCTGACATATGACCATTTTTGACACATGCAGTGTTTCCCATAGAACTTTGTTAGACCCCAGTGGGTGGACATTCTAGGTGGGTCAGGAAGCATGTCCTGGGGCGTGCGTACATTAGTTATGAAAGGCAATGACACAGAAAACAAGTCACACCGACAGAGCATGGTAAACAAAACAGAAGTTTAATGCAAGAAAAGTAAGCTCGTCATCTAATTACACGAAAAATACACTATAAAAATACAGTAGTGTTGTCCCAATGGTGTATTATTTTAAGATATGTAATCAACAAGTAAACAGACGAAATCACAGATATGAATTTTAAATTCAGGGTGCAAAAAGCACAAAATTGCTTTGCAATCTTTTCTCAATGAGAAATCTAGTTATTTTGATTACATTTGAGTAAATTTAGATTTAAAAACATTAGGTTATTCACAATACAAGTTTACAAATCCCTGGTGAGGACCAATTAAACCCGGGCGGCCCGAGTTTTTATATGGTATTGGAAACACATGGGTCACCCCGCATGTGCATACATACCCGTCAAAATCGTTTCAAGTTACTAAGCAGTGTATGCTACACCAGCAAGCATTTTGCTAAAAAATCCTTAACATGAAAGATAATGGATGTGTCAACAGTTCCATTTGCGCCAGATCTCTTTGGCTATTACGTGGAGAAGGCTGATTCTCTGAGCACTCAGAGCCTTTCCTGCACACGAACGTGAGATGGCTAAGTAGAGGGAAAATGTTCAGGACAGCTCTTTGCGGAGATTAGGGATATTTTCCGTGAGCATAAAAATGCCGAATACAACCAATTACATGACAGTAAGTGGCTGCTTGAATAAGCAAAACAGATTTGACTAACATAATGACTGATCTTAACATGCAGCTACAAGGGAAAGACACAAACGTGATCAGTATGATCAGCTTGGTGAAAAAATGCAATATCTCTTCTCAGAGCTGCAGTGAAGTGATTTGAGAAACTTCAAAAACCTCCAAAACTGAAAATACAGCTGAAGGCATGAGCCCTGATCTACACTCCTCATTCCTAGGAGATTAGATTCAGCGCAAGTCATCACAATAAGGTAATGACAAAAAAATATAGTGTATTGTAAAATATGGACTAACGCAGTAATGCAAGATGCATCAACATACTAATACAAATAATACTCAATAGGCTATATTTATGAGTATGTTTTTTCATTTTTAAAGTAGGTAGATCATATTGACATTGTAGTAGAGGGTTTTTGGCGTCCGACCCTCGATATTCTTTTAGATGAAATACCGTAGCTTCAGTTGGCGACCACTGCAGGTCCTCGACCGACTTGCTGTGTGAGCTGAAAGGCCGCTGGTCGACCCTCCACGAGGCTCCGCCCTCTTGAGGCTCCCAAACGTGGATGTTCTTATTGCAGTCGCCGCTGACCAGACGACCTGCAAGTACGGGCGCATTTACTGACTCTCACACGGAAGAACCGAGAATTTGACTAGATTAAATTGCCTACAAGACAAGACTACAGTAGACCCCTGGGATATGGCGATACCGCCTCACAACATTTTCACCCCATCTTTACAGCATTCGATCAGCTAAACGACATAAAAATAGACATGGAAAAATTTAAACCTTGTGGTATTCGTGTATATGATAAATCGTGTCGCTAAGATATCTTAGTATTGATTAACATCATTTAAATTGTTGGTCTATTGTTGGTTTATTCCGTTTTCAGATTATTAGACACTTAAAAAGTGTTTCCGTAGCGCAGTGGAAAGCAGATTTGCCTAACATGCGAAAGGTCCCCAGTTTGAGACCGGGTGGAAACATTCATTGGTCTGGGGCCACCACGCTGTATTTGCCCAAGACACACCACAGGAAATGGTGCCCCTATGACCCTAGTTGTTAGAGAGCCAAACAACCAACCAACCAGACACTTAAAATAAGGATTTGCGGTTAGGTGTTTGTTGTTTTGACTATCATGAACTGTTTACATCAGTGTCAATATCGGCCAATCTTGTTGCCGGTCTTTAATTTTCTCAGAGTTTGAGGTGGATATGCTTTATTAACCTAGATGATTTAATAAAAGAATGAATAATTGACATTTTTATCATCATACAAGTAGAACACAATTGATTCACTTTAAACTCGTGAATCATGAAAATGCTGATTTGCTATTGGCTGAATTATCTCCCTCAATGCCCTATCTCTTAGTTCCGTTTAGAATATTGTTTGTTTCTTAACGAATTTGAGCGTCAGCACAACAATGTTGTTTTTTGGTATTGTATTTATTTGCTATGGGTGTCAAGGCTTGCAGTCATGCGAAAGGGAGAAGCAAATACACGATAACTATAGAATCAAAGCTTACTATTATCATGAAATATGAAGAGAGCAAACACATTTCATGTTGAAGATATCCGTCTATTGATGCAACCTGCTCATCCTGGAAGAGGGATTACATGCTTTCTTTATTTTCCTCATGCTGATTTTTTTTTTAGTTTTTGCTTGCCCTCATGTAGGTTTCAAATCAGGGGACGGTGTTATGGTAGTCTGTAGCCTTTACAGCCTTTAATAACTTCTTGCGATTAAGGGCTATACAAATAAACATGACTTGACAAATCACTACCCTTTCCAATTTGCATGGCCAAAAGAAAATCGACTATCAGGTATATTATAAAAAAAAATAAGGAAGCATTAAAGCAAGGAAATCTATGGGCATGAGAATGTTCGCAATTTAAATTTTAATATCAGTTTAAATTTTAATCCACCGCCATTGTCTTCCCCCCGTGTATCCACCCACTACTCCACTATAATATTGTATCCCAGGGTTCTTTTGTATTTTACGCCATAACCAAACTTTTCTTATTAATTTACGATAAGTCAAAAGAGTTTGTGAGCGCAAAATTTCCAGAGTTGGAATATAGAAAGTAAAAATGCCTGTGTGCATGAAAATAAGTGCACTTACCAGGAACCACCGGTGACCAATCAATGGCAAAGCCCTCAGTCATGTGACCTGAGAAGCTGAAGAGCGGCTTGGCTTCCTTCTGCTTCTTCATGAATGTTGCCATTGCTGCTGAACTGTGGACAGCCTCCAGCTGAGGTTTCAAATCAAATATTTCCACTTGTCCCTTATCGGACCAGACGGCCGCCAGTGCCTGGTCCCCACGCCGTGTTACCTGAAAAATTATATTCACAATCTGAATCTCTGAGCAGAAAAAAGGGTTCAATTTAGAAATGTCAACATACTCTAACTCTATTAATGCCTCCAAAATGAGGAGTCATGGCCAGTTCCATCAGTGGCTTTTTATTTTCATCCTCCTCATCTTCATCACTGTCCTCATCGCTGCTTTCTTCTTCTTCTTCTTTCTCTTTTTCCTTTTCTGTTCCGTGAAGATTGTGCATGCGAATGAGCAGCAGTCTGCAGGAAAGTTCACAAACATGGCTTGATTTTTTTTCTCAAGTAACACACATGCTTTTTAAGATGGGAAAGAGGAAAAGATGGAGGACCAAAAAATAAACACAAGTCCAGGGGGGCTCCTTTGTTGAAATGATTTACTGGGACAGCTTGTGGAGAGAAGCCATCATAAAAATTAGTTATCGTTTCCATCTGTACTTTTGCTACTTTTGCCAGCCATTGTCAGCTGTGAAAAGTGAAAAAATAAAGCTTACGGAAATAAAGCAAACCAACCCACGAATTACCCGACAAGAAGTTATTGTTTGGAGATGAAATATGAAGCGCAGCCGCAACTGAGAGTTCTCTAGAGCTTTGACAAGTTAGGTGAAATATGAGGGCAGTTTTTATGCAATTGTGCTCTTACACCTCAGTCCTGGAACTTCAAAATACAGTCTTAAAGTGATAGTGTGTAGTAATTCACCACTAGAGGTTGTCTTAGAATGGAGCTGAAGCGTGTACATTAGCAAAAGACACACTAAGGTTACAGGTTTGCAAAATCTGGAAGCCTATTTACATATTTTTTGCATGAAAAAGACTGAATGTCAGCTAGTGACAGGACAAGAAAGCTGGTGTTTAAGGGATTCCAAAATTCTAAAACATACAAAATGTGAGAAAGTACATAGTACATGTTTCTTGCATCATTTCTATACATATGTCATTAGTATGTTCCATTTTTTCCCAGATAATGCATTTTGAAGACAGTCAGTCTTGTTTTTGACTTTCTGAGCTCTGACATCATCTGAAGCACACCGGCACTCTAGCAAGCAAGTCATCCTATTCGTTTACATGTTAACTAGTTGAAGTTTTTGAGTGTTATAAGCCAAGTTTTGGTAGTTTTTGTGGAAAATGCCTAGAATGTTGCAGCAATGGTACAACAAATGGCGAGCATTAGCATTAGCTCAGAAGGTAGAGCGCTCGTCTTGGGACCAAGAGGTCGCAGGTTCGATTCCCGGCGATTTCGTGTTATATGTTGAAGTGTCCTTGGGCAAGACACTGAATCCCCAATGCCCCCAATAAGCAGGTAGGCGCCTTGCATGGCTGACTCCCCATTAGTGTGTGTGTGAACAGGTAAGTGTGAAGCACATTGAAAAGTGCTATATAAACGCAGACCATTTACCATTATATTGATTGCCAGACAAGAACACAAGCAAAAGTCATAATCAAATACCTAAAATGAGGCAAAGTCAAAAAAGGAACGCATGCAGTCTACAACAACAGGTGAGCCCACCCTTTGATGATCAACTTGGTCAAAACAGACAGAAGTCCCCCAGCGACACAATAAGCAAAGTTCAAATTATTCCAAGCTGAAATGTGCACTATACATTCGCTGTTGTCTGTTTTTCAACGGGACACACCATTTGTTTGGGTTCTCATCATCTTCCGGTGACGTCCCAGCTCAGATAAAGGGAGATAAAGAGATCAAACTGTATACTTTGAAAATCAAATCCTCTAAATCCTTGGCCCGTAGAATATTTTCAGACATATCTGCATGATTGTGGGGAGGAACACTACACGTTCTGTGCCAAGCTGAAAAAAAGGGTCCAGTAGAATCCCTTTAAGCAACAACAAGTCAAGTCATTTTTATTTGTATAGCCCTTAAACAATAAAAAACACAGTTAATGAAAAGAGTTATGGGCTGGTGTTGGTCAAAGATGGTGTAAGGGGCTACTTCTGGTGACCAGCAGGAAAAGCTATTAAAAAGGCCTGTAAAAGGTTGGTTGATTAAGGGCTGTACAAACAATTCTGACTTGACTTTTGCATGAGCAGCTGTGGAAGGCAAGTGACATTGAAGGACAAAGCAGGAGCAGCAAACAATAACAATAGCCTGAAGCCAAGTGGCTAACATAAGTGGCTATAGAAGGAAAAAGTGGAGAAAAATTGGAAGATGCCTGAATCATGGGACTCAGCTGTGGAAAGGGTGTCACACAAAAGGACACAGAATTATTTACATGTAGCAGCCAACAATGGCAATAGTGGCTTGCGGCAAACCACAGTCTGCAGCTAAGAGGCTGACATGAATGGCCAGAGAAGAAAATTGTGGAAAAGAAGTCATAGATGCCAGAATCGCGGGACATGCCAACAATCACGTGAAGGGCTAACCTGTGTAAGGTAATTAGCAGTTGGGTTTTAAACGCACCACTAGGACATGCCAACTTCACAAACTCGTCGACCAGGCTTACATAGTTGTAGGATGGCAGCCAAATATACCCACTTCTTTGAGTGCAACCCAAGTATTTGTCATGTAATTGCAAATTTCCAAACCTATGAGTAATCCTGTTTATACGACAAACCTGTGTTTTTGCTTATTAGTCGATTCAATATTTTATTTAAACAAATGAAGTATGTCTACACAACTACATGGTGGTGTATAACACACGCTGGGACTTTAAGAATTAAATCTATGCAAAAAAATCAGCTGTTCTCAAAGATTTCTCACATACATGTAGTCGTATGCTTATTACTTGCATTTCCAGGGACATAACTAATACAGTGTTACACTGCACAAACTGTTCAAAACTTTGCAATCAATAAAATAGATGAACCAGGACTGCGAGTCCTACCTAAATAGGACTCCCACAGCAGTCATTCACTTTGAATGAGCCATAACATAGTTTTGGGGCTGGGGGGCGTTTGAGCCCAGACGACGGACATTTATTGGCCTTCAGAGCACCAATATGCTTTCACAGCACGTTTAGGACTATTATCTATCAGTTTTGTGGCCATATGCGAGCAGAGCAGATGATCCCGTGGGCTTCAAAATCAACACTCTAAAATCAATTAAAAAACTGAGCTCATTCTATTAGTTGCTAAAGCATTCCCATGCAATAACACTGGTGTGGAAAGCTGCTGAAGGAAATAACTAAATCAAATAAGTAAAATATCATATCACATTGTTTTTTTGTCCACTAGTCTCACACAAAGCATTAATATACAGCAAAAAGGTTGTCGGCCGAGAAGTTACACTTTGTTGTGTCTATGCTTTACACCAACCTGTTGGCCATAGCTGTCTCTGCCTGTGTGCCCGCACATAGTAACATCGAAAGAGGAAATTCTTTTCTGCCTTCTCCATTGTTGTCGGTTAAAACGTCGAAGCTCAGACACGGAGCACCTGCAAGTGTTGAATGAAAAACAAATAATAATTCCTGAAGAAGTCAGTTGTAGTTTTAGAATTAGAATTCTCATTCATAACAACGTAGTAAAAAAAATATTAGGATCAGAATGCAATATTTATATGGTAGTGCTTGTAGAATGTCCTCAAGAAAGTAATGTAATATACGTAATGGTGCGAAAAAATAGATGCAGAGTAGCATTTGCGCAAGTTTATCTTCTGCTCTGATTTGAATACACATACAAAAATTGTATTCATTTATGTTGGGAATTTCATTGGCCAACCAATGCGTCAATCATCATTTCATTTGGTTGGCTATAGATATTAGAAGCTAAAAAAACACGATCTTGTCCTTATCAATACTGGCCCTTATAGGTTAATGCGGGCTAGGGACGGTAAAAAAGGCTTTTGGCCCGGAGTCAGGTCAATCAAAAAAACAGAGACTAACAGCCATGTTGGAAATAATTTTATGAGTCATTCCTTTTAATATCTTTTGAAATTATTGAAAAGTACAACAATGTGGATTGATTTTTTTTAAAAAAATGAGAAATCGACTCAGCCTAATTTTTATTTTGCCATTACATTGAGCTATTTGTGGAATTTTTGGAAGCATGGAAATTTAATGGCAAATATGATATAAAATAGGTGCTGAAGTCTGCTAAAGAAGTTCGATCCATTACTCAAACATGTTCATTGTTCTAACCGCATGCGTTATGTAAAAAAGTGTCCAATTTTTAACTTTGCAATTCACATTTCAGATCTCCCTTAGCACCACCTGAGGAGCCTGGAACCTGATCTGGCTCACTAGGGTCATTGTGATATATTTTTAAAAGAAATATAATCTGTTAGTGCCATGAGAATATATTGACATGCTCACGGTCTTTACGATTTTAAAATATATTAACGGCGAGTAAAAAGACCAAATCACCGATATGAATTTTAAATTCAATTAATTGAATACTCATATCTGTGATTTAGAAAATTACACTATTAAATATCATCAACGGTGCTTTTTTGATTGTTGCTAAAACAGGATGTCAGTTCCTCTTTGATGGTTTACAAGGTTATTTCATATGCGTCAACTTCAGCGAATTGCTCCCCTATTAATGAATGTAATTCCTTTGGTAAGAGAAAATAAAGCTTACAAACACAACAAGGCACTTATTTATTCACAGTAAAACAGACTATGTAGAAAAAAATGTTATTCCAATTTGTTTTGACATACAAAAAATGTTATATGGTGTACACGATTTTAAATGCTCAAAAAACCTGTCTAATATATGGGGAAACAAGGTATGTTATATTGAAATGTGCAACCTATTTATGATAAGAACCTCCGGCTCTCTCAGCTCAACTCTCAAATGTCTCTTCAGATTTTTTGGGGTTGCTTAACCTAATATACTACCAATAATAATGTAACATTATGCATGAAATGAACGAATGAAACATGCATTATGTACTATATTATGCTAGCCATCATGTTTTCCACTCCTTAGGGAACTTTATTCAAACTTTTTATATCAAGCAACTTTAAAGCCAAGGAGCACGTAATCCCTAAAAACAAACTACACAACAACATTATTACAAATATGAACTTTCAGTGCTATGGTAAGAATGTAATACAAGAACTTTTAACTATTTACAATTCAAATTCGAGTCAATGTCATCTAAAACATATAGAATCTCTCAAAACCACGCAAAAATATGAATTACAATGAGTATAAAATATATATACTTAATCTACTGAAAATTGACATTCTAAAAGACAAAGTGCTAAGCTTTGAGGGACTAATCTATATTCTTCTGTCACTAATGGACAATGCACAATGTTTTGGGATCAAAAAATGCTCCAAATATGGATCATTTTCTGCGTTGGCTTATGTTTATTTTAAAATTTTATTTTCCTTTTTTTTGCCCTGTTCCTGTGTTCAATGTAGAAACTAATTGAAACAAATGAAATAGTAGAGTAAAGGAAAAGACCCTGTTTCAATTATTATGCTGCACAAATAAAAACAACAATCCCCTTGCCTGTTTGACACTCGTGGTACATGCGGTATGCAGACTGATCCATCTGTAGCTCCTCTCCCGGTTGAAGCGGCTCGATTCCAGGAACGTAAACTTTCTGTTCACCGTCTCCTTCAGCCTCTTCTTCTTCCTCCATGTCGACTCCCTCGTCGTCGTCGCTGTCGCCAGCGTCTTCATCCTGCTCTTCCATTTCTTCAGCAAACGTGTCTTCGTTGGAGGCGGACATGTTGGCAAACGAGCAGAAGAAGGAAACCACGAAGAAGAAGGAAAACTTCCGCTCACGTGTGTTGTCGCTCAACCGCCCTGCCCTTTTTTTCCTCCCACGTTTTTCCCATTTCTTGTGTACTGGAACTACACAAATGACTGTCAGCCAAAAAGCACACATCTATGTCCTGGAATCGACGTTTAAAAGTTAGAGGTGGGGTGTGTCGTTTGAGGTGTCCTTAAAAATATGAAAGTTACATATTTTCTCTATTAAGTATGTTTTAACAATGCCCAAATGAGTCCAAAAAGCCTGTACGCTCAATTTGCATCTATAATGACTGTTTTTATCTTACAACAACATTCTTGCTTAAAGCAAAGCTGTTCGGGGCAGAACACATTAGGTTCAAGAAGTAGGAGGTAAGGGTAGTGCTGGAGATTGATGTCTTGACCGTCCACGTGTTTTTGTTAGTTTGTTTCTATTAGTTATGCATTAAAATGGTGAAAGTAAGAAGAGGCCTGCTTCAGAGTACAAACTCCTACTCGAACCTCAAGAAAGACGAAAAAAAAAGTTTATTCGAGCACGTTTTAGAAATTCATGTACTTGTATGCGCACCATGTACAAGCTGATTGAGCTGCAATGATGAAAGGAGCCAGCAGGTTGTGACACAGGGTAAAAAAGTTTCAAATTCCATACAACTGGTTTAAATAACAAAAAATGATCTTGTGATCCAATTATTTTTAAATTATTTTGACAAAGGTTTACTTTTTCGTTCTGGAAAAAGTTAGAGTAGTTGGGGTTACAAAAAAATACAGTTTACCCCGGGATAAGATATTAAACACAACTGCGGTGATGGTCATAAAGGGAAATCGCCACCTGGTTGAGGTTGAAAATCTATGGTTATTACCTAATGCATCACAAACTTCTGGTACACCAAATAAAAACATTGAAAATAACAACAATATATCGTCAATATTACTTGTATCTAATATTGTCAAATCTAATCGTTTTTAGTTAATTGTGTATTTCTCTGTCTTCTATGTTACAAATAATCCTGATGTGCTTGACTTGTATTACAACTCGTTTTTCTGCTGTTTTGTACCGAAAGCTATGACATCGTTTGTAATTGCTATCTATGGGCGAACTTTGAACCGGAAACGTATGTGTGACGTCATTGATACTTTCTGCGCATGCGCACGTTTTGAACAAAACCGGGTTGCACCACGAGAAACATAGGAGACGCTAAAACTTTTTTGAATTCGTCTACCACTGCGCAGTTAATAAATTCTAAAACTACATTTTGCCTCTCTTATTGATCACTTGGGGTTAACCTACGAAAATATTAACCCTAACATTTTTGGTGCCGAAACCCGGGATGATACGTAGTATTTTGAAGTTGAAAACGAAAAAAAAAAACCAATCCAGTTTACCACGTGGTCTAGAACAAAGGAAACTTTTTTTCTCGAGATCAACTTCAAACTCAGCGGCATCGTCAACGAACCAGGATGAAGTGGTCGGTAAGAGATGCATTTTAATATAAAATTTGGAATAATTTTAAGAACGAAGCCATTTTTATAGTAAGATAAAATAGAACATGACCCAGCATAGCGATCGTAGTGTTGGAAGGGCGCCAGATGTGGGCTTGAGAAGCCATTACAAACCTTAGCTAAGTAAATTACCCATAAGGCATCAGAATAAAATACGAAGTATTTTAAATACTCAAACTTTTTGTTTGAGACGGGTGGATGGCCTCGGGACGGGAAATGCCCAATGCTAACCCATATTTGGGACGGAAGTGGGAACGAGTACGGGGGGAGGGTACAGAAACGACCCCCCACTTTTCCCATGGATGGTCTTTTGTTAGGAACAAAAGACCGGATCCATCTGTGGTCATATAAAATAAAGTTTAAGTAAACTGCATGGCTTAATAAAAAAGTGTACACGGTTTAAAATTAATTTTTTTGTGTGGGCCCACTCTGTCTTGTCAAATGTTTTATGTTTGTTCAATGTGTAAATGTTTGTAGTCTTTCCTGTATTCTTTTTTTTTCTTGTTTTATGTTTGTTTGTACTGTTTTTTTAATCAGCCCACGTAACTGAAAAGAAAGAAAAATAGGAAAATACGAAGAAAAGTGCCGCAAACGAGAAAGCGCGCGCATTTTCAAAAGGGAAACGGAAGCGCACATTGCAACGAGAGAAACGTTATTTTTTAACAGTAAGACCGTTTAAAATATGTTGTTTTTGGGTGGAACCGATAGAACATTGCGTTAGGAATCGAAAACGTTCGTTTTTTGGGAAATCGGCGTTTGGCGCTAACGGTGTACAACATAACGCCTGCGGGCCTAAGGGGTTCCAAAAAATATTTTTTTTCGGTCCGAAATTTTTTTTTGTTTTTTCAATTGGAAAACGATAAATTTAGGTGTGCTAAGTTTAGAAAACTTATGTTTGAGTTATTTTAGATGCGTTAAAAGAAGTTAATGCCAGAATAACACTTACCAAAGATACAATAACAAAAATAAAGATAGAATATTCCGGTTTTCAGTTCTAAATTAGAAAATTAAGGACTGCAAAGACGGGGGAAGTTATTGCCAAATTAATACAATAAAAAAAAAATTTTTTATTCGATGAATTTTTTCTTTTTATAAAACCAGGGTTGTTGTATTTTTGTTTTTCTCTTTTTAGTTAAAGGAAGAAAATGGGTCAGACCAATAGAGATAAAAGGTGTTTTGTACAAAATTATCGAAATAGAGCGAATAATTATTTTCAATGAATATGGAGAGAAAATTCATTGAGGGGAATAAAAATGATAAAATGACTCGTAGATCAATACACGTCATTTTTATCATTTAGGCTGGTAACCTGAAAAGGGTGTTAGAAAGGGCAGAAGAAAAAAGTGTTATGTAGGGAATGTATTGTTGGCAAAGCATGTAAGGAAGTTGTTAGATGGGGCGGCAGTGGCTCAGGAGGTAGAGGACTCGTCTTGGGATCAAGAGATCGCAGTTCGAATCCTGGCTCCTCCGTGTTACATGTCGAAATGTACTTGGGTAAGACACTGAACCCCTAGTACCCCCAATAAGCAGGTTAGCGCCTTTCATGGCTGCACGGCCGCTATTGGGAAATGTGAAGCACAATGTAAAGCGCTTTGGGAAGTCTTGACTTTAAAAGCGCTATATAAATGCATTTCATTTCATTAGATGGACAGTAAAAGTTCGAAGTTCTGAAGAAAGGTTTTAAAGGAAGTAGGCACGAAGATCAGATTGAAGGCTGAATTAGTTCACGAAAGGATGGAGACACAAGATGTGGACTGATCAGAGCGAGAAAAAAAGAAAGGATATTGCAAGTAGATAAGAGTTGGTAAAAGGAAGTGAAAAAAAAGGGTAAAGAAAGTGAATCGTTAAGGAAAAGAGCAAGTGGAATACAAGTAAGAGAAAGAAGGAATGTAAAAGGGAAAAGTTATTTAAAGAAAAAAAATAATTCGCTGAAAATTGGATATGAAAAACTTGAGACAAAAGTATGAAAAACATCACATTAGTGTTTTTGGAGTTCCTCATAGTCTTGAAAAACACTATATATATGCAAACCATTTATAATAAGAATATACCTTTACCGATATAGTTAGAAATGGGTTAACATATTGTGACTGACAATGAAAATTGGCATTACAATCCATCTACAAAGTAAGGTAAAGGAGCAGAGAAGGTAAGGTTATAGTTATAATTGATACAATATTTGCACAAAAAATTAATTGCATGTAAGACGTTACATGCAATTGAGGTTTGTGTAATATGCATTTGGTGAATAGTCATCATAATTTAAAGTTGTCAGCATTGTGCAAAACATGTGACAGTATTATTATAGATAAGCTATACAAATTAACGGAAAATATTTGAAGGATGAAAATCTATTTGAAGGCAAATGAACATAGATATGCTATCGAACACTACACTATTTCGTTGCCATAATGGGAATTATTATAGACTAGAATATTGTTGGGGAACTATCGTGAAAACACTGCAAAGTATCTAAGGTAAAGTTTGATTTTACAGTAAAAGTGTTGCACTAACAATGTTTTGAGTTCTAGAAGTTTGGTTCTTGTCTCATTTGGACTCAACAACTCGCTGAGGAGAAAATGGGAGGAAGAGCGATCAGCGAAAGGTAGCACTATTAACGATGATGAAGATATTACATGTGATGAGCAATGGTAAGTGAAAAATTTTTATGATATTAAAGGAATATGTCATCAATAAAGGTGTTACAGGTGAGAACCAGAAAAGTTTTGTGTTCATATTCGGCCGGTATGAACCATAACTATGACGCGTAGATCTCATCCCATCAGCTACACCGCTTGTCCTCAATGGGGTATCAAGAATGTTGGAGTCCATCACAGCGACCGTCGAGCAGCGATTGGAGGGCACCCTGAACTGGTTGCAAGCCAATTGCAGGGCACACAAAGATAGACAATTCACTAGCTTATTCACACGTAGGGAAGCTTTGGACCAGCCAGTCCACATGAAATGCATGTTTTTGAATGAGGTAAGTAATCCGGATAGCCGGACTGAAATAATGAGATCATGCAGGCTCCACACCAGAGCCCTGTGGCTGACTTGGAACACACACACCTGTTCCCAGGTCCTTAGTAATGCAGCACACGTGCTGGCCAATGCGCCACCGTGCTACACACACATATATTATATATATATGAAACAATTTTAATACTGAACTATCAATAATGATAATATAATAGGGATTTTGAATTCCCTGTACTAGCTTGTTAAAAGATTTATAGATCTTGGGAGAGATCTAATAACCCTGAAATTTAGTGATACGAAGATCGAACTTATGAATCGGTGACAACAGGGGTCAGCAATAAATGATTGGTGAAAAATTAATGCCATTGATTGCGAAAAACTAATGGAATGGTAGCTGTACGTACGTAGTGTGGTTGCACAGCAGCTTTTTATTGGTCGGGACAAAATCGGGCTTGTTGATTGGCTCGCGTTTTGCCTCAAGCACGTACGTCGTGGATGAACATACGCACACGTTGTACACCACTACTACTACGCTGTATTGATTGTAATCTTCGCACGGTTATGGGACCGAAGGAAAAAAAAATGGTTAGATTAGATTAGAGGGATCAGTTTGTTCGGCCATATTGACACGGCTAGTATGCCATTAAATTACTAATTAATGGCTAGAAATCCAATAAATACCCATTAATTGGCCTTGCCGAAAAAGAAAAAAAAAACCAAAAAATTAATTTTAATTTTTTCGCACTTGGATATTGATTTTTTTCCAAAAATCAATTGCTGATGACCCCTGGGTGACAAATATAGTAGATATCTGCGTATTCTTTCAGTTTTGATCATCGAACTATTAATTTATTTTCTGCATTTGTTGATGGTAATTGTAAATAACAGGCTTGTCTTCTTTTTTTTCCACTTTTCTGCTTTCTGTGCTCTCTTTAACATCTTAGTACATAATTGGTGACATCAATCATCAAACCAAATGAGCCGTAAAAGCAAGCTCTCTTTGATGCATTGAACAAGGAAAAAAGCCGTTTGTCTAATAAAAAGACTGACCTTCGCGCGACAAGAATTACCAACAACAATGACGTAATCTCGAAGCGATGAGATCTCGTTAGCTAAGATCGGCGTGCAGAGAAATAAAACTCGTATAACAAAAACTCGTACAGAAAATAACAAAATAACGATTAGGTTTTAATGCGATAAATCTTTGTTAAAGAGTAACTAAATGATAATGACAATTTAAGGGAAAAGGTTGCGTCCCCAGCATAAATGACGTGGGGAAATGAAAACAATGAGTGTTTAATACAAGATAACTATACAGAATAGTTTAAAAAGAATATTTGAGTAACCGAACTAATCACTTTTTGTTGAAGATGCGAATAGCAAAGGGTAATAACTTTAAGACATGTAGTTTTGCTCCTGATAAAGCAGGGACGAAAAAAACAATGAAGATGACTGAAAAAAAAAAAAAAAACGTCCATAATTTTAGTGTTCATCTTCTCGTTCGTAAATGGACAAATTCAAAAGAGGCGTAATATGTAGAGGTTATTTCCTTAGTTATTCTCGTATTCAATAATAGATTACTCTGAATAGGTCATTTGAACCATTTCAAATAATCAAAATTTTGAAAGTTTGAAAATGACGACAAATTAACACAAAAAAGAATTGGAGACTAGAAATCATAACGTAGCTGAAGCTATTTCAGTCACTGAATCTATTTTTTTTTCTTTTAAACAGGAAAAAGAGAAACAAGTAGCAATAGTTGGACCAGATCGTTAATTTGTTTAGCTTTAATCACAAGGGATCTTGAAAGGATGCTTAGAACGAAGACTAGTGCGTAGAAACGAAGATTGTTGCGCAAAATAAGAGATAATGAAAATAAAATGGATACACTCAACAAGATAATTCATAAGTGACGGGTATGTATTGTTCTATATTGAATCAATAACAAAAGATTGATTATGATTACAGAGAGAACAAAATACAATTAGAAAACTTATGACATTAAGTTCGATTTGGCATTTTTGAGAATTTTTTTTCAGACCTTTTGAGATTTTTGATATTTAGTGTGAGAATTTGGAATTTTGACAAATTTAGCCCAAAAGGAAATTGGGAGGACAATTGATTACACACTGAATTTTTTTAGAATGAGCGTTACAATTGACAAATGATAAACAAATGTGTAACAAATGCTGACTTTTGGTTGAGTTGAAAAGAAACTGTTTCTATGGAAGAGCATTTTTAGAACACAATGAGAAACTGATCAATCTGTAAGAGGGCCATAGGAAATAATGGATTAGTTGATTTCGAGACAATTCGGGCTAAATTAAGAATAATTGCATGGGAAATAAATGGATAGAAATTAATTAAACCAAGATAATGTCTACGAGTACTTAAATTTAGAGAAAAATTTAAGACATTGAATAATGCGGCCAATTTATTAAAAAATCCCACTACATAAGCACAATGGAATTAACGAGACTCTTAAGTGTCTGAATTCCACCAAAAGACTCTTTTTGAAAGTCCATTTACTCTTCAAAGGACATACCACCCTGTCAAAAAGAAATCATGGACAAAAATCATTTGCTGAAAGAGCCAAAGACATCAGTCATGCATTATCTGCGCCGCTTATCAACAGCGAGGCCAAGGGAGTGAGATGGAGCACATCCCAACTACGCTCAACAACGACATCATGGGAGTGTTGGGGGCACATCCCAGCTGCTTTTCAGACAGCTAACAGGAGATTCCTGCAGTCGTTGCCAGTGGAACTGACAGAAAAGTCAATAAAGTCATTTTGTGTTTGACATGGACACATTTTTGAAAAACTATTTTTGATGGGCCAAAAGCAACATTCAACTGGTGAATGAAATGTGGAATAAGCAAATCAAAAGACTGAAAGACAACAACATTCAAGAACACGTCTGCTTGAAGTTTTATAGAGTCTTGTTAATACAAAGTGTAAATGTATTTGAGGAAGATTGATAAATTAATCTTGCAAATTTATAAATGTGTCTGATTTCACTCCTATTCAAAGATTGGGAACTTAGGTTTTAACTCAGGGGGGAAGAATTGAGACATTCGGTAAAAAATAAGTTATAACCTCGTTTTTTCCGAAATTGTCTTCTGAATATGCTCTCCATATAACTGTTTTTTTGAGATTCAAATTGCGAAATTTGGACGAATAGAAAAATATTACACAAAAGAAATGTTGTAATATAACAAATTTACAATGGTTATCAAATTGATCAACAAAAATCGATTTAAATAACCATTCACCATTAGAAAATCGCCCACATTGAGAACATTTTGGGATGGTATTTTTCATTTTTGGCAAAATCATTCACTTTGAGCGTGAATTACCTGCTTTCTTTGCAAAATACTGTTATTTTGAACAAATTTACTTACTGAAAAGATAATACATAGGTTATGATTTTTACAAAAGGCAAAACAAAGGGTGAATCATAACAATAGAAACGTCTTTTCTTGGGTTAAATTGATAATTTAACAATCTATCCTGGTCATCTGCCTCGAGGGGAATGGCCAACAGCAAAATAACACATTGAAAATCAAAAGAAAATGCAAATAAAAGGTGCATACAAATTTTTTTCTCAAATGTGATCAATCTACAAAAGAGAACACTCAAATCAAGGTAAATGATTCTGACAAGGATGATGGTTAGACTGATTCAGTGACTAGATTTAGTGAAAAAGCAAAATTTGAAATTTAGACCTGACAATTTAAAAAATAAATTGTTTATCTTCGAGTTAGCATTTTGGGATAGAACGCTCAAAATGGATAGGGCATCTTATAGTGGGGATTTTGATTTCACTTAAAATAAATATAAAGACAACTTGAGAAAATATACAAATCTATAAATGAATTTTTTTTAATTAGCTTTGAGCCATGAAGTCTCAAGAGGGGGGGGGAAGAAATAAGAATAGTACATTCTATTAATAAAAAATTTTTTAATTAAGTCCTGACTATCCTTTTTCCTATCTATAGCTTTCCCGGAATATTCAGTTCTATGATATTCATTATGCTTCTCTCATCCATACAGGGGATGGTGACCCCTGCTGAACAGATGACTGAGTTCTGTCTGCCCAGGGAGCTTCGAACCTAACTTTTCTTCCCAAGGGCAGCTGTCAGGACTCTGGGGAGTGTTCCAGCACTCGCGCCATCAACTGTGTCTCCACACACGTCCGCCTCGACGCAGGAGGCTGTTGTCATCTCAGGGAAGAAGCTAACTTGCCAGATCCGAAAAGAGGAGCAATCCAATGTGGACAACTGGATGGTGTCATCTCATCTACAAGCGACACATCATCACGCCAGGAGGTCATCACCATGACGACGGAACTCTGAGGACCCGGCGCTCAAAGGACAGAAGTAAATCCAGCCTGATGAGACAGCCCTGGTGGTCGCTCCGTTCCCCAGAATGCCCCCCGTGCCAAAGCCCCCCTTGGGTCCCATCCCCCTTCACAGTCCCCTCCAAGCAGGGTCCACCCGAGCGCCTGAGCCAGCAGGCCTTCGTCATCGAGTTCTTCGACGATAACCCTCGTAAGAAGCTCTCCCAGTCCTTCACTCATA
The DNA here is from genome assembly GCF_059441175.1 of Urocampus carinirostris. Classification (NCBI taxonomy): domain Eukaryota; kingdom Metazoa; phylum Chordata; class Actinopteri; order Syngnathiformes; family Syngnathidae; genus Urocampus; species Urocampus carinirostris. The sequence continues at coordinate 50,051,739 of NC_142350.1, read as the reverse complement.
ACCCTGCACACGCCGACTCCTACTCTGCCCTCAAGACCAAACTGGAGCGATGCAAAGGTGGCGATCGCCCGGCGTCTATTCATGGCCACGTGGCCCCGACCCAGCAGGTCACCGTGCCGCTCAAAGGCCCCGGGGGCCATGGAGTTATCCAGAGATCCAGTTCTCTAAAATGGGAACATGCTGGTGCTGAGACCTCTCGCTCAACTTCAGCCATCTATGTTCGTCATTTCGGCAGTGTCGGAAAGAAGTCCTACCGTTAAAGACCATATACATTTTGCTAGTAATAAAAGGTGTGGGGATTCTTACGGTGCTCATGCTCATGAAAGACTGCATCAAAAGCTGCCAATAGTGCCCTAATCTATTCTTCCGAAAGAATAGGCATTATATTCTATAATGATATCTAGAGAAATGGTCGTAAAAGTACCAAAATGAGAATCCTAACAACTAAGGGAGGAAATAAGATAAGGTTCAATTTCTTCTATCGTAATGTTGAAAATTTTGGACTTTGCGGACTGCTTTGTTTTATTGGTATCAGTTCCCATACACCGAATTTTAATGGACTTAGACAGCATTGTCTAAAAGAACTCATCCCTACCAACAAAGGGAAACCTCTCTATTGCACACGCGAACATTTGAGTGGGTAAGCTAATCGAGTCCCGCTCACCAAGTCATTCAGGCCCTGTGAAGACCAACACACAGGCAGGGTTTTTGTTTTGTGTTTTTTGTATTATGGTTTTTGTTCGTTTTATCTGTGATTCTTATAGTTAACTATCGCACATTACTACAACGTTTTCTAGCATAAGAAACACTCTCGACCTCACGAAAATGAGGTGGGAGGAGGGGAATTTTTCTCCTTTACGAAGGTTTTTCGCCCCTCCACGAAACTACTAACCTGTTGTTTTTCTTAATGTGTTAACTTGAAAATCTCTGGTACTATCACTGATATCCTTCGAAATCCACAACAGGGGGGAAATGTCAAATCTAATCGTTTTTAGTTAATTGTGTATTTCTCTGTCTTCTATGTTACAAATAATCCTGATGTGCTTGACTTGTATTACAACTCGTTTTTCTGCTGTTTTGTACCGAAAGCTATGACATCGTTTGTAATTGCTATCTATGGGCGAACTTTGAACCGGAAACGTATGTGTGACGTCATTGATACTTTCTGCGCATGCGCACGTTTTGAACAAAACCGGGTTGCACCACGAGAAACATAGGAGACGCTAAAACTTTTTTGAATTCGTCTACCACTGCGCAGTTAATAAATTCTAAAACTACATTTTGCCTCTCTTATTGATCACTTGGGGTTAACCTACGAAAATATTAACCCTAACAAATATATAAAGTTATATGACAAGATAATATTGTTCATACAGTAACAATGAGTTTTTCCTTGCCCTCATGTAAGTTTTAGATCAGGGGAACGTGTAATAATACTCTGTAGTTTGCAATAATTTGTGGTCTGTGCAGCCCTTTGACACTCCTTGTGATTAAGGGCTGTACAAATAAACTTGACTTGAAATTTACATGTGATCTAATTTTAAGTGCTAGCAAAAAGGTTTGTCAGAGGCCCTCTTTTATCTTGTATCTTGTTTCACTTCCACTAAAAAGTCTTCTGAAAATCATCAAGATATTGTACATTCAAACTGAACACACAGCAAATACATTTAAATTACATTAGAAATCTAAGAAAAAAGTCCAAGGCCAGACTGTTCAACTCCTTGGTGATTCAAAAGTTTATTCGCTGGGCTCCAAGTTTATTGCTGGCACTGTAAACTGTTGGATTTGTCCCTGGCCAAAACGAAAAATGCAAGCAAACAAATCAATGAAAATTTAGCTTCCACAGTGTCCAGGGCAACATGCCTCCTCATTGTAAGGCTTGCAAAACAACAAGGGGTCTTGCCAGGACATACCCGTGAGTGTTTGCACAAGCATGGGCAAGTACAAACGTTAAAAATGCGGCTGCAAGTTCCTTTCACTTGAAGATCTTGATACACTCAAAAAGTTTGAACCACAGCAGAGTCCTCCCTGATTGGGATTTTTGGAGCGGATAGTTTAGTTTCGTTTTCCCAAGCAACCCAGAAAAAACAAACAAGCCAAAGCTAGTTTGTCTGTTTCCCCTTTCAGCATGGATAAAAGCAGACTTTGCAACCTGAAAGGGGGCATGTCCAATCATTAACAAACCTTTTCAATTTTAGATTAAACAAACAAAATGACTGAATCACTGACATAGGGCACAGTAACAGAAACCACACGTTGGCTCTTTAGTCTTACCCCAGACCTTTTTACAGACAGAAATTTGAACAAGGAACACAGTGGGGCCTCCAGATGTCTATAATTCAAGAAACGGTACCATTAAAAAGTTGCATTAAAGCCCCCGGTGTGTATAAAACGACCTCTAGTGGTTTAAAATACCTAATTTATTTCAACAAAACACCATTGATTAAAAAAAAAAGCAAAAACACATCTATTATCACAAAAACGTGACTAAGAAATGTGTCATTATATTGCACAGCTTGATATGCCCCAACATGTTTGGCCGCCATTTTACTACTACAGTGGCCAGGATGACAATTTTTCAAAGGTAACTCGTCCTGGTGGTGCATTTACTGGCCACTAACCTTCCACAACTGAATCCGGCATCTGATACTCACCGAGTCCCGTGATTTAGTCATCTTCAACTTTTTTCAATTGTCTCCTCTTCTAGCCACTCCTGGGAGCCACTTTGTTGCAGGCTGTGGTTCATTTTTAGCCACTAATATTGGTAGCTGTTCTGTGTTGGCTTCATCCTTCAGTGTCATTTGCCTTCCACAACTAGTCATGTAAGTCGCTGATTTCAGAGAGTCAGAGTCAAGAAATTCTGATTCGCTCTTCTAATCTTTTGGTGGCTTTTAATGCTGGCTGCTAAAGTTAGCCATGTATGGCAGCTCTGACCAACTCCAGCTGCTAAGTGTTATCCCTTGGGTTCCATAGTGCGTCTTGTTCTAATGCACATGCTTCAGTTTCATTCTGAGCTATAACAGCCTCTAATAGTAAACTATTAAACAGTGTCACTTTAATCAAATTTACATGCCTCAAAAGCCAATCTTTTGAATTATTTTAAATGCCTTTTACAACAGTTTAAGGCCCAATTTTATTATAACTCCGTAATAATTAAAAATATTTAAATTATTATGAAATAAAAGACACAAACTTAGAATTTTTTTTTTTTTCAATACAATATTAAGCAAAAAGACACCCGCATGTTAAATGGGTTGAAGTGTGACCTAAAGGGGTGTGGCCTGTGACATCAGTTCGGTAGCCTAGATGGTAGGGCGCCCGCTCCGAGACTGGGAGGTCGCTGGTTCAAGCCTCGGCCGAGTCATACTTAAGACAACATTGGTACTCATTGCCCCCCTGCTTGGCGCTCGGCATTAAGGGTTGGAATTGGGGGAGGTTGGTCACCTAATGACTCCCAACAAAATGGCTGCGCCCTGTTTGGCTGCGGCTGCATCAGCTCGCTACAGTTTAACTGTACTGGTCAGGTGTATTGACATTTCGTTCTGTGTGCATGGTTACAAAGAATGACAATAAAAGTAAATGATCTTCTTCTCTTCTCTCTCTCTCACGATAAGTCATGTTGTGTCATGATTACTGATGTGAGGCACCTGAGTCGGCTCCTTTGGCGCCAACTGCCTCGGACGCTGTTAGGCTGTTCTCTTTTTAAACCCCTGTCACCGGATGTCAGTCCGTCTGTGAACCACAGCCCACGCTAGGCAAGCCCTTTTTCGACCCTGACTCTATCCTGTCCTGATTTCTGATTGACTCCCGGCTCCGCCCCCTTTTCTGAACTCGATTACGTTTTTTGCTCCACCGTCCCGGCCATCGACATATTCTTCCCCCGCTCTCGACACTGCCTTCGCTCGCCACGGAAGTGCCACTTTTGCGTTCCAAGCGATCTGCTGCCTGTGACCGACGATCACCGGATCATGGGTGCAAGCCATTTCCTTCTTCTAAATAAAGCTGAGAAAAAAACGAACGCAAGTGGGTCCTGTCTCTGTTTCTGGTCACTGAAATGTTGAGACCCTTAACCATTATTGTGTGGCATTTCCCTTTTTGGCCAAGGTGCTGAGTCAGAAAAACACAAAAATGCCTAGTCAGCTAATTATTGCAGTTTTCACATCTGGAGTAACCTATCTGAAGCCTGTCAAGAGTGGCTTTGATATTAAACGTTGTTCTGGCCTGGAAGGGTGGAATCTCTTTTTGGGAAAAAAAATACTGAGTCAGCTTTTTGTGTGTGCGTTTTTCACATCTGGAGTTACCTACCTGACTGCCTGTGAAAGATGTTTGTCAGATCTATACTGTCTGTTTACTCTCAACGTGAGGTTTCTTTGCCCTCATGTAGGTTTTAGATAAGGGGATGTTGTAACAATAGTCTGTGGTCTGTCCAGCCCTTTAAGACTTCTTGTGATTAAAGGCTAGACAAAAAAAACATGAGCTGACTTGACTCGACAAAGAGACAAACAAACACATATATATTCTTAGATCCCAAACCAAAAGATTATTACAAAGCTCACGTGGTTCGCAGGTGATGATTATAATGTACCTTACTCTGTAGTACTACTAACACGACAAGACTCAACAAGTACCACTAAAATGGCGACCAGAACATCCAATCAGATACTGTAGCCTTCATCTGTTTGAATTTCTAAATATTTCAAAACAAATCATCCTAAACAAAAAAATGACAAAAATATAGCAAAATGGCTTTATTCACATTTTTTTAATACAAAAGTAAACGTCTTTAGAAGTCATATTCTACAGTTCCCAAAACAGCGATTGTAAACAAATGTGACCGATTCCACATCAGACACACACGTGAAGGCTTATCGTGCATTGGCTGTTTCCGCATGTATTTCTTGTTAGCGCAAAAAGTTTAGCTAGCTGGAGCTCAGCGGCATGTTCTATCTCGAGGGCGAGTACTGGAATGTGCATGCAGGTGTTCTTACATCACTTGAGACCATTGACAGTCAGCAAAAACGGGCACACATTTTTAACCTAAATTCATTTTGTCCAATCGTATTTCAGTGTCTATGTGTTCTTATGTCAATATGATTAGCCTAGTTCTTCAAGAGCTGGCCGATTAGCCTTTCACTTTAAAACGTCTTGTGTCAAAAACAAGACCAACCCAACACTTGGGTGAATTTGACCCATTTTTCTGTGTTGTTTTACACTAAATGACCCAATTGTTTGGATTGTTCCAAATGAATTGACCTAAACTGTTTAGTATAAAATGAACCAATTTTGGGGGGTGCTATATCAAACAAACAAACAAACAAACAAACAAACAAACAAACTAACAAACAAAATAATTTTCTGAAGAAATCTCATGTTTCAAGTCGAATTTTTGAGAGTTGTGTCAGGGAAACTACACAGGGCATTGGGTCAAATCAACCCAAGTATTGGATTAGTCCACTTTCGACCTAACTCAGGTTGTTTTTAACCCAACTGTTTACAGAGTGTTAGCTAATGTCATTTTTTTTTCAGATTTCAAATTCACACAATTTCCGACTCTTTAAAAAAATTCAGTCAAAAATAACCTAATTTGGATTAAGCGTAGACTGATCCATTACTTGGGTTAATTTGACTCAACTTCCAAGGTTGTTGTGAACAAAAACTCACCCAAAAGTCGGTCATTCAAAAAATAAAAGCGTCAATTTGTTTTGAAACAGAACAAAAAAAAATGTGGGCAATATTGTACAAAACAACCCCAAAATTGTACCTTTTGAATAAAAGATAAATCGTTGTTTTCATAAGCCCCCAAAATGATGGAATATGTCATATTACAGCCAACTTCGACTAGCAAAATATGTCTGCAGCAAACTGTACACTGTAATTAGCAATCCCGGAAAATATAATGTAATCTATTATATCTTTCTTTGTTTTCTCATATATTAGATAAATATGGATTCTAAACAGAACTGTACTCAAAATTGTCTATTGTACTGATTTCTATAAAGTGTGATGTTATAATTGCAGTAAGTAAAGAGTCCCCTTTGAAGGCCCAGGTATCAATGCACTGTTGTATTTGTACTTTTGGTGCATTGAAAGTAGCATAAAAAGACAAAAACGTATAAAAAAATGCAACCTGCGCATCTCACTTCATATGGTAACGCCAGCATACTGCATCACAACACAAATAGAAAGGAAACAATCATTCAGTGCCAGGAAATGTCTTGCATTTTGCGTGCCTCGTCCGGGAAACAATACAAAAATGATCCTTTTATGTTCCTATGGCAACAACCACCAGCAGAGTCGAAACAATATCAGGCTCCACACAGAGTTGGGATTCATAAAAAGGGAGGCGGGACTCCGGTTGGACGGAGGTTGGGTAACGTCTCTCAGCCGAGCCAATTGGGCTTCCTCCATCCTGCTCCTGATGGCCCGGGTGGTAAGGATTCGAACCTTGGATGGACTGTACTCCTTTTTCTCAGCCAGGGGTGGCGGAGTGGGGGGTTTGCAGATTTCCATGGAAGGGGAGCATCCCACCTCCAGCCAACGGGCGAACAAATCTGACGTGAGCTTGAGGAGCTCATCGGGAGAAGAGAAAAGAGGGGAAAACTGGGACAGGTCCATCTCCTCTCGTAATCTCTAGTAAACACAAACACAGTCTGTAGTTAAGAAAAGTGCATCGAAAGGTGTTGTTCAGGGGTGGGCAATTATTTGGAGTCAGAGCTTCATTGGGTTCCAAAATGTGGCCAAAGGGGCCCATCCTGGAGTACTAACGATGTTTTTTTAGATTTATGAATAAATATACATGCAGACATTTACATGTTATAATTATTTTTATGTTATAATTATTTGCTTTTAAATAATAACCATTATATTTGTTACGAAACGAATCACAATTAAAGCAAAATATTATATTAAGTCCCTATTTTAAGCACTTTTTTTATGTTTAATTTTGTAGTATTACTGTAGTTTTTTTGCAGTTTTTTATAGTATTTTTGCAGTCAGATTTTTGTTGTAGTTTTTTAGTGTTTCCGTAGTTTTACTGTAGTATCATTCTGCTTTCTGAAGTAGTGTTTTTTGTAATATTTCCATAGTAGTATTTTTTTTAGTATTTCTGCAGTATTTTGTTGTATATCTGTAGTATCTCTATAGTATTACTATAGTCGTATCTTTGTAGTATTTCCATGGTAGTATTTCTGTCATATTTTGTATTATGACTGTCGTTGTATTTCCTGGGGTAATATTTTCATGTACCGGTAGTATTTATGTATTGTAGAATCAATGTGGTAGTATTTTTGTAGAATTTTTGAAGTATTTTTTTTTCATGTCAAGTCAAGTCATGTTTATTTGTGACGCCCTTAATCACAAGAAGTCTCAAAGGGCTGCACAGATCACAGACTATTACAGACTACTATTATTACGCCATCCCCTGATCTAAAACCTACACGAGGGCAAGGAAAAACTCAATACCTTAGGCATTAACATAACACAATAAACTTTCACTATACAAATTTCATTTTCAAAATTGTATACCTGTCAAGTTATACTTCCCCTCTATATTTTATATCTTTTTTGATTATTTTAAACTGTACGCTGTGAAACAATTTTTGGACACGATTTTTTCTTTTTTTAATGTAGTCCAATTTATGATAAACATCACTACATTTACTGCAGCTGGGGAAAGAACTAAGAAAGATGCTGAAAGAATTGTTTGTGGTGTTGATTTGGCGGATAAAATTTCACACGAATGATCTTTGTTTAAACTCTACTTAGTCTGTCTTGCTGTGAGTAAGTAGGTGTCGCGTTATGTTTGTAAAGTTGAATATCGCTTAATAAGGGGAATTGCAATCATTAATAAGGGGTGCAATTGGCTGAGGTTGACAGGTATGCAATTGTTTAATAGTAAAACTTTCATGTATCATTTTTTGTCAAAATTCGACATTTTTTGTCGTATAAAATTGTTAAACCTAAAGTTTTATCATTAACAAATTATATCTGATTGAATATTTGTGAAAAAATATTTTTGGAATGGAGCTAACTCTTGACCATCATCACATACAATGTGGACCAAATTAAGTTGCAAAAAATAATTGTTGTGTTTACTTTGTTAGGCATGGTCTAAATTCAGCTCCCCAAATGTCCTATTCCAAACAACTTGAAAAAGACTCTCTTTAAACTTTCACTTTTTCACCAAATGACGAAGTTTATTTGCATGGAGGTCTATTTACGTCTTTGCAATACAATTTTTCTGGGTAAGTGTTTTTTCAAGACAGGGGTGGGGTAACGCATTGGGTTAAAACATTTTGCGACCGGGAGGAAAGATAATAATTTACTGATCACCTTGCTGGATCAGATACAGATCATAATATTGTTGTTGGTAATTCTTGTCGAGCGAAGGTCAGTCTTTTTATTAGACAAACGGCTTTTTTCCTTGTTCAATTTATCAAAGAGAGCTTACTTTTACGGCTCATTTGCTTTGATGATTGACATCACGAATTATGTTGTACTAAGATGTTAAAGAAAGAAGTACAGAAAGTAGAAAAATGGAAAAAGACAAGCCCGTTATTCGCAATCACCATCAACAAATGCAGAAAATAAATTAATAATTCGATGATCAAAACTGAATGAATACGCAGATATCTACTATTTTGTTTGTTTGTTTGTTTGTACATGATTCAAATTGAATCTTTTCTTCCGGCGCCGTCACGAATGGCAGCCACTCCAGCAGCTCCCGTGTTATTTTCGATTGTTCTCAGCTCAGGGATGCTGCTGGAAATGTGAATTTCCCTTCGGGGATGAACAAAGTATCTATCTATCTATCTATCTATCTATCTAATATTGATTTAAATCTGAAATAATTAAAGCAAAATGATATGTCCCTTTTATAAGCACTTCGTTTGATCAAATGTGTTGAAAATTCAAAAGGAAAAAAGGAAATTAATGGTTTGATTTTTGTTCGACAATTGTTTTTGTAGTGAAACACTTTGTGGTTTGTAATTTTTGTAATAAAAAAGTGTCAAATATGAATGCATTTACAAAACAAAGGAAAATGTAGCCATGATATGTATCTCATTTTTATGTTGACTTTGAGCGCAGTCCACTTTAATTGTGCAGATCAGATGTTTTATAAAATATAACTTTTTTTATGGGCTGGAGGGTTGTTTACGGGACGGGAGTGACACCAAGGTCATTAATAGACTTGTACTTGCTACAAACATAACATAGTGACTTCCTTCAGCAACAAATAAGCACAACTTCTTTATAAGCGTGTTCAATTCCACCAATCATTAGCACTCGTTTACCACTTATTTCAAGCTAAATTCATTGCAGCCACTAATACCATCATGATTGTTCTGTCACCTATCCAATCATATTTATTTTTCTTTTTGTCGGTTCATTTTTAATAAACTGAACAGGTCAAACCTACTCTCAAATGTTTAAAAAGAATCAATGACATTATTGTCTTGCGTATACAAGGCACAAAACAAATACTACCTCTGTGTTTTTATTCATTTTTATGATTATATCCAGTGTCTGCTTCAGATCAGAAATCAAGGAGTGATTTAAGTGTTCATCCCAGAGGTTTCTCAATAGCACATTCCAGGATTCTAGGAGGATAATCGCAGCAGGGAATACACAACACTGCAGTGAAAAAAGAACACCACAAGTCAGCATTTAGTGTGCAGGAATATGCCACAAATCTTTACAGGACATAGTCAATTCCAGTCAACTACTGGTAACTGCTACTCACCGGATCAGTGTCACACAACATGGTTTTTGTGTAGTGATGCAACACATAGTAATCTTTGGGAAATACAGTCCGCTAGACAGAGAGGAAAGAAAAAAATGAGTCCAAGACACAAGCTTCAGTGATCATTTTGTCGAAAGCTGCATGATTTTGTCATTTTCAGAAGGCTTTGTCATGTGGGTACAACACAATTTGCAGCTGATCTATTGCGTCACTGGGTTAGGGTGACATGATTTTTTTAGGGAGAGTTCATAAGTTCAAACAACGAGGTTTTTTTCAGTTAGAGGTTAATATTCTTTGGTTGCATAAGTTCCCTTAAAACAAGGACTAAAAGTCTCTGAGAAATTTTCCTTTGAAAGGCATTCACAACCCCATTCAAGCACATAAGATTGTGCAATAAATATCCAGCCGACGTATTGGAAAAACGTGTCTTTATATGTTGTTTTTGCAAAATGTTGCTACTAATGTCATTGTATACCTGTCAACCTTGGCCAATTGCTCTCCTTATTAATCATTGCAATTCGCCTTATTACAAACACAACGTGGCACCCATTTACTCACAGTAATTTGTGTAAACAAGCTTGTCTTGTTTACAAAATAAACAACACAAGCAATTCTTTTAGCACCCTTGTTTGTTTTTTCTCCATTTGCTGTCAATTCAGTGTTACCTATTATACGTAGCAATGTATTAAAAATTTTACCATACAAAATTTTTTATATTGCGTACACATTTTGAAATGGTCAAAAAACGTATATGACGCAAGGAAAACGGAGGTCTTTGCAGTATTTTCATTGCACTATTATTTTGATTCATGAGCAACTTAAACCAGTCTAAAAGATCTACCTTTTAAAATTTCCTGTCCCAATAGTCTTTTTAAAATCTACTTTATTTTGTTTGATTACAGTACATGTTTATCCTGAGGCGTGTTCAGGAGAGTGAGTGATTGCTATCGCGAGCTATCGCTAGCTTCTGAACGGCCAGTGATTATTGAGCGCTCGCGTGCCCGAGTAATCACGGGAGAAAGACCGCTTACTTTGTTTTCCAACATGGCGTCGACAGTGCAGAAGATGGAGGATCTCACCCTGACGAGTGCTGTTGGCGATGTAATATATCGTCTTACATTGCCTGGTAATGTTTGTGAACAATGCAAGACAGGTATGACCCTTCCACTGCGTTTAGGATAACCTTAACTGTGTCAATATGCGAACTGTCGCTCATATCAGCCAACTCGCTCAAAGCAAGCTGTAGAACGAAATCCATTGTACTGTCGTCGGCCATTTTGGATCAGTAAGGCAATCACAGTGAGCGATTACAAAACGTTCAGCAGTGCGCGGCAAGCGATTATCAAGAGACTACATGTCTGATCACTCTCCTGAACACGCCTCAGGTGTGCCACATCAGAGGCGTGTTCAGGAGAGTGATCAGACATGTAGTCTCTTGATAATCGCTTGCCGCGCACTGCTGAACGTTTTGTAATCGCTCACTGTGATTGCCTTACTGATCCAAAATGGCCGACGACAGTACAATGGATTTCGTTCTACAGCTTGCTTTGAGCGAGTTGGCTGATATGAGCGACAGTTCGCATATTGACACAGTTAAGGTTATCCTAAACGCAGTGGAAGGGTCATACCTGTCTTGCATTGTTCACAAACATTATCAGGCAATGTAAGACGATATATTACATCGCCAACAGCACTCGTCAGGGTGAGATCCTCCATCTTCTGCACTGTCGACGCCATGTTGGAAATCAAAGTAAGCAGTCTTTCTCCCGTGATTACTGGGGCACGCGAGCGCTCAATAATCACTGGCCGTTCAGAAGCTAGCGATAGCTCGCGATAGCAATCACTCACTCTCCTGAACACGCCTCTGATCTCGTTGTGAACAATGTTTACTACATTGTTATCAATAACAATAAAGACAATTCTGATTCTAATGTCAATACTAAAGATAAATGCACTACTAAACGTAGAAGAGGGATAAACTAGACAAAAAGAGCGACCAGAAACGCAAATATTTTCCTAATTTTAAGTGATTTTAGTATATTTTTTGGTACAATTCAAGTTCAAGTTCCAATCTTGACCTGAGGGAGGCAGTGGTCTATTGTATTCAGCCCTTTCTCAGCCTCATTAACGCGACGCCACATTTCCAAGATGGCGGCGCCCGCGAAAACAACCAAAGTAACGTTACGAAATCGATAAAAGCTTTACTTTGTGTTGGAAAGAGTCAATATTGAATGTCTAACACATTTTCTAATAATTATAAACATTATACGGTAAATAAAATATTCAAAATCATTTTAAAAATTGCGTTTGCTTTTTTCCCCCCTTTCCTTTAGGCATTTTGATTCTAACCACGATTCAACTTCTCATGGTAACCACAAGTTGAGGATATACATTAATTGTTCAGGAAATTGTGAAAAACTCAAAGTAAGTAAACCAGTGTTTTAAATGAATGGTATGTTTAGACTTAATTTCCCTGTTTCTTCTGTCACCAAAGGCAAACAATGGCCAGATAAAATCGGGGGGAAAAACAAAAAACATTGCTTTGGAATTGGTGAATCACATTGTTACACTACCAATTCACTAAAATGTTTATTTGCAGGTCACCCAACTTATATTTTGAATGTTTTTTTTATTTGTTCCGACTTAAAATCATAGTACTGTATGTAATATTCAATCACTAGATACGGTATCACTGTATTGTGCCATGCAACAAAAAACGAGTGCTAAAAACCACAAGGAAGACTATGAACCTTGGAGGCTCAAAGTGACCGAACCGCACCATTATTACCTTTTTTGTTTGTTCGTTAGTTTGCAAAGCCCTTTGTGAGATTTTTGGATTTCAAATACCCGCAGCATCAATGTGGCGGATGAGTTACATAAAATAAATACACATTTCTCAACCTATGATTATACAAAATTGATGTTTATATGATTGTTTATGTATTTTTTCTTTATTTTTTTAGGTAATGAACAAAGTTTTGTTTTAGCACTAAGAGGTACTTAATAATACACGCCGTCACTTTAAGTAATTGCAATTTTTGCTTTCCTAGGATGCGTTTTTGACAAAGTAAATTAGCTTGTATTAATTTGAATTTATTACAAGTTTCATTTGGGTCTCACCCAGCTCATGTTTTGAACAGCCAATAAACTGTTGTGAATCTAATTAAAAATATTTTTTCAAGGATAACTTTTCTTAAAAAGTTAGTTTTGACAAACCAAATCACAAAGTAACATTTTAAATTCATTAAAGTTTTTTTTTTTGCATTTCACCCAACCATAGTTTTTAAGCGTCTTCGAATTGTTTTCGAATTTAAATTTTTTTAGAAATGTTTTAATTTTCGTTGATTAAAACGTAGTGAACATTGTTTACAAGGAGATTAGACGTAGCACCTCTGGATAAAAATGTCATAAAAGACTTGAGAAAAATGAGATAAAAAAGAATGTTGGGATGAATATCAAATATTTTAAAGGCAGGCCATGTAGACAGGCTTAAGTTGCAGGCACATCAAAACAATAGCCCAATGAAAAAAAGTGTAATGACTGCTGTCTTTGAATACAATTTTTGTCTTTTGTATTAAGGATCATGACTATGAACATGTCCAAGTGCCATCAACTTACAAATCCAGTTGGGTTTGCGTCGATAGCTGTCTTTACGTTCTTCACCACCTCCCAGTCACATCCACCACATAGGACAGTTAAGAGTGATAGCAAGAGCAAAACTGTAAAAGGACACATGACAAAACAGGCTTACATCACCATGTGGAAACTTATGTGGTTTGACACCTTCTAGAGGGAAATAACCAGACGAGGTAAAAGTGCTTTTACATGGTCTTTAAAAAAAAGTAGAGACATATGTGAGGGGAAAAAGTTACATTTCTGATCAAACAAAATTTTCAGACCAAAAAATTGCCATCTCTATGATCAGTTTTTGCCTCAAACCACTGCGACTAAGAAAAAACAACCAATTCGATATGGTGTTTTACCCTATAAGATGTGAGATTTTTTTTTAGACCTGAAGCGATAGCATTTCAGGCAAAACTTTCACCCAAACCCAAAGTAAAACTTGTTTTGGAATGGCTAATTCTCTCAATCTGTGTAATTAATCGCCCCTGGTTCCGACTTTTTTTGGTGTTTAAACTGCTCCTGATTTTTTGCCTCACAACCCCTAAACGACTCTATCAGTGGATTAAAAGCTTAATAGTTTAAGTGGTTGACTACTTACAACAATGTATTGATCTCTGGGGTAGATATTCACACCTTTTTGATAGTCACAAGTTATTTATTTCACAGTATTTCTTGTATCACATTATTTTTGCAGAATGAAAGAAAAGTACATTGAGTGAAACAGAGTTAAAACATCCGTCCTACCAACTGGTGAAACATCCTATTTCGCCACAAATTGTTAATATTACTACAGCAAGTGAAACAAGTGCTAGCAACGGTTTGTCCATCTTAGCGCCATTTTGCACATGTGAACAGGCCATGACAGGATGTAAATAATAAAGTGTTGACTAATTTTGACCTGGAGTAAATACAAAAACTTTCTTTCATATTGATTCATGGTTCATTTGTCTTTATCTGAGCATGAGGCAATTATCAAAATGTTTCTACCTATCTTATATACTGGTAATCAATATTGCAATAACCATTAATTTACTGCCGAAAATTAAGGGGATAAAGTTGTTTCCAAAACCATTGAACCCTGTTATGTCACTTCAGACTGATCCAGTAAAATATTAATTGCAGCTACGTAATTCCACTCTTTTTAAATGACTTCCCTGATTTATATACACTGCATATTCATTAACACGCAAAAGTTCTCACCTGGCAGTGACATCCTTTTATTTTTCCGAAAATGGACACTTCTCCATTTCTGTGGTTGTTGACAGCAATCGCTCACATGCCCTCAGACGGACGGGCCTCTCTGTGTCAGTGAAAGGCAAACTTTCCTCCTCTGTGCCTTGCGGCGGGTTCTTTGACACCAAGTGCGTCGCTGCGTGCGTGCTGCTCCCTCCTTCCCTTTCTCGTCAGTCCTGCCGTCCCGCTGACATGGTAATATTCCTTGCTTTGGTACTTTCCAGTGTGGATCCTCTCACGCCATCCTTCTCTCTCACTTTAGATTTCCCCCACCGGAGCTTTGTCAGAGCTTTTGTTTAAATTGCACTTTCTCTCTTTCACTAGTTGACCCCCCCCTCTTTTCCCCTGCTGACCTAGAAGCGTCCCCGAGCAGCCTAATTTAAATCCTCCCCATCAAGTCTTTTGGAAAGTGGTTAATGGATGAGGCAGTGGCGTCCCTTGCCTGTGGCCTTCCTCTGGTCTGCTGCTCTGTATCCTACGTCGGACAGCTCAAAGTGAAAGTGCTATGCTGGGGCTGGTCGTCTGCTCCCTTTAAGTGGCCGCCCCTCCTACCGCACACACGTTTTCCCTCACTATTGACTGACCCGGCCTCCTCCCCCTGCTCCCCACATTCCCTGAATCCCCCTTATTCTCCCCCTCCTTCTCCTCCTCCTCCTGTGAGGCTTAGTCATGCTGCTGGATCGTATGGTTTTCATTTGGACTCACCCCCTCCTACCCCGCTCCGACACCTCTGAGGCTTTCTATTCCAGCAGGGCCTGCTACATCATCCTCACATGATCCAAGGATTCAAATTAGGATATTTTTTCCAAAGGGAACTGTTGCAACATGTCCCGGACTTGCAAGTCATCATGTGTCTGCTTTTGAATGTTTCCGTTCAAGTGCCGTGTATCGAAAGCCGTTGAGTCAATTGGATATCCAGTTCTCGCTACTTTGACAACTAGTAGAATTACTATTAGTGTAGCATGAAAATGAGTAAGAAAAAAATCCCAGCCTTAAATGGAGTCCAAACACCAACCCAAACCCCAATAAGCAGAAAGATGAAGAATTCATTCGAGAAATGTATGTACTTGCACGCGCATCAAATGACCAAGCTAGAAAACGGCGGCAGAGAGTAGCAAAATTACAAATTCTGTACAGCTCCAATTTAGTGCTGTCTACAAAAGTGACCAAAAGAATTCATAGTTGTTTATACCAAGCAAATTGGTTTAAAAAAAGTTTGTTTCAAATTTGACTTTTGAAACCGTTAGGTTAAGAAGAACGTAATTTGGATTAAAGGTTAAATCCACTAGTGGGTATTTCAATCACCCAAGCTTATGCTGGTTAGTGTTGTCACCTGAATATCTTGCACATATGGCTTATGATTTGACCCAAGGCTTTGTAAGTACCCAAACTTGTGTGAAATAAGCTACCTAATTCACTGATGGCTACAAAAGCAACCAAAGCAATGTTTAGTTGAGTATACAGTAGCAGGCACGTGGGGTTAAAAAAATGATCCAGCATGTGGGTTCAAGAATTGACTATTGAAAATGTTGGGTTAAAAGTAACCCAAATTGGATGAAAATTGAGCCAGTGGTGGTTATAAAATGGACCTCAGAGATGCTGGCTGTTTTTTTTAAATTCCAAATAGATTGAGTTGATAATTTAATCAAATGATTTCATTTCAGATTTTACTCTTAAAAACATGGGGTTTGAAGTAACCAAAACCTGGTGGAACAGCTAACCCAGTGTTGGGTTGAAAAATGAGTAAGAAAGCGCTGTACAAGTACACTAGTAGTTCTACAGTTATTTATACCTTTCTTGTGTAGTTTTAGATCAAATAGTGTAAGTTGTTGCTTATTCGATGTTTTTGTCTTGAGACTCAACCAAACATATAAGATGCAAGTATTTAACAATAAGAACATTTGTCATCTAAAAGAGATCTATTACACAGGACAATTATGATGACTATATGTTAACGCTCAGAATATGCTTCATCCTGCAAGCTTCTAGTACGATTAGCAACAAGCGAGAACTTATTTAGTTGATTGCCTTCTCAGCAATGACCTAAGGTTTTCCCAATTGTATGCAAAAGTTTAGTGTCGTAAACATTTACAATTTTTCCAGGTAACAATCAATTCTATTGTTAGTGTAAGTATAAAATACTGGCACACAAACCTGAGAAATGTCAAACAGATGATAAATGTTGAGTTATTTATTACTAGGCCTACTAGGAGTGCACAAATGTCAGCTAGGGAAGTTTTACCTCACTGCTAACTTAAATTTGTCTTATTAGTGAGGACATGATGACATCCGTAGGGGTACTCTAAACTGACAAATGCAAACTGATTGAAAATCTTTGTGTTGTTATCTGAATAAAAGACAACACCTCATCGACACGCCTAAATGACCTTGAAGGATCACGTCCTAGGCTTGATAATAGATGCAAATAAATCATAATCATCTTTTCCCACAATATGCCTTAAAAAAGTAAAAGAGCCCCTCAGTAAAACATAATGAAATGTAAATGTTTCCCGGAGGAATAGTTACAGTGGGACCTTTGCACCAACACAACCTATAAATCATGTGCGTCAAATATTCCGTCCCTTCTTCCTGTTGGATCCGCACTTGCATATTTGTGAAGTAAATATGAAACTGGTTAGCCGAACCAGCACAAATCGCCACTCGGCCTCCACTATTGAAGCTTTTTAAACAGAAACAGATTCCTTTTTTTACCGGCTGTGCACATGCGACCTGCCATTTTGACAGGTACCCCCCACCCTGGCTCGTAATTTCAACAGCCGTATGTTATGATTTATTTTTTATTGACTAAATGTGCACATGTCAGCAAAAGCGATAAAGCGTGTTTTTAATACTGTAGATCAGTGTCCAAGTTGTGGCTCATTAAGATTAAACTGCTGGGGGTCGTTTTGCTAAAATTGGTTTCATGCAAACAATGTGCCGGGAGTAAAGTACAACCAGACAAAGCGTCTGCTTAAACCACTTTTGATTTGTGGTGTACTCAAAAGCAAAAAAAAAAAATGCGTGGGAGCTGCATTCCTTCTCCATTTCCCTCCCTTTGCATTATTTGCCACAAGAGGGCACTAATTGTGAAAAAAAACTTAGTTCATAATGAAACACTTGTGCTTTCGAGTTGGTTAACCTGATGGATGGAAAATGAAACCATTTGCCCCATTCAAGTCCATGCATTCAATTTATTACTAGAGCATTAAAATAGCGTAGTGTAATGAATTAAAATGGAATTTTTAGTACAATTAAAGTAGAAAAATACACAACTCTAATCTCATTTATACAATAACCAAAGGGAATTTGAATTTCTTAAGGGGAAAACCAGGAAGTCCCTTCATTCAATTCTAGTGAAGGGAGGCAAAGAGTAAAGAACATCAGGCCTTGAAAGGAATCTTGCTTTCGCTTTCCTTTTGTAGTACAATCGTTTGATTCTTTCAGTGTTTGTCACTGACTAAGGCTTCGTTCCTTTCCCCTCCCCGGACGGCGCTCATCAGATGGCTCTTGTAGGTCTTGCTGAGACCTGTCATCCAAAACTTTAGCAGCCTGACGTTGTCCTCCTCCCCGGGCCCTGTTGTGCCGAGCAGAGCCAAAACTTTCTGTGTGTCCTCCCTGCTTCGCCCATCCACTTTGGAGAATTTGAAGAGCACTTTGGCCTTGCTGAAAAAGGGAGCGAGAACACGCAGTTTAGAGACGAGTTACATCAAGACGAGAGTCCAAAGCAACAAAGGTGTGTCTTACTTCATCCATTCCTCCTTTAAACACAGAAGACAGAGAGACACCACATCCACAGACAAGTTCTCATTGGACAGCGCCACTTCCAGTTTGTTGAGTAATGTCGGGCCTGAATGGGAAACATTGCTTCATCAAATCTTTTTTAAGTAGCATTATTAGGGGTAACCTAGATAGTAAATAATATATGTATTGGTATATTGTATTCCTAGGATGGAGTTTATGTGAAGAGAATCTCTTCATTACTTAGTGTTGATTCATTTTAAAGGGTGTTGGTGGAGGTGTTAGCGCACCTTGTTATCACAAAACAGTAACCTCACCTCTGTCCGTGGGCTGTGTGTTGGCACTGCTCACGTTGAACTGATAAAGTGAGCAGATATTGTCTTCTGTCGGTGGGTTTTGACATCCTATGTCAGAGCTGACGTCCACCAGTACTGAAAATTCTACGGGGCCCAAACAGAACCAATACTTATATTACATTTATGACACTGGCAGGCTTTGTTTTTTTGTACTTAGGTCTTCAGATAGGAATTCATGACTTAATTCAATAGCCGGATATTGCAAAGGCAAATCTTAGAGTCATCAACACAGCCCAAAAAAATCATGGATACTTTCTACCCAGTCTAAAAGATATTCTCTGTACAACTGCAGGGCCGACAACATTATAAAGTACTACTCTCACCCCGCCTACCACCTCTTTGATGCTACAGTTCTTTTAAAACAGTGGTTCTCAACTGGTCAGGCTGGTGGATCCAACCATTCTACCTGATTACAAGCTGCCACTTCAATAAAAAAAAAAATCGACTTCTCAAATTTATAGAAAGAAAGGATTGTGCAGTTTAAACCAGAGGAGTATATATTTACCTTTTTTCATAAAACAAAATGACCAGCATAATCTAAATGACTTCAAGTACCGTTTATACTCGAATATAAGCCTACATCGCATCTATGCGATCCCCTAAAACTGTTTTAAAATAGCCACATATTAAAAGAAGTTTTTACACAAAATATTAATAAATTGTGTAACGATACAATAATTACTTAATTTTGTTGATAATAAAGATCAATATAGTGGTAAAAAACCTAGCGAATATAACATTTTATAACCATTTAATGAACCCTCAAGCAGTGCTTCAATGGCAGACACTCGTACAATGATTTCGTATTTCGCAATCATTTCCTTCTTCGACTCAGTCCTTGGTGTCACCCTTTTCCACTTTTCTTTCCCTTCTCACCAACTTTCTTGGAACCCATTAATAAGGGCAGCAAAATGAATTAAAACAAAATCACAGGTTGTCCTTATCAAACACAATTTTGATGGCTGCGGTTGACTGAACAGAAAAAAAGAGATTCAGCGGAACATTATTGCCATCTACTGTGTATTTGACCCTTTTTTTCCTTCTTGGCATTATTTTGCCAGTGCAAAGGCCTAAGACCCACTGAAAATGGTCCAGAGCCACCAGTTGAAAAACACTGCCTTAAAACATAGACTAACAGTAAGAGACAGTTTCTTCCCCAGAACCATTGTTGCCCTGAGCAAGTACACAAGACTGTCAAGGAATATTTAAAAAAATATTTTCATATTTTATTATATTACTTGTATTTCTTATTTTGGGTGTTTTCCTCCTCTGGTGGCTGCTTATTTTTGAACCAATAATGTTAATGCCATTGCACTATTTTCTGATGCACAATGCAACAATTTAGGCCAGTCTACAGTCCACTTTGCTGTAATTATTACCTAAGATTTCTAATATTCTACCTTTTAAATCTTATTTTATTCTTTTCAGTTTTTATTACATATTTATCATGGAGTGCCAATGTGCATTACGTTTTAATAGATGACAATGAAGACTATTCTATTCTTGTGTCTTACCTGAAGAGATAACATGGGCTGGAATGAGCACATCTATACTCAGACCAAGGAAGTTGCACTTGTAGGCCTCTTCGTAGTTAGCACTGTAAGGAACTGAACGCACACATCCCACCGGGAGCAGCGTCTGTTGAAAGAGACAATAATGCTCTGTTTTTGATTGACACTTTACAAGGCAGCTTACACAAGGATATGTCAGCTGTTCTCAAAGCTACTCTTATCTCATGAATATAGTGGGAAAAAAATAATTCCAGCCAAAAGAAAACGCCACAGTCAAATGAATTAGTAAATGTCTACTCATATCACAATGACCCAACTGGACTCACGAAAGGTCATGGAGATACCCGGGAAGTCACATGACTCAGGAAGAACTGGAAGTGGTATTGTCATATGTGACTTTTATTCTAAAAAAAAATCTAATCCCGGTAAAGAAATCTCTCAGGGAAATCACAGGTGCAAACTCATTTTGACTCTAAAATTGCTCGCGCTTTATTAAAAAAAAAAAAAAAATCTGTCAGGAAGCAGATAACAGCTGCACGCTCTGGCTTGCCTCTGGAAAAAGCATGTCAACGACAAGTAGAAGACAAATGCATCAGGGTGTGGAGTGGTGAATCCATAATAGTAATATTATAACCTCAGACGGAAAATAATTGGCTAGATATCTTCAGGGGTAAATGTGAGCGTTATTAAAATGCAATGTCTAACCTCAACATATGTAAATCGATTTCATGTAGGAATCTGAGCAAAGTGAACTACATCAAGCATGTTTTTAATAGTATTACGACACTGTTAAAAGAAAATTTGAAGTTTTGTATAAACGGCGGGGTCATAAAAATTGACAATTTCAGACAGAATTTTAAGCCAAATATAATTTCGGATTCAAATTATTTGTTTTCCACATGGTTAACAAAAAAGCAAATGACAATGTCATTATTTAAAAAAGATTTTCATTTTTTAATCTCATTCTGGTGGTTGCTTTGTTTATGTCATGCCAGCCAGGCAAATGTGATCCTTAATGAAGGCTAATCATGTTTTTTTTGTACTGAGCATGGTATTAATCAACATTGACTTAGGAATTTTCGGGGGTGGTTTACTTAATAGAATTGTCTTTGTTGTCATTGATATCAATGTGGTAAAACATTGCACGCAACAGGATTAGACAAGGCACTCAAGGGTAAACGTGTAATAAAGATTTTGAAGAGAAGGATATGATAAAAGACTGTCAGAATAAATTGGGAAAAATATTTACAACGTAGTGCTTGGACTGGCACTATAATAATCGTGTAACTGAAAAAAAAGGTGCATCATAATAGTAGATGAAATATAGTGTAAACACATGAGCAGTTACAATAATTCTTTGAGTAGGTCGCAAGATTTCGATTTTCACCGTATTGCGTGCTTGTTTAGCGTAGTGATGGCCCTGTGAAAAAAAACGGTCTCTGAGCATGTTCGTTCTTGTTTTAGGCAATCTGTAACGCCTACCAGAGGGCAACAGGTAAAATAATCTGTGGCAGGGGTAAGAAAGTCTTTTATGTTGATGTATGACATATGCTGGCTCTGCTGCGGTATCGCTGGCTGCCAATGTCCTCCGGACTGGGCGCAAGGCCGCTAATGATCTTTTCGTCTGTTTTGATTACTAGCTGTAGGTTTATGTATGTTTGTACTTAGTTTGAACCTCTGCTTAGAACCTTGACAACAGTTTGGGTTAATTCGGCTGCCGCCTTTTACTTTCACCATTCCTTTGGGACCAAAAGATTGCGGTAACTTCCAGATAAATGATTAGATCCACGACTTCCTTTGCTTGTAGTGATTAGTAAAATCTTTTCTGAACATTCACACTCAGCTACCTTGAGTACTGTGAAAGCAGAATGGATGAGCCTGGGGTCAGCGCCTCTCCATATGACCTGATTCCCCATGAGAACATGCCACGCTACCTGCCGGAATTCTGCAGCCCCAAGGACCTGCACGCACAACACCAGACAATGACTCACAAAAGTCTCATGGCTAGAAGTCATGCGGCGGTGCTAAAAAACATAGATCTACTTTTTTCTGGCCTGTCTTTACCTGCCTCAAATGCCTCAGTGACCTAAACCTTGGACCGGACAACTCATCGTCATGACCTATTTCGCCCTCTAATTGGTGCCCCCGTGGCTTGGAAATGCCTCCTTCTGCTCCTTCCCAGCAGCTCATCTCCTCCTCTTGTTCTTTGGGATTCAGATAAAATTGAGGTTGTGAATTTGTTATTACACTGGAGGGGAAATCCAACACTAACTCACAGTTTCTGGACAGTGTTATAGCAAGCAGTTGAATAACTACAAAAACACGTACATGGGTCACAGTAATTGTATAACAGTCTGTCAAAATAACTTTCATTGAAAATATTTTTTTTTTTTTTCATGTTGTTAAATATTTTTTGCATGGCTTAAGTAGCTTTGTTTGGTTCATCTCCATCTACTAAGGTTAAAATTATTGAACACTATTATACATGGGTTCATTTCATTCATGAGGTAGTTAATCTTAATGAGACCATTAAAAGGTTGAGCTCATGGCAACCGGCAAGTGAGTTTTTTATTCTACAATTGCTGAATGGGCTTTTTAGGGAGGAAAAACACAAACAGACGCTCCCCTACTTATGAACATTCGAGTTACGAAAAATGGTATAAGCGAACATTTTTTTCAGGATGTTGAAAAATATCCGCCGGACATTAGGTATTGTGTGCACCTTTATCCGAGTGGAGGACAGTGCTGTAGTGCTTCTTTCTGCTGCGTGGCACTGTGAGAGGTCACCCAGCATCCACCCCGAAAACGAAATCCGGCTTCTACTTCCTGGTTTGTGTGTATATACACTGCACTGTTTCTCTAGCACGCTAAGAACTTTGATGTTTTTATTGTTTAATATCTCGTGCATCCATTCAATATGGTTGGTGTAAAGCTTAAAGAAGAGGCGAGCCGTTTCTTTTGAAATGAAAGTGGAGTAAGAAAGCTTGATGCTAGTGAGAGAATTGTTGGATCGCTATTTTTTTTGTCCACTTTTTACCACAAAAGAAGTTGCCTAACTCTTCCAAAAGTAAGTTAACTTTATTTATCATTATAGTCGAGTTTGTTTTTTACGCCTTTAATCACAAGGAGTCTCAAAGGGCTGCACAGACCACAGAATGTCAACGCCTAATGTGTAGCTTTGTTTTTCAGTACTATCATTCATTCAGCCTGCTTTGTAACGTTATAGAGCATATTATTTTATCAAACGTTTATTTTTCAGTTTCAAAACAATACAGTTTTATTAAACAAGCCTTAAACATACATCCCATACAAAATATAGCACTGAAGCAACGTACGAACAAATTCAACTTACAAAAGATCGTCCGGAACATATCTCGTAAGTAGGGGAGCGTCTGTACAGTAATAGTCAGATGCACCTAGGGTAGATCTCAATGATTAGGAATAGATGCACTATCATTTACTTGCTTGTCTACTGAACAGTAGACCCTTGGGATGTGTCATGAATCTGTTGTGAAGTGGGAATCGCAAAGTGAAATTGCTATATAGCGGGGAATGGAAACCTACAGTAATGCCCAATAGATAGCTTTGCTTTAATTCAATTTTTTTTAAGTTCCAATTGTTAATTAGTTATGGACTTCCAACTATGTGAGAATATTGATCCGTGTGCCTTTTAAACGATATAATCCCAAGCCCGTTTCCATGGATATCATGTTTCTGCTGCTCCCTTATTAAAGTACAAAAAATACAGTTGCGTCCTTGAAGTGAGATACCTAAATTAATGAAGAGAAAGACGTTGTAGTTCAGCCAATAGCATATCAGCATTTTCATATTGCAATGGCCCAAACCTATAGTAAACCAGGATATTATATGATGTCGACCAATAGCAGATATGCATTTAAAAAACGTTACTCTACATATACATGAACGCTGCAAAGATGGAATTTTAATCTTTTGGCACTCAAAATTATTTGTTGTTGTCATATAGTAAAGAAATTGCCACAAATGAAGGTACAAAAAGCATCTTATTCCACACCATCAAGTGAAATTTTGTAAAGCCGTATCCCGGGTGTACTGCATTTGGAAAAAAAAGATTATTCAACACACTGATTCTTTAACCAAAGATACCTGTCTGTCTCTCAATGAGCACTAGTGTGTCTTCAGTTGGGGCTCCTTCCAGGAGCTTTTCTGTCAAACGACTACCACAGGCCTTTAGAAGCCTGCAAAGGAGGAAAACCACAAGTTTCCCGATTAATCACAACTCGGTCACGGCATGACGACACTTGTGACATGACTCGTCTATTAAAAATGTTGTTTTGTCTGCTTAACAATGCACAAATTATGGTCACTGAATATGGACTTTCTGGAAGTGTTTGTGGTCATCTTTTTACAAGAGCTCATTTCCATTAAGTGTTTTTGGAAGTGGAATATTCAGTCGTAACTTCATTTGACTACGAGTCAGCACTTTGAACATTGTTTGGAATAAAGACAAAACTAAAAACTACAATTAAAAGAACATTTCGTTTGCAACGCAACACTTTCCTGAACTAGGAAAATAAGGAGAGTGTTTCCCCAACAAAAAATACCTAGAGCTAAAATACTGTGTATTGTATATTTTACAGAGTTCATGTTGTTTTAAAAATATTAATTGTAACTATAATTAAGTTATATTTTTTATTGTAAAATTAAATTTCCATGCTAACTTAAATGTTTGTATATTATTTTCTGTTCAAATAATAACTCTTACATCTGCTTTATCCCATAAGGTCTTTTTAAACACATCTTTAGCTCAATGATGTAATCTTTTTAGATGTATTTGAATTCAGCCTGATTTTATGAACCTCCACACCTATTTTTATCCATTACTGATATATTTTCACAGTATTATTCCGTTTTGGGACAACTATTCTAATTGGTTGCAAAACAGTGAAGGAAATTACTCTGGCCCTGGGAGAATAAATCGAACTCTTACTTGTTACTAGTTAGAATTAAAAACGATCGCAAAAAGATTTAAGACATCCAGCAATAATTACTCCGGAATTACTGAATAGATTAACAAAGTATGCAACACATAAAAACATGAATGTACATATACTGGAAAGCTTAAAGCCAAGGAAAAAAAACTCTTGACTTAAGAAAATAGACTCTTGCAAGTAAATAAATGAATGTAATAAATATTGTAATTGGATAATAACACAACTGTGCTTGTGTTTATGTTCAGGTTGCTGTATATGTGCACAGCTGACTGACCAGCTAAAGGAGGAGTGCAGGCTCGCCCAAAGATTCGGATGCTGCGTGAGAGATGTTAGAGAGCGGGCTGCGTTGCCGCTCCTCTGGTGTGGAAACACTGCAGGCGAGAACACGCTGTTCATCCTCACTGCCCGCTGGGGACAAATGCCTTGCTCATTTTCAAACACCTAACGAAACAAGTCAGAGAAGTAACAGGTGAGCATTTGATTCGAATTACACAACTGTGATCAAAATACAGACAAACCCAGGATACGGCATCCCCGCCTTACAACATTTTCAGGCCATTTTTATGGAATTTTCCCCACTATATGACATTATCAACAAATTATTTTGCGTGGCCCAGAATTCAAACTGTGCAGTGTTCATGCATACATGCGTAGGCCGAATTGCGTTTCTAAAACACCTGTTTGCAATCAGTTCACGTCACATAACATGCCGGTCTCCTATCGGTTTGCTATTGGCAGAACTACCTCCTACAATGCCTTTCCCTCCACTCAGTTCAGGATTTTGGGATGCTAAAGGGAGAAGAAAAAACATAACGATAGAAACTAAACTTGCGATTATCAAGAAATGTGATGAGGACATACAACTCGCTAACCTTTGATTTGGCTGTAATATTAAAAATGAGGACGCAATTAAAGCTAGTAAATCTTGTAAGGGCAAGACAATCCTAGCAAGTTTAAGTTTCCAAATCCTTTTATTTTTTAATCTACTGTCGACATCTACTCTTCCTGCATACACCCGCTACTCCACTGTATCGCGTCATGAAAATGCCGATGTGTTATTGGCTGTACCATCTCCCACAATGCTTTTCTCCTCATTCAGTTCAGAATCTTCTGTGCTTCATAAATACTATGTAAGTCGGGGATACAATCGTGTATTTTTGTGCATTGTTTATTCGCTATGGGTCCCAATGATTGCAATAATGATAAAGGAATAAGAAAATCATCATAACCACAAGATTAAAGCTTGCAACTATCAAGAAATGCAAAGGAGGTACACAAATTGCTACCTCGGCAATGTTGCATGGACATAACCAATCAAGGATGGGGACCTTTGATAAAAAAGGGAGATAACTAGTAACCAACACTTCTAAGGGCATGCATCCTCGCAAGTCACGTCACACCAAATGTATATAAAATGCCATTTTTCCTTAACATGAATAATTATATATGATGTTATTTAATTACATGCATGTATATTACACATAAGTAGTACCTGCTTTGTACTATTTTGTTGTCTTAATGCTTATTTTTGAGGTGACAGGGTTTCTGAGCTAACTTAAGTTACTATCTCCCGCTATATGGCAATTTCACTTTTGCAATCTCCACCTCAAAACGTCGCATCCCGGGGGTCTCGTCTATAATCCAAATATTATAATTCATTAACAGGTGTGTGAAAATCTAGAGTTAGCAATTGGGATAACCTTTAAGGCTGTGCTTTGCAGACTTTGTATGGTCAGTCGAAGGTGGCGTAACAGAAAAGGCCAGGAATTAATGAGGTAGATTCGGTCCATGGCCACCATGATGATGCTGTACCATCGCTGGAACCCTCTGGCGAGGCTATCCTTGATGAAGAACGTGTGTGAGAACACAAAACCGTGTTGCTCGTCCCCAAAGAAAATGGGCCCTTCACGCCCGGGGCACACCTTGGAAGAAAAACGCATAAGGACACATGAGTAGGTCAAAGTTGGATATGGTGCATGAAATGTGTGACTCACACACACACATAAGTCGACATACGTCACCAGTTACCTCGCAGCTGAGACTGCGTACGCAAGCCTGGCGCACAATGCTGAAGAGCTGTGCTTCTCTGGGATGCTGGTGGCTTACAAAGCGAATGCCCGTCTCGTCGTCAATGCTCATGAAACCCGGGTGGGATGTAGGAAGGGAGCGACACCCCTGTGAAAAACAGAAGAGGGAACATCTTACACAGTAGATCACGGGTTACAGCGACACAGCCTTATTATGTTTTCACTTTCTGGCAGGGGTCTCAAACTTGACGATAGTTTGAAGCCACCACCTTAATAGGAAAGTTTAATGTAAGTGCTGACAACACTGGTTTGTTTTCATTAAAATATGAATATCATAGAGTTTGTCATTGAAACAAAACACAGTATAATGCACAAAGGAAATTAATAAGTAGCATCCTAAAGTAGAAGATAATGAAAGATAAGACCAAATACCAAATTTGTAATATATTTCCGGTATTCATTCCTAAATCTTATTTTGGGTAGATTTTTTTAAAATAGTATTTCAGAACAGTAGAATGTTTTTATCAGCTTTTATTGTTGAAAACCCCGTTTGACCCAGACCCTAGCTCTAGGGCCCCCTAAGTAAATTGAGTGTGAGACCCCTGCTTTATGTGTGGGAGATTTTGTTGGCCCCTCTTTATGGCCGTTTCCCCACTATACAGCATCAACAAAAAATTATTTGGTGTGCCTCAAAACAATGAAAAGAAATTCAAGCAGCAATGTCTTTAAGGGCAGCATCCTTGTACATGGAAGTTTTAAAGTCAGATTCAATTTCAATCTGACGTTTCCTTTTCCTCTGCATCCACCAGCTAACTTCACCATACTAGCTCAAATGTATTTTTTTCCCCTGACATATACATTTATTTATATTGTAATGTAATCATACACAAATATATTACACACAAGTGGTACTTACTATATGGTTGGTTGGATCCCTCAACCCCTACGATCATAGGGGCACCATTTCGTGTGGTGTGTCTTGGGCAATACAGCCTGGTGGCGCCCAATGTTTTGATTAGCAGTACCGGGTTTGGGACCACATTGGCTAATTGCCTTATGAAATGAAATGAACTGCATTTATATAGCGCTTTTCAAGTCAATGACTTCCCAAAGCGCTTCACATTGTGCTTCACATTTCCCAATAGCGGCTGTGATCCGTGCAGCCATGTAAGGCGCTAACCTGCTTATTGGGGGTATTGGGGGTTCAGTGTCTTACCCAAGGACACTTCGACATGTAACACGGACAAGCCGGGATTCGAACTGGGATCCCTTGATCCTAAGACGATCGCTCTACCTCCTGAGCTACTGCCGCCACCCTTAGATTTCTATCCCCTGCCATAGGACAATTTCACTGTACTAGCCACACTTCAGAACAGATTAAAGTCATATCCCGGGGTCTACTGTAGGTTAGAGCTCTCATCTTGTCATGATTTTTTTTGGGCGCGGTAGTTAGCGCGTGTGCGGCACAGTTCTGAGGTCATGGGTTCAAATCCAGCTACAAACCTTCCTGTATGGAGTTTGCATGTTCTCCCCATGCTTGCGTGAGTTTCCTCCGGGCACTCCGGTTTCCTCCCACTTTCAAAAACATGCATGTCAGGTTAATTGGCCAGTCCAAATTGTCCCTAGGTGTGAATGATCAAGCGAATTGTCTGTCCCTGTGTGCCCTACGACTGGCTGGCAACCAGTTCAGGGTGTCCCCTGCCCACTGCCCGAAGATGGCTGGGATGGGCTCCATCACCCCCGCGACCCTATTGAGGATAAGCGGTACAGATAATGGATGGATACTTCTAGACATTCTGGAGGGGCTTTCAACAGCAACAGATTCCAAACTACAACATCCAATGCTAGTAAGAAGCAATGATAGTATTTATTTTAAAAGCAATTATGTGTTGTATAAAGGAACATAACGTCTTGATTTCACCTCGCACATCTCTCCCCTCTGCGTGGCCGAGCTGTTGGCCTTCATGGTGAGCCCTTCACCGTCCCGGTCAACGTCTCGGTCCCCGGGCACTGGAACGCCTGCCTGAGAGGAGGGGGACGGAGGGTGTAACGCCTCGGTGCAGAACAGCGTCCTCGGTCCATGGAGCTCACAGAAATGGCAGAGTGCCACCAGTGCGTTCATCTGAAATGAAGTTAGAGAATTAACATTTTATTTCAGTATTAGAATTAGAGCGAGTTTTGCCCCGACGATCCCGATGGTTAAGGGATCCGTGATTAGAATTGGTTTATGACAGGGCTGTTACTCACCTTCCTTCGATGTAGGGAAGTTGACACAGTTGGCTACTTTATAAAACTACATACCTATAGCAAGACAATTTGAATAACTATCCGGCATTTGGGGTAAATGTAATTCATAGATGTCTTAGTGCCTGTTGCACTCACTGCCTCTTTTGTATCTACCTCTGGATTGTTTTGCTAGCTTAGCATGACGTCAGGTGGATGACGCCTAGTCACGCGCTCGATATCTCGAGACACACCGCAGTTCTATTTTATTTATTCTTTTGCGCGTTTCAATTCCTACACAGTCGTCTGTTGATTACAAATACAGAGTACTTGAAATATCATTTGTCTTTAAAGCATGTCCACGACGCTCATTTTTAGTAGAAACGCTACCCAAAATGAGAACTCAGTTTCCCACAATCCCTTTCGCCAAGACAATATTGGTGTCAAGGGTGAATTGAGGCTGAACAGTTTTTGAAAAGGTTCGTAGATGCAAAAAGATGAATTATTGTATTTTTGTATTTGATAGATTCCAACCCAATTTCAATGACGCTATTTTTAGTCTGACTTGTTCACTATTGACTAGTCTTTTTTACGGCACTTTCACGTTAGCCACAATTAGCTGTTTTTTCCGTGTTTGTCTGTGCTTCAGGTTAAAAAAAACAGGTTTTGACGTCGACGTAGCACTTCACCAAGTTTTATTTTGTATTTAGACAGCATGGCGTCTAAATGTACAGAGGCGTCTCTGGGGACAAATAATGCCGCGGAAGTGAGCAGAAATGAAGATCCAACAGGCTCAAAAGCTGTCAAAACAGGTAAAATTAATAAAGGTGTTCTCATGACCTATTTAAGAAGTACTGTACAAGATTGGCGTCTAACTAAAAACCTATGGTGAAAACGATTTCAGTGGGGAAAAACGAAATATTAAATGTTTCAGGGCATAAAATAATTTCTTGAGAGAAGGAGTAGAAAAAAAATCTTATTAAATGGTTACTTCAGATCGTTACAAATCTGTACTCAGTCTACTAGAGGACAGTAACACAGTGTTTTGTCTTTATTTACTACAATATTTATTTTGCTTTCCTGATGCTTTTCCTTATGGCTGTAAATTAATTTACAGATATTGAAGGCCATTTTTTGTTCAATGTGTTATTAAACAAAGGCTGTATTTTTTAATGACTGTCTATGGAGGACACCGTGTATTCATTTATTAAATTGATCACAACCACCCTTTTACTTCGCTTTGAAAGGGAAAAAATACTTCAGACATTAGTTTCTCAGTTTAGAGATAACTTGATGATGTACCATAGGCTATGTCTGTTGAACTTTTTGCCTTGAGTGATTCAAGTTGCGGGTCATGTTGTTTACATTTTTTCTCTGGAAATTGTGTTTCAGGATGTCTGCACATTCTACTGTAAATTTTTACTGGTGGTCCTGTCCGATTACCGATAATTGACACTTCTTGAACCAGACATGTTACACACACCTCTCTGAAATAAAACATAGACAATAGTTAGTCTGGAATTTGAGCGATAAAAATGACAAATGAGAGGATTACATCTTTGTGGGTGTTGTCTTCTGATAAACGCAGAAGTCGATTGCCTAAAAGAATGTGAATAATGGCTATATAAAATGTATGGATATTGTTAAACAGTCTGGGAACATTTTTTCGGCTGTCCTGCTTTTGTATCGCAGGGCTCTCAGCCAAGGTTGTATGTTTAGCTTTCTCTTGATGTTAGAACAATGTTTATTTAGTATGTTTTCATTTTTTCCAGGTTAGAGAGAATCAATATAAAAGAGACATACATACTGTACATACATACATATTGACCTCTGTGTTTACTCTTCTTTACTGCTCTGACAGAGGAGAAAATAGTGGACGTGTGCCCGTTCTTCCTGGAGGGAAAGTGTCACTTTGGTGTCAGATGTCGTCTGTCTCACAAGTCAACCCAGATGATCTGTGAAGTAACCAGCAGCTCAGTGTAAGTTTCTTATTGTAAAGCATCATTCAAGTGTCGATTGGGGTGGTTTTATTAGTTTCACATTGTTTTGTGAGATATTCGGTAAAATATTTGGACGTTATTTATACTTGCATATGTGGGATGTATTTGAAATAAACATTTTTCACACATGTTTATATTTGTTGAAACTAAAAAGATTTAGTAACCTTTATCAAATGTTTTTTTAACAATTCACAGATTCAACTTCGCATTTATGGTTTGTTCCATGTCTTTAACTTTGGAGTTCTATGTTTTTTTAGACGGAAAGTTTGTTTTAAATTGCGTCTAAATTACAATTTATCTCTTTGATAGTGACCCAGCAATAGCTATGGCAGATGTGATTCTTCCTGCTCAGCAGACAGAAAATAACGAAGAAATACTAAAGAAGAAGAAAGCCAACAGTAATAAAACCAAGTTTAAAGAAGAAGAAGAAACAGGTGATTTCTATTTTTAAGTTTCCTGCAAAGATTCCAAAATGTTTTTTCTTCATTCAACATAAACAGCATGTTGGCCACACTGTTTTCTACTCAGACGTCAACAAAAAGCCCCGCATGCGGACAGCAGAGGATGTCATCTCTCGCATTCTCTGGGACTCATCTGTAGATGCGGCCCAATTTGTAGTGGGCTATGTGGACCGTTTTCTGGGCGTGCTCGAGCGCCCCTTCTGTGATTTCAACTGGGACACCAACCCGTGTGACTGTGACTATGCCACTGAGCTCGCCCTCCCCAGACACAGGATCCAGTACTTCACCTACCAAGGGAATCGGGTCTGGGACCGCCACAGCAGGACCGATAGGGTCTTTGGATCCACAGGTCAATCTCTCACCCCCCCCTTTGGAGGGAGTGAGGACGTAAAAGGTAGGCAATGACCCAATATTGCTACACGTATAGAGAGTCAACAAGCTTGTCTTTTACTATAATTATTCTGAGTAAAGAAACGCCTTCTGACGACCAAGAGCACCAAGCAAGAGTAGCTTCGGATAACACAGAAACAGCGAGAGGGCATTCATCTGCTGTCGTTAACCAGAGAATGGATTGTACTCATGCTGAGAACACACATCTGGAGGACGACAGGCACAACGAGATGAACGCTCGCACCTCTGAGTCAGCACAAGCCGGTCAGGCGTTGCAATGCGTGGTGGAGGAGGCTTCAAATAGGTCTGTTTTTCATCCTCTCTGAAAATAGATGACAAATCCCAGCCGGCTTCCTTATCCACAGCCCACATTCTCGTGTAATACATTTTTACTTTTGTGTATCATGTTCAAAATTTTTCTCATTTGACTGCACTCCTTTAAAACAACTTAACAGTCCAGTTTGAGTTGTGTACCATGAGAATTGAACAGATCCTTTAAGAAATGTATAAGAACAAATGCATGAATAAGCCACATGACCAATCAAATATATGTTGCTTCTTCATTTAACTTTTGACATTTAATAAAGCATTATTTAATCGATGTCATACACCCAAATCAACAAACTAGCGGGATTGTTTGCTCCAAAAGTCTGCTACATTGCTGCATCCTGTCTGTTTCCATGTATGTCTATATACTGTATCCATCCACATATAGTGTATTGGTATACACTATATATGGATGGATACAGCTAAGGTATTTTGGCCGTGGGGCAGAAAATATAATGGAAACGTCCTGCAGAAATCAACTAATACACAAGAGATTTGTTTAGCTTGCAGGCTGAAGTATGCGTTTATCATTCATCTCTACCCACAGTGCTTTGCGGCATAAAAATAATACAGACGTTTATGGAACAGATAAACTTCGAAAATCGGGGGAATACTGTATTAAATTCTTGTGTGGAAGCCACATTTATAAGCACAGCCTCCACAAGCACACCACAAGAGGTCAAGTTTGGTGTTATGCAATGAGCTCCTCGCTCTTTTTTGTGAAGTCTTGCATGTCCAGAAAGGAATTCTTCACTTATGTTGTTCCTTTTTATTTTTTTATTTTTAGTGCGGCGTTGTCCCCAGTTCAAGGAAACGATGTAATACATGGAGACACAAATGGATTCGAAGAAAGTTTTGAAGGCCAGGGTGGAATGGTTGGTTAAATACTCTTCACCTTTTGTATATTTGTTTGGCTTGCTCAATTATAAAGGTGTTGAATTTAATGCTGGGTGTGTTAGCCACGAGAAAGGAATGCTACATTATACAGTTGTCCTTCAGGAAATACAACTAATGGAGTGCCACCACACGATGTACTGTACGTGGTGACATTCATCCACCTCTAAAAGAAGTTAGATAACTCAAAATGGGTCGAAAATTGACTGATTTATCCCATCCAACTTTCCGGGTTGTTTTGGACAAATTTATGATTTTAGGGGTTGTTCTACATCAGGCCACAAACCCGATGTCTGTGGATACCAGGTAGCCCCCTTAGATAACCTGAGCAGCCTGCGGACTGGCTCTGAAAATAGCTCACTAGTTGTGGGCCATTGCGATTTTCTTGCCAGTTAGATTTCCAATTGGCATCTTTGACATGCTCAGAGTTATTGAATCCATGATAAATTCTTCTTAAGTCTTTTTAAACTCAGCCTTTGATATATAGTATACAGTGGGGCAAATAAGTATTTAGTCAACCACTCATTTTGTAAGTTCTCCCGCTTGAAAATATTAGAGAGGCCTGTAATTGTCAACATGGGTAAACCGCAACCATGAGAGACAGAATGTGGAGAGAAAAAACAGAAATTCACATTACCGTAAATTCCGGACTATAGAGCGCACGTGATTATAAGCCGCACCCACCACTTTTTGAGTGATTTGACACGTTTGTACTTACACAAGCCGCACCCATGTATAATTTGAAAAATATTTTCTTTTCAAAATCCAATAATGTGATTTTCTTTTTTTTCCACATTCTGTGTCTCAGGGTTGAGGGATACGTATGTTGACAATTACAGGCCTTTCACTTTTTTTAAGGAGTATTTGCACAATTGGCGGCTGACGAAATACTTATTTGTCTCACTGTATAAGTATATTATTTAGTGCGCTTAAACAAGAAATATGTTTTCGTGGTTTCTTGAGCCCATTTTTACATCTTATAATTACAACCTGTTAACAACATAATAATAATAATAATAATAATAATAATTTCCTTTGTATTGTAATACCATGGTAACAACATATTAATAACTTGACAAGTTTTTTTTTTTTAGAAATACATGTCAGAATGGTAGCCCTTCACGCTAGTCAGTTACAAAAAGTATACCTCCGCTTCAAAAAGGTTGTTGACCCCTCTTTTGCCCCAAATTTCTTAGTTGTTGGGATTTGTTTTGTTCAATACAATCAGTCGATCTATCCACTTTTAAACCTTTTTTGTTATTTTCGATCCAATTAATTTGTTGTGGCTGGTTTTACTTTTGAGGCAACATATTGGTCACAGTTGAGAAGTTCTAAGTTTACTTGCAGCATCCTAATGAGTTTCCAATACTGTGTGAAAGGATTTCCTGTCATACAAGTTAAAACTCAATTCTTCTTTATTTTCATATGCCAGAATCTCTCAGCGCCTCTTGAGCAAAGAGAGAAATGCCCCGGTGGTCGTCCCCCTAAAAAGAAACCTACCCACTTTATCACGTTCAGGGCCAACACTCCAGCTATCCTCGCCTCTTTCCAACAGCTCCGGGAAGAGATCTGCACTCTCCTCCCATCTTCCGCACCTCACTGGCAAGGATCGGCCACATTGCACGTCACCCTGTGCCTCCTGGTGCTGCAGAGTCCAGCCCAAGTAGAGGATGCTGTAGAGATCCTGAAGCGCTTTGCCTACTTTGACCGCAATCCCCCGGTGGCTGTTAACTTCCCCGTCAAGCTAAAGCATTTCAATGGGAGGGTCTTGTACCTGAGCCCCCACCCTCAGATTCAGCTGCAGCAGCTCAATGCTGGCCTTCAGGAAGCCTACAGAAGCGAGGGCTTGCTTCACAGGAACTCGTACAACCCACGCTACCATCTCACGTTGGCTAAGGTTACGGACGACGAGGGGGAGCGCATCTTCAACGATGTGGGCGACCTCAAGGTTGGAAAAGGTTTAAACTTTGGCCGTTTGCCTGTGAATTCCTTGCACCTTTGTGTTGTCGGCTCTGGGACCGCGGACGGTTTTTATGAGACTTTATGCACAGTAACTTTGCGATAATTGATAGTTCATGTGGGATTATTCTGACTCCTGATAACTCTACATCTAGGCTTCACAATAAGATCTAATACCGAAGCTGTAGCTAAATGTTTGTTTTTAAAGATCAGTAAAGAGACAGTGTGTTATAATTAGTGCTTCCTATTGGTACAAAAACTTTTATCCAGTAAAAAAAAAAACACATTGATTTGAATACTAGGCAAAAATTCATGGACAATCATACCAATGTTATTTTTTATTTAAAAATAAAATTTTAACCTATGATTTTACTTTCTTTTACACCATGTAATCCCCACTCAGATCTGCGCCATGTTTGTCCGGTATTCTGCTGCCTCACTGTGCCGTGTATCATTGGCCCTCGCTCGTACCAAACAACACAGTGCCATCTAGTGGGCAAATAATACACATTGGGGCATTAATATCAGTTTAATTGAGGTCATAATTATATAATAACTTTATAGAGTTGAGTTAGGCTGCATCGTTTTATTTTAGGGCAACAATATATTAAAATCAGTTTACTGCACTACTGCAGTGGTTCTCAAATAGTGGGGCTTCGTCAAGCGGGGCGCGTGTGCATTTGACCTTGGAAATTTTTTTTTGTTTTCTAACTTTTCAAAGAATAAAGTACAATTGCATCTCCACTACACTAAGGCGAAGTAACGCTCTCATCGGCAGTGTTTTGTTAAGATTTAATCTCTTTGTACATACTGCACAAAGTATAAGCGTTGAAAATAAAGTGTAGATACAAAGTGGAGCCAGACCCTCAAGTAACCTCGTGAAAAAATAATTAACCCGGATGAGGACAGACATCTTGGATGGGTGCAAGAGGATTTCTTCTTCTGAAGGGGTGCATAACAGAAAATAATTGGGAAACACTGAATTTCTGCAACTAAGTAACATAACCTTATTTATGTGTATAAGTATGTTACTAGTTTGTGTACCACTGGGTCCACAAATTCGAATGTCAATGATAACTGTCAAAATGATTATTATGAGTCGTTACTTTTAAATTATTAAGTGAGTCTAATGAAGGGTGTGAATGTGCTAGGCTGCAGGACAAGCTACAGTTTTTCAAACGCACTTATGCAAGGGTGACTAAGGTAAAAAAATGCTTATTGTGTTAAATGATTTACCTCAAACAAAATGTAAATGTTGCTCCTGGTACAACGCTGCTCGCATGGTCACGCTTGTTATGATCTGTTGGTGGACGAAGATGCTGGGAAGCAGGAAACGAGACTGGGGAGCTCTAAAATTATGTTTATATAGCAATGACAGATATTTAGGCTAGGGATAACAGTCAGGTGTGGGTAGAATGAATCCAGGTGTGTACACTTCCACCACTAACCTGAATGGCGACCTCTTGGGGAAGGCGGATTGTGACTAGCTGATACAGTAAATGCATACAATCAATGCTCATTGATGGATGTTCACCAATATAGTGGGTTGAAAAAAATTGAAAGCATTTTTGTTAAGAATAAAACTAAATTGGAAACAAATATGCATTATGCGAGTCTATGGGTACTGATGCGCAAGTACCGATGATTTTTTTTTTATTCCCTCCAATAAACCAGTTGCCCATCACTGAACATAGCATTAGGTACTACTAAATTCAATATCTGGGATATTCAGCCTTTTTTGGAGGTTTACTTATGTCATATTTATAATAAAGGACTTATTATGTTAAGATGATAATAAGCTTTCTTCATGTCCATTCTGTTTTAAAGAAATACTTCATAGTGTAATGTCCAATCAACACACTGTATTGACACATAATAAGCACCTGCTATAAATGTTTATGTGCAGCCCATAAATTGTTTATGAGGCGATGAGATTGCATTTACTTAACATCAGTGACTTAACTAACGTGTTTATAGCGTACAGCTTCATGATTCCAGGGTTTATGCAATGTTTCCACTGAGGAATATTCCACGAGTGCAATTTAAAAAAAAAAATGAAATCTAATTATTGTCAATGTCTTAAATTATTACATGGCGACTTGTCACATTTAGTGTGACGGATGGCCTGGATTGTCTTGAGCTTGAACAGCATTTCTTGCATTTGTAACGCAACATTTTCCGTCTTTGCCCCCTTTCTCCTGGAGACGCACACACTTGGGCTCTATACATAGACTTCATGTGAGTCAGTGGGCATGCTCCATGGCTCGCTACTGTTTGCTCCCTCTTTCGCACGATCTCCCAACCCCCTACTCTCTTTTCAGTGACACAGAAAAACCAGCGCGCCCCCTCCTTTGCTCATTTTTGTTTTTTTGTTTTCCCTTTACCCAGCCCGCTCCTCAATATTCCCACCTCATCACTTCACCCGCGAGGTCACGTGTTCTCCTTCTTGTCACTCCTGTGCTGCCTCCCCTGCCAAACTGCTTTCATTGTTCACTCCATCGCCTCTCAGCATCACTCCCTAGGATTCTCACACTCCCCTCTCCTCAACCCCTACCGACCATGCTCCTCCCGGTTTTTTCCACATCACACCCCTCCCATGCATTCACCAGAGTGCTTAGCTGCCACTTACACTCATTTAATGTACATTTCTTGAGTACATTAGCTCTCCTTCTTGGCCAGGATAGCAGTGCTTTGCATTTGTGTGAGGGGATTGCTAAAATTGTCCTGCGCTGTTCCTGCTGTAATCTGGTCAAGGTTCATTCCAATGTTTCGGATGGAGATTGGTCAATTGATATGGGGCCGGGGGAATGAATGTAAAGCAGCCCCCCCCCCCCCCCCCCCAAACCACACCAACCTGACCCCATACCGTTAAATCCCCGTTAACAGATTAATTATCATCGGGTGTTATTGTACTGGGATTTATTATACGGAGGGCAACAATGAAACAATAAAGAGTCTCTGAGGGGTGTCTCCTCAATCTTAATCCCTATTTTCCCCCTCGCTCCTGCTCTCTCTCTCTCCTCCTCACTTGATCCCCCGCTCGCTCGCCCTCACTGAGAGCTCTCCCATCCATCAACACGAGCGGCTCTCCACTGTCACCCGACAAGCATACAATTATCGGCCGTTTAATATTTCAACAGTGAATTACTCGTTCTTCCTCTCCGCACACTCCGTCTTCCATTCCGTCTGCCACATTTTGACTTATTTTTTGGCATGTCCCCGAGCTTTTTTTTTTTTCTTAATCTCAGCAGGATGTTTTTGCAAGAGCATCAGGCGTTGATTGCTGGCAATATACTTTGAGTGTGTAAATATTTCAAGAGGGGCGGTAAGAAGTGGCAGAACACGAAAGGGGAGCTTTTCAACACATCCGTCAGAGGTAAGAAAATAATCAATCTTGCCGTCGCTCTTTTTGTTGGGTGGCTTTTCATGTATGCTATGAATTGGAAATCTGTTGTAAGATTGAGCATTCACTATCATGCATATCCTGCACCTGTCACTTTGAATTCATCGCTCCTTTTATCCCTGGAATGAGATGCAGTAAATGCTGCATTCATGCTCATGCTTTCATTGCGTGCACTCTTTTTTTTGGGTGGGAGGTGGTGACAATTTTTTGTGTCAACTTGCCGTGTCGTACATTGCACTGATTTGCACTGATTTACTGACTACACTCACTTACCTTCGGTCAGATGCACTCACTTTTAGAGAAGAGCGTGCGCTGTCAGGAGTGGACGTAATCACGCCGATGAACGTCGACTCAAATGGATGTGGAGGTATTCAGATGCCAAAGCGGCTTTGCGTACCAGAAGAAGCGCGGAAACACAAGATGTTAATGAATTTCCCCCCAGCTGACGACATGTGTCATAAGCTTTTAATGCCCCCCCGTAAATGCCGGCTGTTAGGGGTTGTTGTTGAGCGCACTTTTTTTTTTTTTTTCAGTCAACGCAAATTTGTAGTCGAGTGTTTGGATAATAATACGGGGGGAAAAAATCATCGGGAGCACAGCTCATTTTTTAAAAATCCGTCCCCCTTGTTGCATTCCCCTGTCCTCATTAGCTACCTCACAAAATGCCCCCTACAAGACGCCATTAGGGCTCTCCGAATGTCCAATTGTGGATTTGTGCTTTCACATTTCTTTAGGCCGGCACTATCTGTCAGTGAGAGAGCTCCAAATTGCATTTATTCACCTTCACTTATGCAATAGGAAAGATAACAAGCTGACAGGGGACCTTGCGTCAAATTGATACAGTTTGTGTGTGACAAGGGTAAACCCGCCTCTTCTATCTCAACCTTATTGAATTGGCCTAATAATTTTCCCAGATGCAGAAAACATGATTTTTGTTTGAGTTATTCACCTGCCCTATCTGTGTACAATCTTGCTAGTGGTCATCATCACCAGAAATGCTTATTCAGGCATTTTCATCTAGTCTTTTCTTTGGTTATTCACCCATTCCTTTAATCCTCAAAACATTTATTTCTCTAGTGTGTGTTACCAGTTACGAAGTGTGTTAGTTTATACGAATGTCATTACCCTTCTGGTCATCAATCAATGCAAAATACATTAAATCGTTTGAGTTTAAGACCTCGTCACTTATGGCCCAATAGACATTTGAATATACAGCCTGGTCTAATTAGTGTCAAAAATTCCATCCTCCTGTTTTCTGTTGTACTTATCTTGTTCTGAGTCAATATCCTTGACTGATGGTCAATGAATCACCACATTTACTTATGCCATATTTCCGACTGAGTGGAAACTCAACCCACGCTGATTTACTCGGTTTGAAGTCCAGCGAGTGAGCCACCACACCATAGGGAACCTAAGTGAACAGCATCTTAGCCGAGGTATTGGGTTGCGAACAGTCCAGGATGTACTGCTCTTTTCACCTGGAAAACCAATGAGTACATTGAAAAAGGGACATCATTTTACAGTTAGGTGGAAGCTGCTGAAGTACCTTACTGAACATCGTCAACACTGCCCTGAAAATCATTGGCTGCTCTCTGCCCTTTCTGGGGAACATTGCTGGCTCACGCTACCACAGCAGAGCTTACACCATTTTTTCATCCTGGCAACCACCTCTTTGACCTCTGGCAGACATTGCAAGTCCCTTGCAAGAAAGACTCAGGGACAGTTTCTTCCCCAGAGCCATCGCCACCCTAAAGAATTACACAAGACTGTCACAAATGTATATATCTTGCCATATATAGAAAAATGTGTATTCATATATTATTTCGTTCTGTCATGTCATCAGCCGTACCGCTTATCCTCGTTAGGGTCGCGGGGGGGGGGCTGGAGCCCATCCCAGCCATCTCCGGGCAGTGGGCAGGGGACACCCTCAACTGGTATTATTTCGTTCTGTCTTATATAATTGGCTTATTTTAATTGAACTATTGTTCTGATGCCATTACAACTTAGGCCAGTTTCCAAGCACTACCTTGTAAATAATTGCCTATATATCTTGACTTTTCTTATTTTTCTTATTGCGAATGTAAAAAAAAGTAAGTTTGACTAGCTTTGACTGAACTCTCCCTTCTGGCCTCTAGAACAAAAGTTACACCTCATTTGTGAAAATTATTTCTTGCCTCTCATTTTAAAAAGCAAAATGGAGTGTTGGTAACAGTTGGGTTGCCGGAACCATTAGGACCAACAGCCTTTTTGAGATATTCTCAGCGCTGGCCTGTGAGCGAGCCTTTAAAACTCATCATACAATATGAATGAAGAAATTGTTTGGCCATAGCATTTGGCCAAATCTAAACATTTATCTAAGATGACATTCGACACAAGGACATGCTGTGTGAATCAGCAGGAAGAATGAAAAGAGTTCTCCGTTTTGAATATCGACTGTTGTGTC
Source organism: Urocampus carinirostris (assembly GCF_059441175.1). Classification (NCBI taxonomy): domain Eukaryota; kingdom Metazoa; phylum Chordata; class Actinopteri; order Syngnathiformes; family Syngnathidae; genus Urocampus; species Urocampus carinirostris. The sequence continues at coordinate 50,010,435 of NC_142350.1, read as the reverse complement.
AAATGGATAATAGGCATATTAAACGCTTCGGTCAAACATTTAGTTAGAAGTTGCAAGCGTGCTTTGTATACAAACATCATTGGAGCTCTGTCTTGTCATAAAACGTGCCTTTTCATAGTCTGTAACACTCGTATCAGACGCCTAGCAGGCTGTGGCTCAGTCCCGGTTCACCCCCCCCCCCTTCATAGGATCCCAGTGTGTGTTTTGGTTAACCGGATTTGCCTTTTGTATTTACCCTACTTTCTAGCCCACTTGGGCGGCTTTAAAGACAGAAAACGCTAAACAGTTGGCAGAAAGAGTCAACGACATCTTCTGCTGGTGTGCGCTGTGTGCATGAAATCATTTTCTTCCCCTTTTATTACATTTTACGTAGCCTCCTTAAAAGACGCAGTATAGCCCACTATATAAGTCATACTGGTCCATATGGCATACTGTCTGCAAAAAAAACAAAACAAAAGCTGTCATCTTTTTAGTACTAGTTTGCAGCTAATTTGTTGATTGTTTTTCATGCACCACATTCTTGCATAAAGTTTTACAGACTAAGTACATCATTTGGACTTTAATTTTAGTATCACTAGGTTCACACTGGAAAGTATTGGGTATGTAAGTATGACTCGCTGGAGGGTGTGCATGGTAATGTATGTAGACAATGTCAATGCAGTCTTCCCGCGCCTTTTTGAAGTTCGACTTTTATATCCTTGGTGAATCTGTTTATTAATTTTTTCCTGTAATGGATAAATATGTACTCTGTGGAATTGTAGGGTCTTTTTACCAGCACATTTACGCACAAACCATCCGGACAACTGCCTTCTGTTTCCTGGGCACTGATTGGGGCAATTTGATTCAAACGTTTTCCACAGTAGTGACAATCAAGTTACCCAGGATATATCCCATTTGCGAGAACAAGAAAACTGAACAGCAGGGCGGGGCTAGTACGACCAGTGTCATCGTGCAAAATGACTTTCTTGTTGCATTAAACTTAACACATTATATAAAGGACAGTTTCATTCATGTCCCTCACCAAAATCAACAGAAGTCCTGTGCTTGTTTGTTACTTGCTCCAAATGTCTGCTCCATTGATGTGTCCAGACTGGACTTGCACTAATATATGGATGGATACAATGGTTACATTAACTTTATGTGGACACAACTGCGACATTTTCACCATGGGGGTACAAAAAAAAGTGTCCCAGAGAAATCAACCTTTCCACTTGAGGCTTTTTAACGTGGAAACCGTAGTTTGCAATCATATGTCTCTTCTACAAGTCCCACAATGCTTTGCAGTATAAAGGAAATGAAACTCTTGTACACAAGTAAACAGATTGTATTATGTTATAATACAGATGGTCTTACTTTGTGGACATTCCAGGGGTTTATGGAATGGATTAACCATGAAAATTAAGGGAATACTGTTGCTCATTTTCATATCACCTATCAATAAGATGCATTGATTCATATGTGAAAACATTTTTGAAATGGCTCTGGTCTAGATTTCTAGTGCTTCAATAGAATTACTTTAAATTGGGGGGTTGCCGGGCAGCATTGCAGTGCAGTGGTTGGTGCGTGTGCAGCACAGTTCTGAGATGAGATCAAACCTTCCCGTGTGGAGTTTGCATGTTCTCTCCGTGCTTGCGTGGGTTTCCTCCGGGCACTCTGGTTTCCTCACACATTCCAAAAACATGCATTTCAGGTTTATTGGCAGATACAAATTGTCCTTAAGTGTGATTAAGTGAGTGAGTTGTCTGTCTTTGTGTACTCTGTGACTGGCTGGCAACCAGTTCAGGGTGTCCCCTGCCCACTGCCCGAAGAGAGCTGGGATGGGCTCCAGCTCCCCCGCGACCCTACTGAGGATAAGCGGTGCAGATAATGGATGGATGGGGGGGTGTCAACTTTTTATATCCCTCACATCTACAGTACAAGAATCACTAAGACTATTAAATTGGTTGTTGTTGTTGTTGGTGGGCATATTAATCAATTATTCAAATTGCAATTGCAAGTGATCAATTGCAATACAAGCGAGGGATAATGGAGAGCACCACTTACGAGTAGCTACTAGCTGCTGTCTCAGCTCATTTGTGGTCTAAAGATGATCAACATGAGCAGTTAAGGAAGATGCAGTTGGGTATTGTCCTAGAGTCCTTTTAAAATTATAGCTAGAGAGACTAATTGATGTCATCAGGACTAAAATCCCTTGAATATTTAAAAGCTTGTGATGCGTAAACAATATTAGAATCCAGTGGCGTGCCGTGAATTTTACTCTTGGGTATTCACTCCAGTCTGAATGATTTTGTGTCGTTCACGAACAAGGAGGCTCATTTTTTTCCGGGGATTGTGTTTTGTGGACTTTAAAATGTTTGTGTTTAAAATGCCATTAAATGCGTGAAGCAAAAAACAAAACTCAGAAAACCAACTATGCGCTCGCCTCAACTTTAGCCTGCACGTCATTTAATCCAAAAGACATAACAGCTGCACCGTCATAACAGTGTGCCTCAACCTTACCCAGATATTAATTTTCACCCAAAATCGGGTAAGACCTGCAATGTCATCGCCTCACTTCTCACTAGTAATATTTTCAAATCAGACAAAGCGCTCCTGGACACCTGCATCCGCGACGTAATGCAACACCAGTTACTCGCCTCTGTTGTCTTATCTACCATAACCCAGACAAACGGTGCTTAATTTCCAAATTTATCTTCTGAGATCTTCCCCCATCACCTCAGGACTGGTAGACAGATGGTAATGTCAATCTATTTCTCTCTCAGGAATAAGGGAAAGAAGCTCCACATAGTTCCCTTTGTTTGATGTACCACTTGTTGTTCGTGGGCTGAAAGTGGCGGATAAAATATTTTCCCTGTTGCGATTTTTTTAACGATGTCCAGCTATTCTTAAAAGGTCTGTCTTGAAAATGGCTATGACAGTATATTTGCAACCAAATCAATTTATTTCCCCCTTCAGCCATTGGTGGTTAAAAAATGCTGTCAAATAAACACGATATACCGTGTTTGCTTGTGCAGTGGGTTAACAGCGAAATTGTTTTGGTGAATTACCGTCCTCTATGTGTGTGAACGTGGTAATGTTTCTGTGGGCCTTCCAGAATCCACATTTGAACCAAATTATTTAGTTGAACCGACAGTGGGGTTTGGTTTTGGCTTCTAACATGTGACCAGGAGGCGGGGTTTGTTGTCAGTTTTACCAGAGTACTACAAAGAGATCAAAGAGATCAAACCCAGCAGAAAAAGCTAATGTTGTGACTCATCCATTTGCAGAACTGTAATAATAAAAACCTCATCATCCAGTCCAGCGTGAATGTGGATCTTTGGTGGGACACGTACAACGCGGTTACATTGGTGCCGTGACCCGTGACTTCATTCAAACTCTCCGAACCGAGGACTGTCCTACCTGCCACATCGTTTCATGAAGTCATCAGCTCACAGTATTTAAAATTGCTATACAGTGACGTGTTACTCAGGCTACTGATTTATTTTGTGATTTTGACTCATTTACATATTCGAAACATGTTTAATCAGAGCACGAGTGACATTTCTGAGGGTGTAGCTGATCAGATGAAAAATATTATTCAGGAGATAGGACATAAATTGGCTGATAGCATATTCTCAAATATTCAGTCACATAATTTCCCTTAGGGGATGAATAAAGTATCTATCTATCTATCTATCTAGCTATGTTATGCTGTGGGGACAACTGCACATAAATTATTGCAGGCCTGTAGGTATATTTCTGAGCTTAGCAACAAGTAATCTTGAAATGTGATTGGTTTAATGCTTGCATATGAAAGCATACACCTGGAAAGTTTACTATAATTTGTGGCTAAATTTAGGCCAGCAAAGAAGTCCTTGCAGGCCCTCACGGCCCATCACTGTTAGGAATCTCACATGACAAAATTCTTGGAAAAATATAAAATAAATAATTCAAATTGTATTGTGAAACCTTGATGAGGATATTGGTTTTTAAGGACCGCATGACATTAGTATTAGTATTGTTCAAAAAAACAAAACAAGAAGGATTCTGGGAATTGTGTTTTATTATTGTTATTAATCATGTCTATAATCAACAGATAAAGCTCCTTTCATCAGCCTTATTTGTCCTAACATCACACTATCATTGAACAGCTATCACAGTAAACTCTCTTGTTCTGGATGAAAATTCATGGTACAAAGAAGCTTTATATAAGATAAAAAGTAGTTTCATCCTATATCCAAGAATCCAATTTAAAATGCAAGTAATCCTGTTAAAATGGATATTCCTTTGTGCTTGATCTTCTCAGTAGAATTACACAATTGAACTCTACTAAAGTCGGTTATATCTAAAGTTGAACTCATCTGTCTGCTATCAAAAGGATTAGCAGAAAAATGGGCATTATAGTCCGTAAGGTTACCTTTAACAAAGTCTAATGACCTTAATGCTTATGAACGATAGACTGGCAAATTCATACAATCATTGTTACCATGTGATAATTATTTAATTCTTGACGTAGGTGTTTATGTTCTACCCGCTGAGTCTCCTCCACAAATTTCTTCCAACTAAGGTCTAAATATAACCCTGGGATCTCTCAGATGATGGCACACTTAAATTATCGACACTGGTGTGGAGCCTGCCATAAAATCTTTCCCCTGACCTCGCCATCCTCCTGGCTCGTTGGTGTCCTCGGGATGACCTTAAGCTCGTCTTCTAGCTGGTTGTTGACCCGGACACCTCTCTCTCTTCCCCAAGGTGAAGCGGTGGATCCAGAGATGGCTACCATGGCGACGGTGCCCAGTTATACCCCTTCGCTATGGGTGCGGATGTGTCACGCTCTCCCTCGGCTGGACCTCAGCATGCAGATGAGGGACAACCTCTTTGCCCCTGACAGCTGGGAGTACCAGCAGGTACCCACATACACTTGCCACTATGCTTTTGTTGTGATGTCATATAATTGATGTCACATTGTGCTCCTTCATGAATCCATTATAGATCTATTACATAATAGTAAGCCTATGTGCTCGATCTTTATGATGGAGTTTTATTGTTTTTATTAGAGATGTACAAGATGACTTTTTTTCAGAATAATACTGATACCCAAATCTTGAGTACAAGTAACACCGGACTTACGATCGGGATTGGTTCCAAACAACCGGTCGTAAATCTGTTACAATGGCGCTATATGGTTTATGAGTATATTTTAGATTGCTGTACCGACTGGTGTTGCAGGGCTGCTATGTGCTGAAGTGTCAGATATTGAATTTAAAAGAAAAAGCTGGAAAAATTAGTACTTGCTGTGGAAAAAAATTTGCATCTGCTGACTGTGGTCGTACGGGAGTAGATTACAAGTAGTCACTCCTACCAATACCACATACTGGTATTCTTAATACATAATAGATATTCTCTTTTAAAAAAAACAACTACAATTTTGTATGACAGACATTAAAATTCCAGCAAATAATTTATTCCTTAGAATTGATAAATACTAGAAGTAAGTTGATACTGGTATCGCCCACAGATACCCTAAAAAGACTGTTATCTGCACTGATACATGGTATTAGTACATGCACATTCCCAATTTTTTATGATGGATCAGATGATTTGAACATGGAAAAGCAATAAAATTGCGGCAAGGACTTTTGGCCCTGGATTTTGTCTATATATTTATTGTTGTTTTTCATATAAACTTTCCATGTAAAGCATTCAATTTTCAAATAGTGAAAGGTTTTAAAAAAGTAGCTTTATTGCCACTTCAGTTTAGAATTACCATGAAACTAAAAATCAAACGAGGAGAGTGAAATCGTTTAGACTGGATACAACTTCACTAATTTGCCAGGAACAAAAAATGCAGAAGGTCACAACAAAACAAGCAATGGATGTGTAAATACAAACACACAGAGACAATTTATTTCCTCACAAGCATATATTCTTTATCCTTAGTAGAGATTGAATAATGCCACAATTGCAATCTACTCAGCATTTTTTTAATATGTTTGCCATACAAAATAGAAGGAAACGCAGAATGAATTATTTCACGTTACATAATAGTCAAATGTGGTCCACAGTACTTTTAAAACCAAAATAGTATTGAATTTTGTAAAAACACTATACAGTACATCACCAGTTAGCACTAATTTTTGTCACTGAATAGCGCAAAGTTTAATATGTATTTCAAAAGTAGCTTATCATGTTTTGACCATGTTGGTACCGTGTTATTATTTTGTTTTTACCAGGTTGTAATTATTGGAAAGGTTATAATATACTCAGTCAACCACTAGACATCTGCCTTGCATAAGGGCACTGAGTGATTTTATTCTGTATCTGAATAATGGGCTAATTTAAAAAACGATTTTTGAAGAATTGATCATATATTTAACGACACTGATCATGTCAATGATTTCTCATGCATTTCAAAATCGAATTTCCTTGAAAATCACACGACTCATCACTGGTGAGCGATTTTCAGAAGTCTGCGGTCTACTCAGCTGTAATTAGGAGGTCCACCTAGTGCTCACATATACCCTGTTGGTGACCCTAGCTATAACTATATCATACTAGTTATAAAACAGTATATAAGAATTCATGGAAACTATTAGGATTTGTATTTCAATGCTCCTGTTAAAGGTTACTGATGTTCATCAACTCTAGTGTGTGCATGAATTTGTCCGCAAAAATCCCAATTTCTGCTGGTTTGATTTGTTTAATTTTCCTGCAAAAACGAAAGTTAAACAAACTATCACAGTTGCGTGCTTACGACTCTGCTGTGACACAAAAGGGAGGATGTGGGTTGTGGTGAGAAGAGTAAAAAGAAAGAAACAGCAACAGAGAAAGAACCGTGTGCAAATTATCCTGCCCAACACAAAGACAAAAGCGACTTTAAGTGCACTGAGAAAGCAAAGAGAACGAATGAGTAATGCAAGGAGGTTGCCGAGGAGAAGTCCGGGGCAGGGGGAGGCTCACAGCGAGTCAGCCAGCGGCGGCACTGAGCGAGAGTCGCACTGAATGTATTTAAGTAGGTCACAGATTATTAATAGAGATTCAGCCGCTTCGGATAGACTGAAAGAATCGAGAGGGGGAAAGCTGGAGAGAGAGAGAGAGAGAGAGAGAGAGAAAGAGAGAGAGAGAGAGAGCAGAAAGGATGCAGAGGAATGGGTGGGAGTGACAGACGGCCAGATGGATGAGAGGATAATACGGGGGGGCAGAAGTGTGCAGAAAAATGCATTTCAGTAATGTTGACTTTATGACACAAGGCCCGATCAGATGCCTGATATGGCTTAGTGACATCATTCGGGGCAGTGTGATAGCCGACCGGACCTGAGCGAGACTCACTTGACATCGAATTATATTTAATGCTTGCGGTGCGTTTTAGCCAACTACTTTGCTGGGAAATACACGCTTCTCTCTAAAATTGCTGTTTTTCTTCTAATATAACTGAAAACATTTATCCACTTACACCTGTAATAAGTCTATAGTTTAGTCTAGTGGAACTCAACTGGTCTAACTTGAGGACCAACTGCCTCACCCTTGTTACAAGCCGCAGTCAAAATATAGTTAAGGGGTCCACTTTTCCATTGTATTGAATTTTAATAAAAGACAATGCAATGCAGCTCAATATATTCAGGTGTTTTTAAAGACAAAATCACCTGCAAAAGCCAGAAAAATATAACTCTGCTCAATGAGCTGCATTTTCAATAAATGGTGTAAAACAGTGGATAATAGTCGAAATAATATATATTTTTTATATTTTATCTGTTGTTGTTATGGTGTATATATTATAATATAATTGCAATAATTAAATGTTATTGAAGTAATATTTTATTACTATTATTATCATTATTATTATTACATGAAATACCTTAATCGATGCAAGTATTATTATCGTTATTATTTTTAGGGAGTAGTCAAAATACATTTAAAGTACAACTGAACCTTTTACTTAAGGGAATATTTACAATTTTCACGTTTTTGACATGTACACTTAAGGGCAAGTTATTTATTTATAATGATGATTCAACAAGGAGTTAGTTATATTACTTATATTGGGGAGTGTGTTAAATTCCATTGCATTAGATTTCCATAAATCTCTTTTGCCTGCTGCTAATGAGGGTCGTGTATCACATTATAGGACAAGATTTTTAACTCTTTCATTTGAAAACTAGAATAACATTTATCGCTGTCTTTTTACCCATCCCCCTCTGTCAGACCCTGCTGGTTTTATCCAGTTTATCGGCCATGGCCCTGGTTATCTCCCTGTTGGTGGTTCTGTCCTTCCTCATCCACTACTGCTGCTGTCACCGTGGCGACCGCGGCGAGGGATCAGAAGAGGAAGAGGAAGATGAAGACTGCAGCACGGGTCACGGCTACAGCGGCAAAAAAGGCCGAGGCATCTGCTGCGTCACCTGGGTTGCCGTGGCGTCCGTCACGCTCTGCTGGTGAGGAAGCCAAAAGAGTATTGTATCAGAAAACGTTGTTACCGTGGTAACATTTGGGGATAGTCTTTGAGTATTGTTTAGTCGGGGTTTCCTTCCCATTCTTGATCAAGGCAGGTCTCAGTTTGAATTACATTCCCAAGGTTAAATTTGGTGTGTGTCTTTTAAGTTGTTCTCAAAAAGTCAAAAGTAGAATATTTTCTCTATTAAGTACCGTGTTTGGACAGGGGTGCGACTTATACTCTGGTGCAACTTATGTGTGAAATTATTAACACATTATTATATCATCTCACGTTATTTTCACAGTAAACCTTATGTATAAAATTTCTAACACATTATTACACATTATTAATAGAGGGCCCTCTAGGCTTGTGTTGACAATTTCAACATCGCCGGTAATTCATAAAAACATCTGAGAAGGGGCTGAACAAAAATGGCCCCAAAACAAAAATCATATTCTGCAGATTACAAGCTGCAAGTAGTGAAATGTGCTGCCGAAAAACAAGAAAGTTTGGAGTTTGCGTGAAACTTAAAAGGGTCTGGCAAAAAGCGGAGGTGATGAGTCAAGTCAAGTCATGTTTATTTGTATAGCCCTTAAGCACAACGAGTCTCAAACGGCTGCACAGATCAAAGACTAGTGCAAACTACAGACTATTATGACACCATCCCCTCATCTAAAACCTACATGAGGGAAAATAATACACAGATATTATCAACATAAAATATAGGAGCTAGCAAGAGACAGAAAGAAATAGGAAAATAGAGTAAAATAGAGAGTAAAAAAGGGAGAAGATAAAAAAAGAAGAAAAAGAGACTGGCGTAAGTGACTAGGAAGAGAAAAAGATGCATCGTCATCTACCTCCTGAGTTAGGGGAGTTGTTAAAATGACACCGAAGATGAAGATTTGATTGGATTTAGTGATTTGGAGTGAAACTGATAGTGTGGTAAACTTGTTAGCATGTTTACCATGCTAGAACAATGCTAGCCACTGACCCATACGGTCTTCCCCCTGACATATTAACACATCTGACCAAATCGTTCAGTCTCCCTGACTTCAGTCCACACGATCTGTACAGCTATATTGTGAATAGAGTAACCCCATACAATGATGCTGTTCTAAAAGCTTATAAAATTATGTTTACCAGTTCTTTGTAGCTGGTTTGCCTTGCTGCGCTTTGTTGTAAAGACAAATGCACCCCTGGCGTGAAATGTACCCCTCGTGCAAACGTACAAAAACAACATCGTATCAGGTCTTTTGGCAAAATGACGATCCACTGGACGTTTGTCTCCCGTTTTATCCGTTGATAATTTGCCGATTCATTTGTGAAATGATCTGCATTTGAAATGAAATGATCTGCATTTATATAGCGCTTTTCAAGTCAATGACTTCCCAAAGCACTTTACATTGTGCTTCACATTTCCCAATAGCGGCCGTGATCTGTGCAGCCATGTAAGGCCCTAACCTGCTTATTGGGGGTAATTGGGGGTTAAGTGTCATACCCAAGGACACTTCGACAAGTAACACGGACAAGCCGGGATTCGAACTGGGATCCCTTAATCCTAAAACGATCGCTCTACCTCCTGGTGGAGCACATAGCTGTTTTCAATACGTGATATTTGGACGATTACTGTTTTAAATTGCTTGTGAATAGCAATGAAAGCAGCTCGTTTACGTAGTAAGAAATGGCAAAGGTAATCCATTAACATTAGCAAGTTAGCACTAGCCAACTTAATATATTGAGTCTTTGCTGTGACCTATATAAAGTTGCTTGGAAATACATCAGAACGTACCTTGTAAAAAACGTTCGCTGAAAATCCTGGAATAATTTGATGGGTTCAAGTCCCTCCATTTGATTTGCAGCTAAACATTGCTGTCTTCTGTATTCATCAAAACGGATACGATAAAATTCCAAATCGGGCCTAGAACCTTGCCGTTTGGCTTTGACCAATGCACATATATACAGTAAATCACCATTGTAAATATTGTAGTCGTGGTAATATTCTTCTGTCCTGGTTCTTGAGGTAGTGAAATGCTCATTGAAGTGCAGTCCGCTAGGGTACTACTTGCCGTCCATCATGGCTCTCATTCTGCCAGGGAAGGCAACGTGATGTCAAGGGTCAACACCATAAACTTATTCAGCCTGTTGATCTCTATTTTATTTTGATTTTAAATTGCCTTTCAAGATGACATAAATGCATTTGTTGATGGATTTGATCAAAAACAGTGTCCCCAAAAAATGTTTTTTGTTCCTAATTATGAATTTTTTTTTCTGGTGCGACCTATAATCTTCCGCGACTTATAGTCAAGAAATTACGGTAGGTGGTAAAAATGAACCACTGAGTTAAAAAAAGCCTTTATAATCGTTTTCTTCTATCCCTATCTGCTTTTATCTTACTTTTAGCCCTTTGCTTAGCCCGACATATTTGGATGCAGGAAAGGGGGCATTATGGGGAGGTTAGAGAGTGACTATGCTCATCCTCGCAGTTTTAATTGTCAGTATAGCATGAAAATGGTAAAAGTAAGAAAATACCCGTTTCAAATACATTCCAGCCCAAACCCCAAAAAGATGAAAAGGTTTTTTCTAAACGCGTTTATTATGACTAAGCAGGGAGTTGCGTAGCAAAATTTGAACAACACCTTTAAAGAGACAGTGGGTCTTATTTAACCACTAAATATAACTTGTGTAGTGCGGAGGTGTCAAACTCCTTTTTAACAAGGGCTAAATATGCGTAATGGCTGTCCTTAAAGGGCCTAATGTAAGTTATAAATGTAATCGAAAGGTATGTGAAATAAATGTAAACTACCCCTTCATATAAAAACAAATGTTTTTATTAATAACTCACAAACATTACAGTTGCATTGAAAAACTATGTTGCGCACATTGTCAGGGCGTTTGAAAATATTTGATATCCTTTGAATATGTGTTCATACTTAATATTATGATAAATGTATTTCCCTGTACTAACTCACAAGCAGATAATTTCTATATAAAAAGAAAAAAAAAATAGTAATCTGTTACCGGTCACGGGTCAGACAGATGAGGACCACAATTGCGTCACGTTAAGAAGATTTATTTAGGGATGGAGGGAAACGGGAGAGGGTCTTGGAGTGAAGAGAAATCTTGAAGTGGAGATTTCCGACTACCTTTAAGGGAGATGGCTTGAAAGATGGAACGAAGAGGAAACGGAGCAACAAGGTTGGTATGGCAGGTCTTGTATTGGAAGACCGGGGCAGAAGAGAAGTCAGAAGTGCAGACAAACAGCTCCCGGGTGTAGGCTTTGCAGGTGATCTGACAAAGGTAGGCTGTAAGGCAGGGCTTTAAATACAGAGCTTGATTGGCAGGGAATTCAGAACAGCTGGTGATGAACGAGAACAGACAGGTGGAACAGATCAGGGTGCAGCGACAGAGCAGGGAGGTGATTGATGTTTAGTGTTTCGGAGGGCGACGTGTCATATTTAGTTTTTTAATCTTTTATCCATTAAAAAAAAACATTAGATAAAAATAATAATGATAACTTAAACGGTAACTATTTTATCTGATATTTTGTTGAAAAATTCTTATTTTTTATCTTTATTCCTCTCCCTTAACTGGAAATATTTTTTATGCTATAACCTCCTCCTTATTTTATCATTTATTTTCCCTATATATATATTTTTTTCCCTGTACATTTGTTTGAGTGTTTTGGAGGGCGAAGTGTCATATTTAGTTTTTTAATCTTTTATCAATAAAAAAACCCCAAACCCTCCAAATATTCAGTAAGATCAAAATATTATAAAAACTTACAAAATAACCCCAACTATTTTATCTGATATTTTGTTGAAAATTGCAGTTTTATTTGTTATATTTATTTATCTCCGTAAACTCAAGATAAAATATATATCCCCTTGGTTATTTTATAATTTATTTTTCCCTTTTTAAAAGAAAACAAAAATATTCCTGAACATTGATGTAGTGTTGGGGTTTTTTTTGAAGGGGTTATGTCACGTCTTTTTCTTTTACCTTTTATTTATTTCAATTTTTCTCAGTGACTAAAGATAAAAAGCACATGATGATGATGATGGAGACAATGTGATTCACAGCTTAGCTGCGACCACTCAGCCGAAAGTAAATACTTCCAGCTGTCCCACAGTTGCGGTTAATCACATCAGTGTTCCACTTTTATTGTATGATATCACTTCCTGATAAGGATTCCAAAAATATTTTTTATTGGTATTTCCTGCACAAGATTATGAAAAACAGCAGCGTTGTGGAACAATAAACTGTTAACTCTAAAAATAAAAGGAGATTTATTGGAAGAAGTACATCAATGATGTTATCCCTCGTTCATTGCAATATGCAAAAACCTGCGGCGTAACCTCCCGTTTTTAAATGCGCTCTGTCGGGTCCCACTTGCAACAATAATCTACCAGGAAAAATGTATCGCAACCACACATTTGCTGTTCATCATAGGTGGAAAGAACGGAAAAAAAGAGCACATGACAAAAATTTACTCTGTCAGCCCTGGCTCTCCGCGATAGTCAAGATAAGGGAATGCAGTTGGTTGGGTGCTGGCTATTCATTTTAGCAGAACAGGAAAGAGATGCCACGCATGAAACAAATCTGCTCTATTCGCCTCCGCTCTCAGCAATAGTCTACTTGAAATAATGGATCTCGGTCAAGGCAGTGTAGTAAAGTTTATTTTAAGCGGGCAACAATAGCATGCCTCAGTGTCTCTAACCGAGAAAATAGTCGCTCTGCCAGCCCTGCTTGCAGCAATACTTGACTGGGGATAATGGATTGCAGCTGCACAGTTGCTGTTCATTTTAGGCGGAAAAACTGAAAATAAATCCACCCCATGCGACACAAATTTGCTAGTCAATAGTCAACACCAGGGATAATGGAATGCGGCCACTCGGGTGGTGTTCACATTAGGTGAAAAGAAAAGAAAAAGTAGTCGCCTTGCATGACACAAATTTGCTCTGTCACTTCCCGCTCTCAGCAACAGCTAAGAATGGGATAATGAAATGTGGTCGCACGGTTGCTGTGCATTTTACGCAAAAAGAATAGAAAATAAAGACCAGACACATATCACACAAATCTGCTCTTTCGGCCCCCGCTCTCAGCATTAGTTGACTGAGGATAACGGCTCTCTGCCAAAACAGTGCAGTCAATTCTAGGCAGGCCAAAACGGCATGACTTAACGGACCTAGCCGGTAAAAAAATGCACTACCAACCCCTGCTCTCAGTAATATTCGACCGGGATAACGGATCCTGGCCACAGCCATGCATTTCATTTTAATCAGGCGAGAACAGCACACCTCCCGAAAAAAGTGCTGGTTCATGCTTGCAGGAATATATGATTGGGGATAATGGATTGTGGCCACAACCGTGTATTTCGTTTTAGGCAGGCCATAACGCCAAGCTTTTGCGGCCCGAAATTCAGTAAAAAAAGCGCTATATGACTGAGCATCCTGTACACGGGCAGCAGGGCTTGAATTTGTGTATAATATTTGTTAAATATTTAAACAAGTCTTTTTCTACTGCACTGAGCACAAAGTAGCAATGGATTAAAGTAACCATATGCATTGCAGTGTTTACACGAGTGTGACTTAAAAAACACAGCCAATAAGTTAAAGTGACATCCACCTTGGGCAGCTTCCAATAAACTAACATACAAACATAGTCCCCCACCCTCCTAGTTCTAATCTGGGTCACATTATATGCGAGATTGGGTCCTTCCAGTCCTCTCTAGTCGTGGGGGATTTGATGAACATCTGGCCGTTCATCTGAGTATTTAAATAAGAAAACCGTGTGTATAAACACTCCACATTTTCCAAGATGATTTCGGCGCCATTCCCGCCATCTCAAAATGTACAGTGAAACATTCCGCTTCACGCCTCTGCTTGTATGCGCTCACACCTCCCGTCGCCTTTTCAACGTTTCCTCCCTTCCCCACTTCCCCTTCTCCCCCCTTTCGCTCTTTTACAGTGTTGCCATAGGCATCGGTTTCTATGGCAACAGCGAGGCTAACGATGGGATGTATCAGTTGACCTCGTCTCTTCTCACAGCCAATTACACGCTAGCTTCCATCGATTTGCTGGTGAGTGGCGCTCTCCGCGAGTAAAATGTCATGCAGAATCCCCAACTCAGCTTGACACTTGCCAATGTGTGTTTTGTGTGTGTTGTTTATGTTGGAGTGGGAGAGAAAATGGTTTACAAATGTCTCTTTGATTGATTTTCCCCTTGGGTCAAACAGTGGTTAGTGCGTCATATTAATTGTCATCCTTCCGGAGAACAGAAGCAGTAATGACAGTCCAGTTTAAAGGCGGGCTCTTGATTTGCTACCAATGAATGAAAATGTTATTTTTGTGAGACTCAAATTATGATTAAAAACAGTAGACCCTTGGATAATACGTTCATCCGTTCGCAAAGTAAAATTACCATAGAAACCTATGGTAATGTATGATTAAATAACATTGAAAGTAGATGTAAGAAAAGGAAAGTTACATTTTATTTACCTTATGTGTGACATGACTCGAGCTGGTAGACTGGAGCTTGTGGGAGGATGAAGAGTAGGGAGGAAACCATGGATTAAAATTAAAACTGATTTCAAAACTTACACTTGCGAGGACTTTCACTTCCTTAAAAGATTTCCATGCTTTAATTGACTATTTTAATTTTCAATAGAAGTTGACTTCAGCAATTCGTGTGCCTTCCGGTTTCTTGATAATTGCAAGCTTCATTCCATGGATATCATGATTTTGCTTCCCACTCCAGCGTTACAAAAACTCTAATATTGCATCACTGAATCACAAGCTCTTTAAAAAGCAAACAAGGTTCCGAACTGAATTCAGGGAAAGGCATTGTGGGAGGTAGTTTTGGCGATAGCATTTTGGCATTTTCATAATGTCGTAAAGTAAATCAATAGCAGACCAGCATTTGATTTGCATCTTAGGGACCTAACTTGCAATATGCACAACCACTGCAAAGTCATTTTTTTGGGCATGCAAAATGATTTTTATTTAACTGCATATAGTGGAGAAAATGCCTTTATAGAGGGTCTGAAAAAACATTTTATTCTACATCGTGAAGCGAAAACGTCATAAGGTGGGGTTAAATGTATCCTGGGGTCTACTGTAATATATTTAGTATTTCTGCACTCAAATTTTTTATTGTTAACTTCCCCATCCGTTAATTTTGCTTATTTTTTAAGTTAAATTAAACGAGGGATAAATGTTTCCTGACTTTTGAATGCAGATAATAAGTGTCTATATCAGTTTTAATACCTTAATCAGAACTAGGTATCTAAGATTTGTTTATTCTTCTGAATTTGCTACTGATTAGAATTAGGTTATTACTATGTTATTACCAGGTTGGAGTTATTAGAGAGTAGATATCCTCAGTCAACCACTAAACATCGTGCCAGTTAACATTTTAATTTCCTAGAAAATTACAATGACTTCCTATATATTTTCTGAACCATTCCATGGGTTACCCAGGTGATCTGAGGAAGCTACTTGGTAAATTTTAGGCTACGTTAAAGAAAAACAGCAAAGGGATGTTGTGTATCAGTGGTATTGGTATCTGTATCAGTTTGACGTGCACTTGTACACTTTTATAGTTAAGATGTAACACAAAAATGTACAGGTTGCATCGCCGGAGTCAACGCGGCATACGGAATCGGGAGGTCGATCATTTATGTCGACGGAACCGGCTGTCAAAATAGCGAGCTCGACATATGTGAACAAGCCGCTTTTAAGTGCAGTTGCACGACGGGGGAAAAAAATAGAAGGACGCTGAATGTTTTATGAAGTGGAGGACGACTGAGCGCAGGTGCTGCTGATGTGATCTGAGTTGCGCTATTAGATGCATGATGCTCTGCTCCACTTGCACAAACATGCAAACAACGCACATGCTTAGGTCCGAGCTCGATTTGTACGTTACCTCAGTTTTATAATCGCCTCTGCACGCACCGAACAGCAAAAAATGGGATTCTTTTGTGCATTATAAACAGAGGACTTGTTCCATAATTGGAAAGTTGAGTGAAGTACCTTTTCTTTTTTTAGATGGAGATGCTTGGAAAAAATGAATATACTGTAGTGTATATAATATATATAAATATGCATATATACAGTGAAGAAAATAAGTATTTGAAGACCCTGCTACTTTGCTGTTTCTCCCACTTAGAAATCATGAAGGGGGTCTGAATTTTTTGTTGTAGATGCATGTCCACTGTGAGAGAGATAAACTAAAAAGAAAAATCCAGAACTCACAATTCAAATATTATCATTCATTTTCTCAGGTGTTCAAATACTTATTTGCAGATATATCACACAAATGAATCGTTAAAAAATGATGCATTGTGATTTCTAGATTTTTCTTTTTAGTTTATCTCTCACACAGTGGACATGCACCTACGATGAAAATTTCAGACCCCTCCATGATTTCTAATTGGGAGAAATGGCAATAGCAGGGTGTTCAAATACTTATTTTCTTATTTTCTTCACTGTACATATAAATCCATTTACAAAATACATATTTCAATTCAAAATATGTGTAACAAAAAGTACTTAAAGTCTAAGTTGGGTGGGTGGGCGTTTGAATCCCTCAACCACTAGGGTCGTAGGCGCACAATATTTGTTGGTGTGTCTTGAGCAAGTACAGCCTGGTGGCGCCCATCTCTTTCCAGGCCAATATATGTTTCCACCCGGGGACCTTTGACATGTTAAGCCAATGTGCTAAAAAATAGTGACTCATGTTTGCCCAAGCACTAAAAAATGTAAAGCCATTTTTACTGACATTTCGTATTCGTCACTGGCACCCAAATATGAGAAGTTCCCACAAAATTAGGAATTGTCCATAAGGTCATCAGGAGACCACAGAATGCCAGACATACTTTCAATTGACAAAAAGAAGCCATTCTCTCGTCCCACCGCAACTTCACAGGGTGACAATTGCGTGCTTTCCTCACATCCTCTTCTCCTCGATCTCCATTGCAGATTTCGGACACAATCAATGGCCTGCAGCTGTCCGTCTCGGGCCCTCTGACCACGATGGAAGAAATGTTTACCGGCAGCAAACCCTTCCTGGTTTCCACGCGCAACTGCCGGAGGTTATCGGAGAACGTCATCAGCCTCCTCTCCTCCATATCCGTGGCCCGCTCTGGTTTAGACGCCGGCCCGGCTAACGATAGTGGCGTCAGCGGGGCCTCCATTATCCCTCTGACCCCGGTGCCACCGTCTGTGGCCCCCACTCTGACGCCCTCGGGTGGGCTCTTGCCTGGCCCCATCTCACCTGGCTGGGCGGCCAACGCGTTAATGATGAATGAGGACTACAGGTGAGGAAGGGGGAGGTCATTAGAATAGGGGAGAAACGTTTGGAATTTTTCACAAAACAGTGATTTTACTCGTGTTAACACTGTTTATTTTAAAGTACCGTGTGGGTTTGTATAGCTGCTGGAAATCTTTGAAAATGAATAAGTATTAGTGCTGTATTTTCAAGGTTTGAAAAGTGTAGGTGGAGTGCTTGTAAATGCTTTCAATCGTTGCCATATCTCTTGGCATTGTAATTCGATAGATCCTATGGACTTTATGACTTATGAGTGCTCTATTTATCTGTCGTACTGTCTACACGTGTGTCTTAGAGTAGTGTTTCCTAGCATTGTGTTTTTTATTTTCTAGACATCGAGGGCTGAGAGAAACACAAGCTGACTTTGACTAGACGATATAGATCCAGTTCAGCTTGTATGGCAATGAATGTGTTTGAATTTTTGTAAGAGAAAACCTGTTAAATGTATCATTGATCGGATGTAAAACAAAAATCTCAAACTCATTAGTTGGTGAAGGGAAACACTGAAAAAAAAATGTTATAGATCTAAGAAGAATGTTCCATTTATCCTAGCACCATTTTTTTATTTGGTTGCTCGTTTTCAAACATAAATCCCGTGTAGATGCTAACACAACAAGTCTTCGTAGACCCTTTTAACCCCGCTTTTCTCCTTTTTTATTTGAAAGAATCCAGCCAAACCGCATATAAACGTCAGTGCTTCATTTGGTTTTGCGGAAGTCCATTAAAAACTTTCGTTTTAACGGCGCCACTTTGCTCTCGACCGCACATTACTGCTTCGGAATGCTCCAACCAAATGCTTCTCAACGTATTGCCAGGTTTATTCATCGGCGCAAAGGCTGGACTTGAGTGCGCCTTGACATAAACAAGCCCCACAAACACACAGAGGAAATA
Source organism: Urocampus carinirostris (assembly GCF_059441175.1). NCBI lineage: Eukaryota > Metazoa > Chordata > Actinopteri > Syngnathiformes > Syngnathidae > Urocampus > Urocampus carinirostris. The sequence goes on along the minus strand of NC_142350.1, from coordinate 49,991,807 downwards.
TTAGGCGATTCTCTAGACCTGTTTTTGATTTTAAATGCATCGAAAAACCACATACATTTGTTTTGTTTTTTTTAACAAATGTCTATTCCAACAGAATTAAGTAAAAAGTGAAAGGATCTGTACCTTGCAAAATGCTCCAATTTTAAAAGTCAAGTCATGTTTATTTGTATAGCCCTTAATCACAAAGAGTCTCAAAGGTCTGCACAGACCACAGATTACTGCAAACCACAGACTATAATGACCCCATCCCCTGATCTAAAACCTACATGAGGGCAAATAATACACAGATATTGTCAACATAAAATATAGGTTATTCATATGCTATAGAATAGAAGTGTGTTTTAAGCTTAGATTTAAACATTTCCCCTGAGGTTGCAGATCGAATCTCAGGGGGAAGAGCATTCCACAGCACCGGGGCCCGAATGGAGAACGCTCTCGAACCTGCGGATATCTTCTTGGCTCTTGGGATCACTAGTAGACTAGCATTTGCAGAGCGAAGGCTCCGGACCGGAACATAGGGGGAAATTAAATCTGAAAGATATGAGGAAGCATAAATGCTGTTCTTTGCAGGGGGTAAAGAATAAGTGAATAAAAGCAGTGTTAGCATGTTTTTGTTTTAATTACTTAGAAAATTGGTAATGCTAGTTCGCTATTGAGGGCTGAGAACATAGCTGGCATTGAATGAATCAAAATTAAAGGGTTTGTTTACTGGCAGATAAAAGGACTCTAGATCCACACTAAAAATAGAAGAAAAATGTATATTTTTATGGATGATGCCTATTAAAGTAACCAAGAGATGAAGGAAAATAGATGATGTGCTATGGTTAAGAGCATGTTTTGCAGCTCATTTAAGCTACGGGTCGGCACGGACCCACTAATATGGACCATGGTACCTCAAAGCCAACACAAGAACAACCCTTCCCGCAAAAATTCCTAACCACGCATTCCTGTTCCTGGGAAGAGAAGCGCTGTGTTTGCATGTCTTTTGCTAAACCTTGACCAGAAAAATCCCCCAAAAAACCTCGTTGTTTATTTTCCCTTTTAGGTGGTTGTCATACGTCATGCTGCTGTTGCTCGACCTCATCGTGTGTTTGTTCATCCTGCTGGGACTGGCCAAGCAAGCGCGGTGGCTTCTCATTTTGTGCGTCAAATCACAGGTTTTTACGTCCCGGGTGGTTACCTTGCCGTCCTGCGCTCATGTTTTGACGCTCGTCCCTGTAGGATGACGGTGCTGGCCTGGCTGGCGCTCTTCCTGAGCTGGGGCTCGCTGGGCTTGGAGACGGCAACTGTGGTGGTGAGTCGGCCCGTCAGAACAGATCCAATCAAAATATGAACACAGTTGACCACAGTAGAAAAGGGTGTGTAAAATAGGCATCCCCTGTTGTGTGAAAATACTTGATTCATTCAAGTAAAACACCATTGATTCAGATATTAAGCAAAAACACATGTACTATCTCATAAAAGGGTTTTTTTTTTTTTTAATCGACTCATAGGCTGATAATTTTTTAACTGAATTACAGAACTCGAGAAGGCCTTTGACATGTAAGGCCGCCATCTTACTACTACGGAAGCCCATTTTGCAAAGGTAGCTTGTCTTAGCAAATAACAGTCACCTACCTTCCACAGCTGAGCCTTGCATGTGATGTTCACCAAGTCCTGTGATTCAGGGATTTTTGATTTTTATCCTACTGTTTCCTTCTTTAGCCACTCATGTCAAACTCTTGTTGTGGGCTATGGCTCGCTGCTACTATCATTGTTAGATGCTTCTGCTTCGTCATTCAGTGTCACTCGCCTTTCAAAGATGCTCATTCAAGCCACTGTCACTGAGTTCCATGATTAAGGCCTTTGATGCTTTTTGTTACCCGCAGCTCTTTCCTTCTCTAGCCACTCATGTTTGCCACTTAGCTGCTGGCTATGGCTTACTGCTTTTTTATTATTAGCTTCTGTGTGTAAATCCTTAAGTGTCACTGGCCTTCCATTAATGGTCACGTAAGCAAACGCCTCTGAGTTTCGTTATTCCAGGGTTTTGTAGTTTTTTTCTCCAGTGTTTCCTTCTCAAGGCACTTGGCTACAGGCTATGGCTAATGGTACTATTTAGGTTAGATTGTCCCGCTTCGTCGTTCAGTGTCACTTGCCTTCCACAACCGGTCATGCAAGCAGGGTTCGCTGAGTTTCGTTATTCATGCATCTGGCACTTTCTCCCACTGTCTTCTTCTCTATCCACTTAGGTCAGTCACCTGCCTACAGCTTATGGCTATTCGATATTGTTAATGTTAGCTGCTTTGGCTTTGTCCTTCAATGTCATGCGCCTTCCAAATCCGGTCATGCAAGTGAATGCCGCAGAGTTCCGTGATTCAGGCATCTGGTGCTTTTTTTCCTACGTTTCATTCTCTAACCACTCATGTTAGCCTTTTTACTGCAGACTGTGGCTCGCCGTTAGCCGTTATTGTTATTGTTAGCGGCTCCTACTTTATTCTTCAGTGTCACTCGCCTTACACAGCGGAGTTCCACGATTCAGGGTACTGACGCTTGACATATTCCGTTTTACTCCTGCAATCTTTTACTGGCCTTTTTAGTAGCTTTATCCCGCTAGCCGCAAAATTAATTCACTTACACAAGCTCTGACCAATTCCAGCTATTGCCGCTTTTCAGCTGCTTCGGTGTATCCAGCTCACACAGTCCTTTATGGTATCCTTTGGGCTTCCATAGTGTGACTTCTTCAAATGCACATACTCCTGTTCCATTTTAAGCTACAACACTCTACAGTAGAGATTGTTACATACTGTCCGTTATAGGGAAACAATAAAAAATTTAGGTATTGGGAATGAACTCGTTGTTACGCTGCTATTTTCAAACTTGGCCTGAAAATTTAAGACTTTACCTTTGTGTTTTTCGGCCATATTTTGTTCTGTTATACAGCTCATAAAGTTATCAATTAATAGATATCAGGTGAAAATAAACATAACTAAAAAGGTAAATGTACTCAAAGTATCAGTACTTCACTTTCCATGACCGATTTCCATGACCGATTGGAGATTTTTTTTCATTTGACTCTGGCAGTTCAAGCGCATCGGTGCCCATAATGCCGAACAGAGAACCTCGTAATGAGTGCCGCAGTGATGGCAGAGCCCCGAAAAAGGCATCGAAATTGGGGCAGAGATTAAAAATTCAATGCGCGTGTGCACGAAGAGCGTCTGCGAGCGAAGAAGGAGCCGGCGGATGCGTGGGTGTTTGGCCCGCGGACGCAAAGATGGAAGATGAAGGGGAGGCAGGGAGGGAGGACGACTCCAAAAGATGGAGGAAGATGAGGAGGAGGAACCTCTTCCTTGCTCCCTCCTCGGGCCTTTTACAGGATTTCACTCAGATCTGAAAAACGAAAGGAGGAAACTCGTAAGCGGGAGGAAGTCGTAACCTTTCTTGACATTTGTCGGCGACGACTCACAGAGGGAGCATTTATTGCCAAAAAATGCGTAAAGGGGCCTGATATTGGCAGTTTTTCAGCTAGGCTGTCTGCTTTGTGTCATGCGGAGATGTGGGAGATGTCCCAAAGAGTGCACAGAGACGCTCTGTCCCTGGCTAGTGATAAGGAAACAAAGGGATTGCTGTGGGCAGGCCCGGTTGAGTCTGTCCTCTGTGACCACTTTAAACCGCCAGCCGTGGCCTTGTTTGTGGGACGATCGCTCCCTCTTCTGGTCTATTCATACAGCATTTCCACCCTTTATTGGTCAAATTTACATTCAATATTAAAGCATATCATGACGTATTTTGTGCTCCGATTCTATGTACATCGTGCTGCTTCTTCTGTGAGATAAACCGGATATAGATGACTTGTCCATAATGGGCAGTGGTGGAAATAATTCCTTGCAGATGTTTAAGAATGTATCCTGGAAAGTAAGTGAATATAATCATATATCTCAATAAAATATAAGAAAACCTCTGTATCTATAGACATGATTACAATATTAACATACCAAAAAATATTTCTCCACTGGCAAATAATTTAGCTTTTTTAAAGAGTTTTATCAAATTGAACTTTTTTTAAATAAGAAAAATTATTAAATTTTAAATTTCAGATTGAATGAAAAAAAAACCTTAACATCAGCAAAATTATCTCACTTGGCAGATGATTTATTTTACAATTTTAAGATTTTTTTTCAGGGTTGTAAAAGGTTTTTTTTTTTTTTTTTTTTTTTTTTTTTTTTTTTTTAGGATTTCTTTCAGTAACATAATAAAATAATACTGAAACAATCTCTCCTGGAAAACAATTGAGCTCTTTTAAGGTATCCTTTTCTGAAATTGTACTTTTTATAATAATACTTGAAATGAGCAAAAAAATCTCAAATGACAGAGGGTTTATTCTACAAGTTTAATTTTTTAAAATTATTTTTAACTTCCACATTTTTTAGATTTATTTTAGTAAAATAAGAATTATAATGGTAACTTGTGTTTGCTGTTTCAAATATTTGGTCATTTTTTTGTTCCCTGCTCACTGACCAAATAGCTGTAATGGGCTCCAGCAGCCCCCGCAACCCTACTGAGGACAAATGGATGAAAATGGAGAAAAATAATACAATGTACTTTTTAAAAATGAAATAGAATTCTTAAAATGGACAAAATGATCTGACTTGGCATTAATATTTATTTTAAGTAAAATAAGTAATACAGTGCTTAAAATCTGCTATGGTATTTGCCATTTCAGAGTTTTTTGCTCGTTTAAATAGGCTTTTTAAAAAAGAAAAAAGGAATTCACTTTAAAAATCTGTCAATGTATCATTATATTTGTTTAATTGATGGTAAGAGCAAATAGATGCGTCCAGGAGCTATTTTAAACCTTTAAATCGGTTACAAATTGGTAAATATAATAGCCGATGTCAGGTAATTGTGTCATTATAATCCTGTGCAGTCCTTTGAGACATTATTGTGATATAAATAAATGTGACTTGACTTGACTTGATGTTGGGGCGGACCAAAAGTTTTGATTTATGAAAAAAATCAAACTGACCATGGTTGAACATTTTTGCCTGACGGTGACAAAACATTACAACTTTATCAGTAAATTTAGGTCAGTGTTTCTGTTAGCGTTCCAAAATATTGACGATATTGAGTCGTATTGCTTCCATTAGTGTTCTGTCAAATATGTCAGGAGGGAAGTATGTCACTCGGTCAGCATGTCAGCTAACATCTTTCTGGTGCTCCCTCCTCCCGAATGACTCATTTGACCCTCTTTCTGTTTTTCTACGTCAGGCCCTCAGCGACTTCTGCACTGATCCCAACATGTTTGTGCTCAACTCCACAAATCTCAACACGGCAACCAGCTCAGGTGATCCATGCTGTTTAAAAAAATTGTGCTTTTTGTTGTTTAACAGACACTCAAAATGAGAAGACAATGAATTTTGAGCTTGGAAGGAGAACGGGACAAGAGCTTAGAAAACCGTCAAGATGCAGAGACTGTTCTAAAGGTCACCCACTGTCACCTCTATTTTTGTTAAAATCTCCTAGGTTAAAAAAAGGCAAATCAATCCTGAAGGGTGTAGAAATAAAAGGACACCAACATGATTGACAAACAATGACAATGATACAAACAGTGTGGAAGTGCCCAGTATAAATCAAAATAAACCAACCTTGACTTTAAAAAAAATCATTCTTCCCAAGTGTTCACTTATTAAAAAAATAGAACCACCCTGGTATTATAAGCATTCTTCATCGCGAGCACTCAATAATAATAATCAAATCCTAAGCATTCTTCATTGCAAGAAGGATAAGATCGATTGTACTAATGCAGGAGTGGCCAACCCGGTCCCCAAGAGCCGCATGTCCTGCATGTTTTGGAGGTTTCTGTTGTGTATGTAGTCGGGTTGCAGTCGGATTCAGAGACAGGCACGGACGGTACAGTCATAGAGTGTTTACTCCACCTTCTTCTTCGGTAGTTCTCTAGCCCAAGTACAAGGCTGCGCATAAGTATACAGTGACACCGCAGGAAGGGGAGTGTATTACACGACACCACATATTCCCTTTTTGTTAGCATAGGACACAACAGTAGCATTAATCTAAAATACGCAATAACTCTTCGGTAAGTATGAGCTTGTAGAAAACATACATTTCAATATTCATTACCAGATTAGAGGTAAATATTTATCAGAGGTAAGCAATAACGTAAGGAACTATACTGTCAATATCGGTAAGCAAAAGTGTGTAAACCTTGTAAACTTAAGCAGACTGTATGAAGATCACATCATAAACAAACATGACAATTTTTTTTTAACAATGAACATTCATCATGTCTTTTTTTTTTTTTTTTTTTTTTTTTTTTAAGTCACATAATCTTGAAGCCATGCAGGAGCATGTCGTATTCTCGGTGCACTAGGAGAGGGATGTGTTGAGGGCACAGTTTCAGTTTCGGGTGGCTCAGCAACTTGGTCGCTTGGCAGGAGGCAAGCATCATTATCAGGAGGCTGTGGCGCTGAAACAGCAGCACAGGTGGAAGAATGGGCAAGGTGGAAAGCATTCCACACCTTTCCATCAGACAGCAGATAAGTGGCTGGACCCTTTTGAGCTACCACTGTCAGTGGCTTGGTGGACCTTGAGTGTCCTTTCGCAATGATTCCAGGTTTGCGGATGCGAACCGAAGAGCCAATCTGGAAGCTGGGTGATTTTGCACCGCGACGTTTGTCGGTGTATCGTTTGGACTTCCGTTGTTTGTTTTGTATGTTTTGTAGCATGTTGCCTTTGTCAGCAGTGGGACGCATGGAGTGAAGACCTGTGATGTGAAGCTTTGTATTCAGTGGTCTACCATGCAACAGTTCAGCGGGGGATACTGAAGTCACAGCATGTGGTGTGGCTCTGTAAGTCTGTAAAAACTCAGTGAAGAAGGCTTTCAGTGGTTTACCTTCGATGTTGGCTGTTTGTAGACAGTCCTTGAAGACTCTGTTGAAACGCTCAATTTCACCGTTGGCTTGGGGGTAGTACACAGAGCTGCGACGGTGCGTGATGTTCCTGTCACTAAGGAATGCTTCAAACTCGGTCGACACGAACTGAGGGCCATTGTCAGTAACAATTTCCTGTGGATTACCTTCTCTGCTAAACACAATGGAAAGAAAAGTCATAACAGAGGCAGAAGTAACATTTGAGCAGAAGGCAATCTCAGGCCATCGGCTGTAATAGTCAATGAGGGTGATGGCGAAGCGGCAATCAGCAGGCGCAGAGTGAATAGGACCAACAATGTCCACAGCAACTTTTTCCCAGGCAGCAGTTGGGGTAGGCACAGGCTGTAATGGTGCAGTACGCGTGGTTGCGGTTTTGTCATGCTGCAAGCAGGTGGTGCATGATTTGATGGCGAGCTCAACGTGAGAATCCATTCCAGGCCACCAGTACAAGTCTCTCAGTCTTTGTTTTGTGCGAACTATCCCTTGGTGTGTAGCATGAGCAAGTTGGATCATTTTTCCCTGTAGCTGTTGTGGTATCACAACACGATGAGTGCCACGCACAATGACACTGTTCTGCAAGGCAAGCTCATTTTGCACACGGAAGTATGGCACGATGAGGGGGTCAAGGCCTTTTGCAGTACGAGGCCATCCCTTCTGCATGTACTGTCGCACCTTCTGTAGCACTGGACATTCCTCACATGCACTGGAGAGCTCATCAGCAGTGACTGCAGCAAAATCAGGAGACACAGCAGCCACCATCTCCAACTCCATCTCCTCGTGGTCGTCTGTGATGGGTAGAGGCAAACGTGACAAGCAATCTGCAGTAACATTCTCATGTCCCGGTTTGTATTCGATTGTGTAGTTAAAACACAGCAGTCGGGCAGACCAGCGAGCTACCCTCATACCTGCACGTCCAAGGCCTTTGGATGTGAGTAGAGTGGTCAAAGGGCTATGATCAGTCCGTAAAGTGAAGTGATGGCCCCAGAGGTAAGTACGCCACTTTTCAGTCGCCCAGACGCATGCCAAAGCCTCTTTTTCGACTGTTGAGTAATTTCGCTCGCATGCAGTCAGCGTCCTGGAAGCAAATGCAATGGTCTGCTCTATGTCACCTTTCATTTGTGTCAACGCAGCACCGATGCCATAGTCTGATGCATCTGTTGTCACGACAGTTGGCAGGGAAGGGTCGAACAAGGCGAGTGCAGAGCTAGTAGCGATGATCTCCTTCACTTTGGAAAAGTTTGCTTGCACCTCTTCAGACCAGTGAAATGTAGCAGACTGTCTGAGTAGAGCACGGAGGGGTTCCACAAGCATGGCGTAGTTGGGGATGAACTTTGAGTACCACGCAGTCAGGCCTAGGAAAGATCGCAGAGATTGAGCGTCGTGTGGAGGTGGAGCTTCAACCACAGCCCGTACATGGCCAGGATCTGGATGTATACCAGAGGCAGAGATGAGATGCCCAAGGAAGGACAACTCTGTTTTCCTGAAGTGGCATTTTGCAGCATTGAGCTTCAGCCCACTCTCCTGTAAACGTTTGAGGACATCGTTCAATCTGGCGTCATGTACTTCAGGCGTCTCCCCACTAACAATGATGTCGTCCAAATAGCACTGTACACCCTTTTGACCAGCCAGGATCTGAGACATCATGCGTTGAAAGGCACTGGGTGCTGATGCCAGGCCGAAAGGCACTCGTGTGAAACGAAACAGTCCATCTTGTGTTATAAACGCTGTAAGATCTCTGCTGCTTGGATGTAGCTGCACTTGGTGGTATGCATTTTGTAGGTCAATCGTGGAAAACATTGTAGCGCCACGGAGCTCAGTGAACACTTCCTCAATGTGTGGCAGCGGATGACTGTCGATCACCACAGCCTTGTTTGGTTCACGTAAGTCCACACACACACGAAGGCCACCTGTTTTCTTGCTCACGACCACCAGAGGCGACACCCAGGCAGACGCGTCGACTCTCTCGATGATGCCATCATTTTCCAGTTTTTCCAGCTCCTCCGACACCTTGTCACGCACGGCATATGGGAGTCTGCGTAGCTTTTGCTGGACTGGAGGGACGTCTGCACGCACTTTAACTTTGTGTATAAAACCTGTAGCAACGCCTAGAGCATTTGTAGTGTTGACAGTGTAACTCATCTCCGATGCGGCAGGTGTTGCAATCTGCCCATCTTGTATGTGGAGGCGAAGTGCAGTGAACAGGTCCATTCCCAGTAGTGGGGTACCGTCAGGAACTATGTAGAAGTCAGTATGTGCACTCTGGTTGCAGTATGTAGCAGTAAGTTGAAGACAGCCCAACACTGGAATTAGCTTCTTCATGTAGGTCACCAGACGCACAGTAGGCTTTGAGAGAGGCAAGTGCATGAATGACTGTCTGTAAATTCTCTCTGGCAGAATTGAAACTGCTGAACCAGTGTCCACAAGCAGGTCAGTAGTAATTGACTGTTCATCATTCGCATGGAGAGCAACTGTACACGTAAGGCGCTTTGGGACTGCAGCTGTAGGGGCTACATGACACACAGTAAGTTCTGGGACAGTAACTTCTCTTACTGATCGAGTAAGAATTGCGCTGCGGCACACTTTACTAAAATGTCCAATTTTTCCACATTGGTTGCATTTTGCATTTTTAGCAGGGCATTTGGGGTCATTTGCTAGATGAGAGTTGGATCCACAACGGTAGCAGGTTTTGTGTTGATTCCTTTTATCTCTCGAGCGCTGTGTATGTGTACTGCTCTGATTCCTTTTATCTCTTTGTTGCACAAACTTCACAGGAGTGTCGGACACGTGCACATGAGTAATAGCATTAGCTTCTGAAATAGCAGATTCGACTTGTGTAGCAATAGCGATCGCTTTGTCAAGCTTTAAGTCCGTTTCCAGCAGCAAGCGCTCTCTGATTCTCGAAGAGGACATCTTCTCAATGAATTGATCCCTGATCATATCATCAGCAAACTTGCCAAAGTCACAGTTAGCAATTAATTCCCTCAATGCGGCAATGAACTGAGCAGTGGTCTCGCCCGGTCTCTGAGCACGCTGACGGAACTTGGTACGCTGAGCAACGACATTAATCTTCGGTACAAAGAAAATTTCTAGCGCATCACAGGCGGATTTGTAAGAAGTGCCAGTGTCAGGAAGGGAAAGAAAAATTCTCTGCCCTTCTGTGCCTAAACAGTGCAGCAGTAGTGCGCGCTTTCGTTTGTCCGGCATTTCGTTAGCAGTCAATGCTAGCAGGTAATTTTCGAACATCTGAATCCACGTGGAGTACAACATCGTAGGCTCACCCGGGGTTTCAAGCAAAGCAGGGGGTTGTGAAATTCCGATCCAAGCCATCCTCGTCGCCAATATGTTGTGTATGTAGTCGGGTTGCAGTCGGATTCAGAGACAGGCACGGACGGTACAGTCATAGAGTGTTTACTCCACCTTCTTCTTCGGTAGTTCTCTAGCCCAAGTACAAGGCTGCGCATAAGTATACAGTGACACCGCAGGAAGGGGAGTGTATTACACGACACCACAGTTTCTCTTCCCCAATTTAGGTGAGGCAAATTTTAAGCTTGCTAAGAAGCTATGTGGGAGCTTGATGACCCAGATGATTGGACTCACCTGTAATTGAGCAGAGAAATTCAAAAAACATGCAGGACATGCGGCTCTTGAGGACCGGGTTGGCCAGTCCTGTAACTAATGTATAAAATACATTGAATTATTATCATATTCCCCGCTAAACTAACTCTGGAAATACATTTTTGGCTTTTTTTTTCTGAGATTTTAATCAAAACAACTCAGGGTATGACCTTTAGAACAGGCTGAATTTTGTACATCTTGAGGACTTTCTCTTGTTCGCCATACAAGTTCAAAATTCATCAATTTTCACTCCTCATTTTGAGTGTTTGTTAGACTATGAATGTATCAGATCATTTTTATGCAACTGTGCCCACATCATCAGGATTGATAATGCCTCACGACCTCCTTTTGTGTTTTCTCCCTCTTTCTGCCACTCAGATGTGCTGGATTATTACCTGACCTGCAGCCTACGCATGAACAGTCCCTTCCAGCAGGTACGAAGACGGCAACTCCCCCGTATTCAATACAAACAGCAAGGGATTCACGATAACTGTTTTTCCCACCGACAACCAATCCATTTATGGCAGCCATGATTTGCCAAAGGGTTACTAGACTGTAACATTAGTACACTACACTTTGTGTGTGTCTAGTACAGAAATGTAATTCATTGTGTCGTTTACAGACTTTGTCAGGCAACTGTCAATCTAAGATCAATGAGTATTCAATCTTAATTAACGCAAAAATGCATGCAGGAATGTAACAAGAAAAAAGAAAAAACATGTTATAAGCAAAACTTTATCTACTCGCTTAAGTTTAGCATCATGTCCAAAAACAGCTAAAGCAGTGACCAAGCTTTTCAGTGCCTCATGTAACTTAGGAGCAGCTAGAGAGGGGAAAAAGCCAAACAATTTCTATTTTAGAACATGAATACTAAAAATCTTTCTATAAAGAAGTGTCTTCTGAGTGAATTTTATAGAATTGATCGGACCAATAACTCTTATTTCGTATTTGGTCGATATAGGTTAGAATATGGGGCGGCACGGCAGCCTCCCCCTGTGAAGTTTGCATGTTCTCCTCCGGGCACTCCTGTTTCCTCCCACATTCCAAAAACATGCATGTTAGGTTAATTGGCCGGTCCAAATTGTCACTAGGTGTGAATGAGCAAGTGAGTTGTCTATCTCTGTGTGCCCTGTGACTGGCTGGCAACCAGTTGAGGGTGTCCCCTGCCCACTGCCCGAAGATAGCTGGGATGGGCTCCAGCACCCCCGCGACCCTACTGAGGATAAGCGCTGCAGATAATGAATGAATGAATGAATATTTCTATGACGGACAAAAATTTTACAGATTGATCGAATTTGGACGAATATAATCATTACCGGCATTGAAAAATTTTAAATGTGCATGCCTTTGGCTACATGGAGCAGGCATAATGCTGAGATAGGGAAGTCAATGACAATTATTTGAATGTGCAAAAAGCAATGTATTTTTCATCACGTACACAAAAATATTATTTTTAACCATATTTATTTGTTTATTTAAAATTACTTTTTATGCTCAGAATTCAGTTTCCACTTTTTATTTCAATTCATTCCTGGGATATACAAAATCACAAATATAAATCTTCTTTGATGATTATAAATTAATGATTCAATATATAAATTAGAACGATTTAGAATTGTCTCAAGGTCTTCAAGTATTTCGCATATGTTAAAATAATACCAAAAATGGGCTTGTGAAATAAATGTTCTCGAAAGATCTTTTGAAATATGTTTGCTAATATAATCGATTCATAGTTTTTTTAAATGTATATTGATTATTGAATTCTAAAAATAAAATAAAAATCACTATATTGATATTTTGGTAATAATAATTATTTGTATTTTGAGTTTTCTAACCCAGTCCTACTGTCTGGCAACTAAAGTCAGTCCAGTTGGACGATTATAATTTAAATAATTGTGCTAAATAGATGTCTACCTAAACAGTTATTTCCATTGATTTGATAATCAATTAAATTTGATTTATAGATCCCAGGAAGGACCTAATATTTTGAAAACCTGATGTAATCTTATTAGAATACAGTACATTTAATAACTGTGTTCAATTCTTGACTGTGATTCTTCAGCTCCTCACCCAGTCACAGAGGGCGCTATCTAACATCCACACACATCTTTCCAGCGTGGAACGGAACGCCCTCACACAGTTCCCCAAAGCCGAGGTGAGCTCACAATGTCCTTGAGATAGTCTCCGTTTGAGCGTCCGTTCCAATGTTTTTCTCTTATACTTGCAGAAATCACTCAGGGATGTCCAACAGATTCTTAACAGCACAGAGGGAAACTTCCACCAGCTAGTGGCGCTGCTGAACTGTCGAGGCCTCAACAAGGTAAGGAGCAATGGCGGGTTGATGATTTAAGTCGATAGACTTTGGTGTTAAGAACTCATCTTGTCTTCCTAGGACTACATAGACTCTCTTAAAGGCCTGTGCTATGACGGGATGGAGGGACTGCTCTACCTCTCCCTTTACTCGTTCCTCTCAGCTCTTGCCTTCACTGCCATTCTTTGCTCTCTACCTGGCGCTTGGAGGAGCTTTCCAAGGTAGGGGAACAAAAAATATATACTAAGAACGTCCCATTCCTCCACAATGCATAGGGGAAGGGGTAAGAATAAGGGGCACAAGCCTCCTTTCTATATGTAGTTCAGGAGCAATCTAGGTTCTCCCGAGTGACGCTTTCTTTGGATCATTGACCAGCCAGGAGCAATTGTGAGAGGAAATAAACCAATTATATGTTGTGTTATGTCATGGAACGTAAATTCCCACAGAGGGCGCTGCAAGACGAGGAAGTTGGAGAGAGAAGCATGATAATATTCGAGAATCCCGATGAAGGAGGTTTGGTCGGTATATTTAGGCAAATGATATCTGCGAACTACAATTTACTTTCTTTATTTTATAATCAGTTCAGCATTCTAAAAATGTAAAATAAGTTAAATCACAAAGTGAAATTAAAATGATCAAATTACTTAAAAACACCAAGTATCAGTTTCCTAGAGAGATAGTTTTTTTTGATAAATCTGATCATTATTCTGTTGAATATTCATATAAACTAATGTTTTATTTTTCATTTATATCCTGAAAAATTCAGTTTAAATCAACGTTGTAGAAAACGAGATGTGAATTGTAATTCTGCTACGTTAAACAATTAAATCACGAGTGCTGGGTACAATCTTTATTCTAAAAAACAGCTTAAAAGATAAAATACACTAAAAATATCAAAAAAAATGTTTAATTCTCATCAAACACAAAAATAATGGAGGACAATAGGACTGGATAAGTAATTCTTACAGGATTTGGAGTACAAATGTATTCATCTATAAAAAAATTAACTACGATTAAATTCACAATCCATTAATTGTCTACTAATTGTTTTTTTAGACGCTACTAATCCTCACAAATTTCCAATATTCAAACATTTAACATTTGGCGTAGAATTTTTAATTTGATTAATGGATTAATTTTGTTGCTCTAATCTTCAAACATCTCCATTTGTGATTCAAAAGATACATTAAAAATGATTCAACTGTAAAATAATTAACTGCAATTAATTAACAATCGATTAACTGTCCAAATATGTATGATGCTCGTAATTCTTACTCTTCTCGTTAATTTAAAGGTATGTAAAAAAAATATCCAACCATAAAAACTAACTGCAATTAATATGAAAATCGATTAATTTATGACATCTGTGATCCTGTCACGCCTCCATTTGTAATCCAATAGATTTGTACAAAAAAATAACTGTGATTAATTTGTCATTTGAATCATTTTGAATCAATTGATTTTGACGCCTCTTAACCTCTACCGTCGCTATTTGTAATCCAAAAGATGCGTAAACATTTATTGAACTACTACTACTACTATGAATTGCGATTAATTTGGCAATTGATTAACTTTGATGCTTACATAAAACATTTATTCGACTTTAAACAGTTATGTCGATTCATTAGACAATTGATTAATAGTCAAATAATCCATTACGTTTGAGGCCCGTAATCCTCATATGTTTCCATCTGGAGTACAAAAAAAAGAGCAATTACTCAATTATGAAGAAATTAACTGCCATGATGTAGACTATCGATTAATTATCGATTAATCCATTTATTTCGACGCTTCTAAACATCCCACTTCTCCCTTTCTCTCTTTCTTGGGCACCGTCTCGCCAGCGATTCGGAAGAGTACGAGGACTCGGACAGCGAGAGTGAGGACCCCTTCACTTCCCATCAGGCACGTAGACAGACGGCCTCGGGGTCTCAGCGCGGGGCCATGACCCCCTTCTATAATTACCAGGGGGCCGGGTGGACACCCCCCTTTTCTAGCGCGCCGCCCCTCCCGTGAGTAACACCAGACACACGGACACCCAGACAGACAGACAGACAGACAGACAGAAGCTTCAGGATATTGCAGGAGAGTCCAGCGAGTATTACACAAACTCACATAATGAACAGCCACTATATCAGGTACGCCTGCACAATCAAATTTGGGTGGAGGTTTAGATTTTCCCTGTGATTAGAAATCATGTATCTTCCTATCTAGTTATCTTAAGTAATTAAATAGAGTGCAAATTAAGTAAACCTGAAGAAGATATTGATTTTTGATTTCTTTTACCGTATTTTCCAGACGATAAGGCGCAGCTGAAAATCCCAAGTAAATACGATTGGAAACGCATACAGGATTTATAAGTGTGCGTTACTACACAAGGTTTTACGATACATTCTTGCGTTTGAGACATGATTAATCAATCGACAATCATCGCTTATTAGAATGGCAAAACATTGTTAGTAATGGGTTACAAACCTGGATTATGGCAGTGAGAACGCCTTTACCGGTCCACTCGATCAACAGCGGTACAGATAACATACGAAAAGGTATTTGAGCGTATGCCATTATCACAGTATTTATACTCACTTCGCCAGACACATTGCGTAGTGCATTCTGATAGGTTGAACAGTCTTCCCATTTCTTCAGTTGTGCTTCAAATACGTTGCGAAAGACAGAAAACAAAATGAAATACGATACGAGATCTTTTAGTCACGTATCTACATTAAACCACAATGTTATCGAGGCACAGGTTGAAGAAGTGGAGAGACTGTTTAACCAAGGGGTGTAGAACGTATGGCCCGCAGGCCGCATCAGTCCCAGCAGCAGATTGAATCTGGCCAGCGAGACAACCCCGAGAGAAGCGCAAGAGAAAAACGATGTTGCCAAAGCCAAGCGCGACTTCCAAAGTCACTGGAGCTCTTTCTCTCTTTCTTTCTCGTCCTTTTTTCTTTCTGACTTTCTTTATCTTTCTCTCTGTCTCTCACTGTCTCTTTTTGTTTTTTAATTTACTCTCTCCTTCCCACTCTGTCTTTTTCGCTTTCTGGTTTCTCTCTTTCCCTCCCTCTTTGTCTCTCTTTCTTATCTTTCTCTCTGTCCAGCTCTCTCTCGCTCTCTCTATTACCCTCTACTTCTCTCTCTTTCTCTTTCTTTCTGTCCCTCTCTGTCGATGTATTTTTTTCTCTTTCCAACTATCTTTCTCTTTATCATTTTCTCTTTCTCTTTGTTTCTCTCTATCTCTTTTCCCCCTCTCTCTCTCTTTTCCCTCCTTTTCTTTATATTTCTTTGTCTATATCGTTCTTTCTCTATACTGTATTTCTCTCTTTCTCTCCTTTAATCTCTCTCCTTCTCTCTTTTTATCTCTTTTTTTCCCTACTGCCCCCGTGAGAGTTTGTTTTCTACCATGTGGCCACTGAGCTAAATAGAGTTTAACCTATCAGAACGCAGAACAAAATACACTAATGCAAATCAGTGTAACTGGCACCATGAAGAAAAATAGTTTGGTAATGAGATAAGTTCTTATGCCTTTTTGTATGTCCTCTGTACCAATAGAGGGCTGGTTATTAAGCGTCAATGTCCTCACTACTGGGTCCCGCATTCGATTCCCGTTGCAACAATGTTTTGTCCTTTAAATCAGCGATGCTCATCGACAGATTAATTATTACACAAAACATTGTATTGTTTTATTATATGCCGTAAGTGTATAAAGAGCCCAACAGTCATACACTTATATACTCGGTAAGTCTTACTGCAGTATCAGTTCCATGTGCCTTATAGTACGGTGCGCCTTATGTATGAAAAATATGACAAGAGACTATTTTATGGGGGGTTGCGCCTTACAATCCGGCGCGCCTTATAGTGCGGAAAATATAGTGATCAATTTTAACCGTGGTTTGAATCCAGCCTACAAGACAACACTGAGAGAACCGCAAGAGAAAAACGAGCCGCAGTTTTAAATATGTCCGCTTGATGTCACCAAAGCCAGGCGCCACTCGTAAAGACATTTAAAGGGTGTATTTCTTCCTCTCTCTCTCTCTTTTCTTTCTCTCTCTCGCTTTCTCTCAGTATAACTCTCTCTCTCTCTCTCTCTCCAGCGCTCCTTCTCTTTTTCTTCTCTCTCCGTTTCTCTCTACCTCTCCTCCCGCCGCTCTTTATTATTTATCTTTCTTTCTCTCTCTATTTTTATTTTACTCTCTTTTGTCTCTCTCTGTCTATCTTTCTTCCTTAATTTCTTTCATTTTTCTCTTTCTCTCTCTCTTTCTCTACCTTTCTCTCTCTCTCTCTTTCTCTCTCTCTTTCTTTTTTTTCTCTCTTGCCCTCTCTCTCTCTCTCTCTCTCTCTCTCTCTCATCTTCTACTTCTTGCCTTAGCAGGTAAGGTTACCTTTGCAGCTGCTAGCATTAGCATCCAGCACTCTTCTCAAATATCAATGGATTGTGTAGGCGTATTTCACGTTACATTTGCTCCCACAAACCTAACCCCATTCCATCACATTCCAGTTGAAAGGTAAACAAGACACAGGCGAGGCAGTGAGTTAGCGAGCCTCACCTCACGCTGTGCCGTCCCACAACGCCGCAGACAGACACACAGACAGGTCAACATGGACCACAGCGTAGACAGGACACAACTGCAGAGGCCTGTCTGTCTGTCTGTCCGTCCGTCCGTCCGTCTGTCTGACCGTGTGTCCGTCCAATCCGTCCGTCTGTCTCGGGGGTTTTCAGGACAGACCACGTAAGCCCTTTTTTTGTCCCCCCGATGAGAAATTGCAGCGACAGGTTCTTCCGGGGTGGGCAAATTGATGAGAATACCCGGCGTGCGGGTTCCAACCACATCCCCCAAGTCTCTCGCCATCGTCTTTTCATTGTGAACTCTCCTGGTTTATTTTTCTCTTCATGATTCCTCACACTTCCAACAATGTATTCAAGCGCAGTGCCACAACGGATATTATTTCATATTCTCGACACCAAGTTTAAGAGTCCATATACTAGTGCAGTTTTTGACTGTAAAAGTTGTTTTTCCAAATGCTCATAAGATATTGAGTAGGTTGTAACTAATTGCTCAGACAATTGGCCTTCTCTCTGGTATTTATTTTACAATCTGAATGAAATTAATGGATATTAGATAGATAACTAGCAACAATTACTGTGAGGCAAAACTGAAAACGAAATCATGCAAGCATAATGGCCAGGCGTGGCCGGGTTTGGCATTGCCGGGCATTCTACTTATGCAAGGTTGTTGGGACTGTGGTTCATTGAAAAAGTGCCATGGAGCCACTAGGAAGTGCCAAAGAGCAGTATGACTGCATCCAGTTTTAAAGTCACTTGTATAAATGTTTATCTTTTTTTTGGCACGAAACCTAGCTAAAGACACCCCCAGAAGCCTTAAGTACTACTGTGTAATCTTTTACAAAAATGGATTTCGCTGTTTTGAAGCCTATAAACCACATACGAACACGCACACAAATCGGGATTTATATGATAGTCTGGATAGATTCTTAATAGCTCACTTAAATACCTAATTTCTTATTTTTTACTTACTCATTCACTCACTCACTTACATACCTAAATTATTATTTTATTTTTTCAAGTTATTTTTACTTACTCAAGTACTTATTAGATTGATGTGTTATTTAAGTTCTTACTGACTGTACACTTGCTTATTTAATTGCTTACTCAATTCATTTCTTACTTTCTTACTTACGTACTTGCTGACTTGATTCAATTGATATTTACTGACATAATTTCTTAATCACTTACTTAGGTACTCACACACTTATTTAATTTCTCACTCACTTACTCACTTTCTTAGGTATTCACATACTTATTTAATTTATTACTTATTTACTTACTTAGGTATTCACATACTTATTTCATTTCTTACTCACTTGCTTTGGTAGTCACATACTTATTTCATTTCTTACTTGGTTACTCACTTAGGTACTCACATACTTATTTCATTTCTTACTCACTTAAGTACTCACATACTTATTTCATTTCTTACTCAGTTACTCACTTGCCTAGGTACTCACAAACTTATTTCATTGCTTACTCAGTTACTTACTTAGGTACTCACATACTTATTTCATTTCTTACTCACTTAAGTACTCACATACTTATTTCATTTCTTACTCAGTTACTCACTTGCCTAGGTACTCACAAACTTATTTCATTGCTTACTCAGTTACTTACTTAGGTACTCACATACTTGTTTCATTTCTCACTCACTTATTCACTTACTTAGGTATTCACATACTCTTTTTTTTCTTACTCAGTTACTCACTTCCTCAGGTATTGACATACTTATTTCATTTCTTACTCAGTAAATTACTTAGGTATTCACATACTTATTTCATTTCTTACTCAGTCACTCACTTACTTAGGTACTCACATACTTATTTAATTTCTTACTTACTCACTTACTCAGGTACTCACATACTTATTTCATTTCTTACTCACCCGCTTAGGCACTCACATACTTATCTGATTTCTTCCTCACTTACGTACTTAGGTACTGACATACTTATTTAATTTCTTACTTACTTACTTTGGTACTCACATACTTATTTAATATCTTACTTACTTAGGTACCCACACGTTTTTAGTGACTTTTTTTTCCTTACTTACGCACAGACTTATCTAATTTCTTACCTTCTCAATTTCTTACTCACTTATTCGATTTTTTTCTTACTTATTACCTTTCTCACTCGATTTTTAACTTAGGTTATCACATTTTAATCGAATTTATTTCTTAATTACTCACTCAATCTCTTATTTACTCACTCACCTACTCTTTTGATGTCTTACTTACTCACTTAATTTCTTACTTAGTTACTCACGTCTACTCAAATTGTAACATAATATAATTTCTGACTTTCTTTTTTTCTTAATTTCCCACTCACTTTATTAATTTCTTAATTATTTGACTTAATCAGTAAGTTCTTACTCATTATCTTATCACATAATTTCTTACTCAATTTCCCATTTACCTAAAAGTAAGCGTTTATATTTTAAGCAGGCAAATTTTGTCACTACGATGTTCTGCTTCAAGGCAATGGCTTGCCACTGTTAAAATCAGGTCACAGATTACCGTATTTCTCATGTACAACGCGCACCCCTAATCTATAATTAAAATTAGTTTCACTCTTTCTCAGCTCAAAAAAAAGTGTCAAATCTTTTTGGAAAACGTACCGCCATGATTGAAATCATTTATTGCCAACATAAATTATGTACACAACACCAACAGAAAATTTTCAAAGTATTTTTCAATTAAAGCCCTATTGTATTATTAAGGCCGCTATTGTCCAATGCATATGAAAACCAGTGCCACCGAGCGCAAGCAGCAAGACGCCAGAAAAACATGGCAGCGACCTTTCTGTAGGGATTACATTATGTAAAAGAAACACAAATTTCTCAACCTATGATTTTTTTAAGATAAAAAATTAACATTGGTATGATAGTTCATGCATATTTGCTGAGTTTTCAAATCAATCAAGGAAAGTTTTTTGTGCCACCAGGAGGCTTTTAGTATTACACGCTGTCCCTTTAAAGTCCTTCAAAGTCTGATTCATCATCAGATACACCAAAGAGTTGTTTCCCTTGTGCAGTTTTGGGATTCATTTATATCTTTCAGGAGGACTTTCTGTGTTCTCCATTCTCCAACTTTCGTCCCCGCTATCGCAAATTGAAATAGTTTGATAATGCGATAACTTTTTGCCTTTTCGTATGTCATCTATATCACCGGTGGTCTAGTGGTTAGTATTCAGCGAACTCACCACGTGATTCGGGTATTTTTCTACTGATCTATCGTTGCAAAAATACGGTAAGGTATTACCATAAAATCCAACGAACTATGAGTTCTTCCCTTATAAAAATGCACTTACAGTATACACAAATAAACACGGTAAATATTGGATTGCCCCTTAAACAACCTATTTCGGAGGTTTAATCATTCGCTTGAATATTCGAAAGACCGAAGTGGTCCGCAAACGGAGAGTGAGTTGTGCTTTTTGTGCGCTCGACCTCTAACCGTGGATTCTCCCTCTTCCCTTTTTTTGACCCGCCCTCGACTCCCCGTGCCACCGCCACCGTCTCTCTCGACGTGTCTTCTCCATCCTCCATCTCTACCTCCCTTCTCCTCCTCTCCTCCCTTTGTCTCTCTCTACTCTCTCTGTGCAGGACTCCAAACGTTTCCTCCAATGGCAACCCTGGCTATGAGAGCCTCCCCTTGACTGACAGGCAGTCCCCACCCCCCTCTGTGAGTTCCTCTGTTCTTGTCTTGTGCGCCATTTGACCATCGGGCTCGTTGATAGTGCGGGGGCCGGGAAACTGTGTTTTTTTGTTTTAAAGGGACAGTGTGTACTGTTTGATCACTAGATTTTGCTTTATTGTGTTGTGCAACAGAAAAGAACGCATGCCTGTCAACCTCATGCCAATTTCTTCCCCTATTAACTCATTTAATGCCAGATATTTCTCTCGAACGGGAAGAGCTTGTGCTATTTTGACTCGTTTTGAAGGCCTACAGAAAATTTGCTCACGTAGCTATATAGACATAGAACATATAAAAAAATGTTTTAACCCTCAGCTTTCATTAGAAAAAAGTTTTTTAACTTTGGTATTTGTTTAGTAAACAACAGTTGACATTGGGTTCCAAGAAAACGTCTGAACGATGCAAAAACTTTGCAAGAAGAGCCCGATGTCACTGGTGACGTGATCACACTATTTCGGTCACTGGGGAGCCGCCCACAAACTCTTAATCACTGGATAGAGGAAGCAACACAAGGAAGTGGGGGCGCCTTGATGTGTGGACAAATATCCGATTAAAGCTATTCCTGCTATCTAGTGGGGATTTATCATACTGAAACATTCCCAGAGGCTTGATACTTACTGATCAGCTATACCAAAGCTTTTAGAATAGATTTTTTGAATAAAAATTTTTTGGGACTCAGAGAAAATGATTCTGAAAACGTATTTGTGTTATTGTGATGAATGAGTTGGTACCCACCATGTCTTCTTAGTTTTCAAACACAATATTCTAGTCGCCCTTGAAACATAGTTCAAATGTTTGAAATTGGTTGGAATTCTAGGAGTATTCTTTTCTGAAATTGCTTGGTGTTTAAAAGGTTTAATAATAATAATAATAATAATAATAATAATTTCCTTGTATTGTCATTCTGTGTAACAATGTACACAGAACGAAATGTCGATTGCACCTGACCCGTTGTAGCGAGCCGATGCAGCCGCAGCCAACAGAGGGCGCCGCCGACCACTTTTTAAGTCTTAGGAATGACTCGGCCGGGGCGCGAACCACCGACCTCCCAGTCTCAAAGCGGGCGCCTTACCATCTAGGCTACTGAGCTGGTATATAGGTGCGATTCGTCATTTGAGGTGTCCTAAAAAGTAGAAAGTTGAATATTTTTTTTTATTAAGTACTCGTTAACAACTGAGTTCAAAAAGCCCTTATGCTTTATTTTCCATCTGCTTTCATCCTTATCTTATGAGAGCTGTTCATGGTGGAACACAATAGGTTCGAGGAAAGGGGGGTCAACGTTGGGTCAGAATTACCATTTGCAATGTCAATTAAAATGATGTGACAATGTTGGATCGTGTGAACTGAATACTTTTCTTTCATTCAGTTATTCACTCTCCCTTTAATTGGTCACTCAATTATGTGTTCAAATAACGTATCAACCACCCAATAATGCTACAAGGGGTAGAGGGAGTGTTGGAGAGTGACGTCATTAGTGTCCCCACAGGTTTTTCTTTGTCAGTTTAGCATGAAATGGTGAAAGTGAAAAAAGGACCAGCTTCTAGAAATGTTTATTCGAGCCGTCCATAAAATGCACGTACTTGCGTGCGCCTCATGAACGAGGTGACTGAGGCTGCAATGCTGACAAGAGCTAGGAGATGGAGGCAGAGAGTAACATTTCAAATTCTATACAGCTCCCTTTAAAAACAATATTGATTTGAACAGTTGCCACAAAACATGAACTCTTTTATGGACATGCATTTGTTTTAGATACTTGTAGGTCAAGACATTTGCCTATATTTGAAATATGAGCCTCATGTGGAGGCAACTGACATGATTGTCGGCTATCCGTAGTTTTCTATTATTCCATGTGATTTCAACTTATTTTTGGTTGCACTACTCGGTGCAGCGACATCGAGTGGTCAAATAACACACACTGTCCCTTTAAACAACACACAAAAAAGGGATGGGTCAATTATGAACCGGGGGCCAGTTTTAATCCAGCCCGCTGAACAAAAAGTATTCGATTAAAAAAAATTATATTTTTGTTTTTTGGGTCCCCGGTGTCCCTTTATGGCCCCCATGGTCCATTAAATATTATCTACTAACATGTTTTTTGATCATTATGTACTTTTCTGTGTTTGCAATTCGTATCCACTTTATTAAGATATTCATACTTTTTTTGGTGTATGTGAAACTTCTTTCCTAAATTTAGCAAGGTTACCTAATTTCTGGTAGACAAGATCTTTTTTTTTATTTTATAGAGGAGTTTTTTCATTTTAATCGAGAACAAGATAAAATATGTCATACTAAAATTAATCTTTAAATGTGATACATGTTCAGGGAATCATTGATTTTTTTGCAGTGCAGGGCTACGAAATAAATGTATTTTATTTAGGAACGTTTTGGTCACAAATATTTAATTATGTTCATTAAAAAAGTGGTCCTTTTTTCTCTCACAAATCGCGCTCCTTGCATTCAATTTGCAGAATTTTGGCCCTCTCTGGTGGTCAATTTATTAATTCATGCTTTTTAATTTGATTTCGAAAGGTTTTAGTCAATAAAAACACATTTTTCACAATTTATCCCTAAAAAAATGGTTCTTTACGCTGGCTTTTTTTTGCATTTGTTACACCCCGTGGGGATGCGTCTATTAATGCGGAATATTTTGGTCACAAAAAACGAATATTTATCATTACAGCTACAAAAAAGTGATCATTTTTCTACGATCAGTTTTATGATTTTTCTTTTAAAAAATGCTTTTATTTTCTCAACCCCGACCAGTGTATTAAGTATGTGCGGCTAATCTTTTAATGCAGTTTAATTGTATTTACAAATTTTGTCACTACAGCTCTAAAAAGTGGTACTTTTGTTAAAAGTTGTTGTCTTCAATTTAACTCCTAAATGTCCTAATGTTTTAAATTTTGGTTTTATCTGCGTGATAGAGCTAATAACTGTCAAGTAAGTTAACTGACAAAAGTATGGAACATTGTCTTGTAAAATTATATTTCCTTTTATCTTTCTTTGTAGATCTCTGACCGATACATGCAATGTGTCGGTCGGAAAATCCAGATTTCCGTGTTTTCGAAAATGCAGCGTTGAAACTTTATGTTCAGTCAGACTCTAACCTGAGGCGTGTTCAGGAGAGTGATCAGACATGTAGTCTCTTGATAATCGCTTGCCGCGCACTGCTGAACGTTTTGTAATCGCTCACTGTGATTGCCTTACTGATCCAAAATGGCCGACGACAGTACAATGGATTTCGTTCTACAGCTTGCTTTGAGCGAGTTGGCTGATATGAGCGACAGTTCGCATATTGACACAGTTAAGGTTATCCTAAACGCAGTGGAAGGGTCATACCTGTCTTGCATTGTTCACAAACATTACCAGGCAATGTAAGACGATATATTACATCGCCAACAGCACTCGTCAGGGTGAGATCCTCCATCTTCTGCACTGTCGACGCCATGTTGGAAATCAAAGTAAGCGGTCTTTCTCCCGTGATTACTCGGGCACGCGAGCGCTCAATAATCACTGGCCGTTCAGAAGCTAGCGATAGCTCGCGATAGCAATCACTCACTCTCCTGAGGCGTGTTCAGGAGAGTAATCAGACATGTAGTCGCTTGTTAATCGCTTGCCGCGCACTGCTGAACGTTTTGTAATCGCTCACTGTGATTGCCTTACTGATCCAAAATGGCCGACGACAGTACAATGGATTTCGTTCTACAGCTTGCTTTGAGCGAGTTGGCTGATATGAGCGACAGTTCGCATATTGACACAGTTAAGGTTATCCTAAACGCAGTGGAAGGGTCATACCTGTCTTGCATTGTTCACAAACATTACCAGGCAATGTAAGACGATATATTACATCGCCAACAGCACTCGTCAGGGTGAGATCCTCCATGTTCAGCACTGTCGACGCCATGTTGGAAATCAAAGTAAGCGGTCTTTCTCCCGTGATTACTCGGGCACGCGAGCGCTCAATAATCATTGGCCGTTCAGAAGCTAGCGATAGCTAGCGATAGCAATCGCTCACTCTCCTGAACACGCCTCTGAACACGCCTCAAGGTGTCAGTGTCGGAGTAACATTGGGGTTGGTAGCGGGATGGGAAAGTGTAGGTTTAACCCGTTGTGGTTGAGTGATTTCAAGTATAACTGGTGCGTGGGAGGGGTCTCGCAGGTTATACTCAAACCCTTTGCGGCGGGGATAACTGTCGGCGCGGGCCTCTTTCACAGGATCACTAAGGCATACCTGTCAAGCTCCAGGGCTCCATGCCCTTACAAACTGTCGTATTTTCCCTTACAAAATAATCTTACACCACTTTTTTTTTTTCAAACGTGTTTATTTATGTAGTTTAACATGTTACATTTTACATGTGTTTCGTTATATCATATATATTGTTAATCAACATTTTGTTGTGAGATACCGAGTTGCTCGACATGAATGAGGTTTATTATAAAAAAAAAAGTTCAAAAATAAAGTAGCTCGGACGTTCACTGTAGAAGGAAAAAATACATGCAAATATAATTAAGTAGAATAATACATTTTCTTATTAAAATTATGAATTCATTTTCTGCATTAAATTATTGTTGGTAATGTACTGATTAAAGGTATAACCACAAACCTGTCTTTTTTCATTTTCTCATTTTATACTTGCTTTTTTTTCCAACTTCTTTATACAACAATAATGATTCGTAATATAATGCATCAAAGCAAGTGAGCCGTTTGAGAGACGGCTCTCTTTAATGAGTTGAGACGAAAAAGCCTGTTCTCTAAAAAGAGACGGATTTCCTTTCACCACACAACTACCACAAGAAATCTGATGTTTTTTAAGACCACATGCATTTCAAAATTACTCAATCAACCCCGCCTGTTGTTTTCGGATCAGACTGACTTACGGCGTTTTATTTCAGGTTTGGCCATTGCGACTTGATGATTGTATCCAAAGAAAATTCAAAACTATGTTGTAATGTAGGCCTACTGCTCTGCTTTCGCTTTGGTCACGTGTGATCGGAATGATGCATAATCCACAGTAGCATCAAACTGCTCGCTTCGTTTGCAAAGAAAAAAACGATACCGAGATAGAGGCTACCGCGGCGAACTGGTTTGACTTGATTGATTTGCCGTTTCGTGATAGTCGGTGTTTACCGGATGGTACCCATCATTGACAAATTTACGTTTTTCCGTACAGATTTTCTTGTACGCCGTACACGTCTTAAAATGCACAATAAACGTGCTTTGTACGGCAAAAACGTACAGGTTGACAAGTATGCTAAGGTGACCCCCGGACCCCTACTCCCCCGCCGCAGACTGGTGCAGACATCCCAAAACCATCGCGGCCACTCCGCCACCCCTGATGGTTCCGGTTCGCCCCGACACAGTCACCTGCCTTGCCGCCAGGGTTCGATTCCACCACGGAGTCACTGTGTCTCCATTCTGCAGAGTTTCTCACGGGGGACCCGTACTGTCTTATTCTCACAACGGCGGCGGCTCTTGAGACACATTGGTCCGTTCCTGACCCTCACAGCCACTTCTGTCACACTGTTATTCTGGGCCTGGCCACGGCTGGGTCAGGGGCCAGCCCCCCTAGGTGGCAGCGCAGTCCGGCCCCATTTAGAGACCAAATCTCAGCCTCCGGGTTCGCAATACCTTTCCTGCTCCTCCAGGTGGCCTCAGGCGGAGCTGGGTCCGTCATGACCCAGCCTCTAGCATCTGTATACTAGAATAGTGCGAGATGTCTTAAATCTCATTGGACGTGAAAAGATCTTTAAAAAGTCTTGAATTTGAATTGAAAAATTCGGAGGGAACCCTGACTTTTAGCTTTATTCAAGAATGTTTAATTATATCTCCATAGAAATGAGTTCTCTCCCAAAAAGTCAGTTTCCTTTTTGAGATTTAGATGTTATAACAAATAACATCTGCCCTCTTTCCTCCACAGTACTCTCCCAGCATGCTGACTGGTTACGGGGGAAGTCAATCACACCCTAACCCCGCCCATTCGAGGAACCTGTATTCACGTTGATAACTTTTTTGTTCTTTTTCTTAGAAAATGTATAAAAGAAGACAACAAATGTTTAGTTTTCATATGAGAGGACACTTGAAAAGGAACGGAAACTAATCTTAAAGAGAGAAAAAAAGGCTTTGGTGTGGCGTACGACGTGGGTATGTATCCTTTTGTTCTGACTATTTGATGATTAGAAGCACTTATATGGAAAAAATGAGAATTGAAATGGACTATTGACACCCCCTTCCCCTTTGTATGTTCAAACTGTGTAAACTGTGAACAATGGTGAGGCAAGTGGAGAAAACAGTATTGACGTGACTACGTTGCGTAGTTTTATATATACTTCGATGTATCACCCGTCGATTTGAAAGGTGTTTTATATACATATATAAATATATGAAAATACGACGCCGTTGTAGGAAGAGCACTGGCACGTAGCAACGAAGCACATTTTTCTTCTTCGGTTGATGGTTATGCAGTCCCCCCCTTTCACTTGGTATATATATTTTTTATTTTTTTTATAGGTGGTAATTCTGTATTTTCTGTGTATGGTATTCTGTATATCTCACTGACTGTCTATATCGGAACATTTCTCCTTGGTTACCGTGGTAACGGGCTAACACTCAGTTTGGACGGAAATACACGTACGCAGAGTTGCCAAATATTGAAAATTGTATTTCGCAATGGATACATCTCATTTGGGGAAACATATTTTATTTTGAAAGTTTTTCTTTCACAACGTTAGCACTTAACTCACTCAGTGCCAGATGGACTTTCACGTCATACGCAAGTTTTTTTTGGGAATCGCAAAAGATAATCAAGTTATCTTACCCTCTTATTTTCCAATATTTTACTTCAATTTAGAACTAAATTATACTCACATTATGAAAAAATAATAAATATGTGAACCAATTGTCAAAACATTTCTTCTAATTTTATGATTTTTACTTCAATGTATGACAAAACTACCCTCACATTGAAAACAAAACAATATTATTACCCTGTTGTCGCTTATTTTAGTATTTTTTCTTTAAATTTATGATATTCTTACTGAAATTCATAACAAAGTTTACCCTCATTGCAAATAAATATGATAATCCATTGCAGTGGTTTTCAACCGGTGTGCCGTGAGACTTTCTCTAGTGTGCCGCTGGAATTTGCCCAATGTTATCTTTCCAAAAAATCAGGCCATTATTCAGTATTTTTGCTATCTTCAGAAGAGGAACTGTAATCGTCATTCATATCAGTGGGTGGCAGTAGATTTTTATATACCGGTACTAATGATCTGCTCATGAGGTAGCACAGTATATTTAATAACTTAATTTGTTTAACAAACCGTTTTAAAATTGCACTGTAAAAAATACAAAACATAAATAAAGCACATAATTTTATTTTAAGTATTTTCTTCTTTTTATATACTAATTATGTGCTTATGAGGTAGTACAGTGAAATATTTGACATAACTTCATTTTCGACGGACTGTGTGCCTAAGAACCTTTTATAAATAAAACTGTACCTTGGTTCAAAAAGAGTTGAAAAACACTGCCCTTTTTTCTAATGTTTTAAATTAGTTCATAACCTTTTCGGGGGAAAAATTGATTCATTTTACTCTAAGCCCTATTCTTTAAAAATACATTTTTTTCTCTTCTAGCAGATGTTATATCATTTTACTTATTTACTTCTTTTTTTATTATCTTTGTGGAAAAAATATCCTAAAGGGACACTGTGTATTATTGACCACTAAATGTTATTGAATTTAAAAAAAGAACATTTTGATCTTTTGCTCATTAAATGTTAATATTATGGTGGATTTCTTTTTAAAGGTAAGCTTGATAAGATGTTGTTTGATTTAAATGTGATTGTTCACATTTTAAGTATTTTTACTTCTAATTTTTTAATCGAATTGTACCTTAAAATAGGCTAGTTCATCTAGTCTAGTATTAAATACAATTGAGTTTCGGCAGAAAAATTCCGTAAGTGACGTGAAAATACGTCTATGGCACT
Organism: Urocampus carinirostris; assembly: GCF_059441175.1. NCBI lineage: Eukaryota > Metazoa > Chordata > Actinopteri > Syngnathiformes > Syngnathidae > Urocampus > Urocampus carinirostris. The sequence goes on along the minus strand of NC_142350.1, from coordinate 49,962,709 downwards.
GAGTTATAAAACAGCAAAAAACAGAGTAGCGATCAATTATAATTTTATTGCATATGTTTGGTATGAATATAACTGTTTAATATCTGGTACCTTCTTTGCGTAAATTTACTTAAATCGTCATTGTCTATTATTTCGGACTTTCTAGTACAAAAAAACACGTAATTGAAAAACAATATTCATATAAATCCGCTTAAAAAAATAGTAAGTTGAAAAATTTACATTTATTTTACATGGATTTCACCTAAAGGGAGCCGACATAATTGTCTGACATCTTGCTGCTTTACGTAGCCAAAAACGTCAAAAATTACTAAACTTAATATCCCCTAATAAATATCAACAAAATTGATTAACATGTGCTTTCGTGCGATCTACTTTTCACTTTCTTATCAAATTGGGTACTGTAGCTCTCGACCACTCCAAGCAGCTAAATCCAATCATCTTTTGGGCCGGCAACAATACGAAACATAAAGACGAAACTGCAAAAATGCGTGTTGTTTTTGCAAGGCTGAAAAAATGAAATCCTAAAAGTTTTCATGAAAAAAAACACGTATTGCGTAATTAGCCACTATGAACTAGCTTAGTATACTACAGAAGATTCGTAGTATTTGGTAGCTCTGCGTACAACTCATGTGCAACAACAGTGGGTACAAAGCAATAAAAAAAAAAAGTGTACAGGGGAAAGTCTACACAGGTTTTTGAGCTCTTCATTAACCATTACAGAATTGAAATCACAATGAACCTAATGTGGTTGCATAAATGTGCACACCCCTTTGGAATTGAATTGTGTTCAGGGTGCAAATTGTTGCAACCACACTACCGTATCGTTCTTCGAATCAAAAACAGGGGTGTGTAGACTTTTTATATTCACTGCATAGCAGAGCATCCAGTCTTCAATTTTTTCGTTTTTTTAGGGGATGTGTATTACGCTACGTCGGAGATTTCATTGAATCGTCCTCGAGCCCTCCCTCCCTTCTAACTGACCGTGTTAACCCTTCCGTTTGAGTTTGTACTCGCAATGCTCCTTTTGAATGGCATCCTTTTACACTCCAGAGTCTAATATGAATAATAATAAATAATAAAGATAAAAATAACTCCAAGAGGCTTATGTGTTATTTGCAATTATCAAACTCAAATGTGTCCGTCGGTGGATTAATGCAACGGCAATAAAACAGGAAGGGTACTAAAATATGGATGCTGTATTGAATTTGTTTGAGTCTCTGGATGTCAGGACCAGAATGAAGACAGGACCCACTTGCGTACGTTTCTCTCAGTTTTATTGGGAAGAAGGGAAAGGATTGCACACACGATCCGGTGATTGCTGGTCGTGGGGAGGAGGTCGCTCTGAACGCGGAAGTGGCACTTCCGTGGCGAGTGATGGCGGTATCGGAAGCAGAATAAACAGGTCAGTAGCCGGGACAGGAGAGCAAACAACGTGGTCGCGATCAGCAATGAGTCGAAAACCAGAAGAGAGTAGACATGGTCAAGATCAAAAAAACGGGTCGAAGCCGTGAAACAGACGGGAGCCAAAAGAGGAGTGAGTCAGGGTCGAAAACGCTTGCCTATAGTATACTGAGGTTCGCAGACGGACTGACAACAGGTGACAGATAGACGAGGGTTTAAATAGTGACCGGGAGCCAATCGGAGTCCGAGGGGAGTTGGCGCCAAAGGAGCGGGCACAGGGGCATCACATCAGTAATCATGACACTGGGTTAAGTGTATCATATCAATTATTACAGTGTCTAGCGAAAGTACTATCAGATTTCCATATTTCATGATTCAAACTTAAAGCTAAAAAAATGATACTATTTTCTAAGAATCAACATGTGACACACAATAGGGAAGTGAAACCAAATTATTTCAACATTTTATATCATATTCACAACGAAAAAAACAGACATCAGCCAAGTGACTCCAGAAGTACCTGATGACTTCTGACTGATCGAATGTCGACCTAAATGACTAACAATGACAAAAAGGGTGTACCTTTGTGTTAATAAACCTCAGTTTAAACGCACCTGCTAGGGTCAGATCACATTATGAAGACCAAAAAACACACCCAGCAGGTCCGGTATAACGTAGAAAAGTTCAAAGCAGGAATGGGATACAAGAAGATTTTGCTAGATTTACACATCCCTTGGAGCACTGTGCGGGCAATAATATCAAAATGGAGACAGCATAAAACCACTGCAAACATACCAAGACCTGGTTGTCCCTATAAACCTTTGGTCCAAACAAGGAGAAAGCTAATCAGAGAAGCAACCAAGAGGTACATTATCATATTGGATGAGGTGGGACAATCTGTGCATAAGACAAGTACTATTAGTCCGACTCTGCATAAATCTACCCTTTATGGGAGAGTGGAAAGGAGAAAGCCCTTTCTGAAAGAATACTAAAAAATGCCTTTGGCTTTTGCTAGAAGCCAGAAAAATAACAGAACAAGGACCTCTGGTCAAATGAGACCAAAATTGAAGTATTTGGGGTGAATGCAAAGCGTTAAGTTCGGCAAAAGAGTTAGACTATCACCCTGAATACACAATCCCCATTGTTCAAAACACAGATTGATTAGCATAAAATGACAATAGGCTAACTTTAAGAGTATTGGCTGAGGTGAATGCACCAAATGGATATGTGCATTAAATAGAGGTACATTGTAAAATACTGTATATTTTTACGTCTTGGAAATAAAACTATGTGGATTTTACTTTTTTTTTTTTTTTTTTTAAATAAGAATTTTTTGGGGGGAGGAGAGGTAGCAACAATACAAGTCCATTTTTCAAGGTTATTTTTAAAACCTGTTTTGCGCTGAAAACGACAATTAGAAGGTGAAAAAAGCAGAGCCACAAATACGAAAATGATTAAAAAAAAATTGATGTCGGGCACAATAAAGTCCTTGTTTGTATAATATTGTGATCCCTTGTGGTGTAAAAATAGGTCATTTAAACAAAATACTATTGATTAAATTAGAAAACCCCAGTTTATCTTAATATATAACTTTTTTAAAGGCTTGTAAAATAGTCATTCTATTGCACAACCTGAAGAAGCTGACATGTTTGACCTCCAATTACCATTTTGCCAAGATAGCTTGTCCCAGTCGTGCTTTTAGCATTTAACAGGCACTAAGCTTACACAGCTGATCTGTGTGTTATAGGGGCGAGGACCTTTGATTTAAGGAATTGTCCTCTTTTTTCACGGTTTCCTTCTCTAGCCACATATGTTAGCCATTTAGATGCAGGCTATGGCTTGCTGCTATTGCTGCTTGATAAATTCTGGTTTGCTTGTGCGATCTTTTACTGGCCTTTATAGTAGCCTCTACTGCTTTCTGCTAAAGGTAACCAATTACACTAACTCTGACCAGCAGCTATTATTACGTAATCTTTGCACTGATACACATTTCATAGTTCTCTTTCTAGGTGTAACATGCACCTGTACGCTTGGGCGCCACAACGCTTCATAGGACAATTTCAAATAAACTAATGCCAGCTGCCGTTGATAAGGCAGGAAGAAGAAATACAATGGCAAAGCCACCATAGAACAGTGTCGGCTTCAGTTTTAAGCAGACTTGTAGAGAAACATGGCAACTATTTTAGGCATTTACAAGAACTTCTCCCACATTTCAAGCAGTTTTCAATCCTTGAGAACATTCAAATTCAAACATTTCGAGCACCCGTACGAACCCTGCTAAGAACCTTAGTACAAGGAAGCAGAAATCTTTCATATGATAATGTCCAAAAGTGTTCCTGAAAAAGATATCAAATCAAAACCTGAAAGTCAAAGCACCAACACAAGTTTATTATAAATACAATTCAACTTTATAAACAGAAGTAGTCAATAATCACAAACAACTCTTCTTGGATATGCATAGATCAATAAGGAGACACTAGAAGGTGACATTTGTGGGTTGTATTTCAAAATGCATTTCGCATTACTGCTACGAGAGTACTAGGACAACATTCAGTCCAGAAACTGGACAAAAACGCCTGCTTTCGACTGTGCTACTAGTAAAATAGAAATGAAATAGGAAACAAATATAGTCGTACTAACTGTACTAGTAGCATCAAATGAACAGTTTTATGACAAAACATTCGTGGCGTGTCCAGAATCTGTTCGTCCTAGCTATCATGAGCGATCGATAGAATTATTTTGATAAAAGATGACGTTACAGACGTGTAAAATGTCTTGCCCAAAAAATATTCATTTGACCATGACATGTTCTAGAACATTCTTGAGCACGCTCGTCAATTCTGAATAATGTACGCTAGTTGGCAAATGCAAGCTATTACTATTGGAAACTAATACTAGTCAGTGTCTAGACCAGTTTTTGCCACATAATAAAAAAAAGAACATGCATATGTGCCATTAGTGCAAGGGTGGGTGAACTACGGCCCGTGGGCTGCGGACAGATTTCTAAATTCAGCCTACTCATCAAAGTGTATATATTGTATGTATGCTACAAATATAAATATGTTATGATGTTTTACTTGTCCCCAGTGTCCCTTTGCGGCCTCCTCCATAACAAAAAGTATTTCGCAAAACATTGCATACAAACTTAAAATTTTGCAGTGCAGTGCCTAAGTTTAATTTTGTTTAGAAATATTTTGGTCATACTTAATATTTTATTCTTGAAAAAAATGTAATACAGTGGAACCTCGGTTTTTGAACGGCTCTCAGTTCGAACAAATCGGTTCTCGACCAAAAATTTTGAGAAATTCTTGCTTCGCTGTTCGTTCAAAAAATCGGAGTTCGAGCGCCGGTACGCTAGGGTGCGATGCTGAGCGGCGTACGAGTGTAGATTGCCCCCACCCCTCGTGAAGAACTGTTGTCACGGAAACACGCACTCCTTTTCTGTTTTCGTTTTCCAAAAGCGGTGAAGAGAGTGTTTTAACCCCTAATTATGCGTCGGAAGAAGGTTGGTGCAAGCAGCAAAGTTGCTACAGGTGAAAAAAGAGGAGTAGTGCGTACAACTATTGCATTTAAGAAAGAATTAATAGCAAAATATGAAGAAGGTGTGCGAGTTTCCCTTCTTTCAGGAATAGAGCATGGCTTCTGCCGACCGGTAAGAAATCCTATTCATATTTCTTTTCTTTATCCTTTAATCGCTCACCACTTGTTGTGGAGACCCGGGTGCTAAATGACGTGTAAACGACCTGATTCTTTTATTTTTACACGTTCATGTTAGCGTAATCTTTCGTACGAAAGATTACGCTAACGCGAACGTACGATTAGCCTGGGTTAGCTTCATGTTTACGTTCTTGCTAAACAATCAGGGTGTTGGAACGGATTAAAATGATTTTACATTACTTTTAATGGGAAAAAACGGCTTCGCTGATCGTACAAATCGGTTTTCGTACAAAGAAACGGAACGGATAATGGTCGCGAACCGAGGTTCCACTGTACTTTACATTTCTAATTTTTCTATACAATCTGGATTGTCACGACTCTTAGCCGTTGGTTTCAATTTGTGCAATTTTAGCACCCTCTGATGCCTAGTTTAAGTGCAGTTCAACTTTATTTAGGAATGTTTTGGTCATATTAAACAAATATTTCTGAGTATATCAATTAAGAAAGTGGTATTTTAGGTTTAGGATTTTTAAAATTTTATAATGTATTACTTTTTTTAAGGATTTCTTTTCAGTCCGACCCACCCCAAGTAATATAATGCAATTATTTGTAAATTAATAATGGGAATAAATTGAAAGAAACAATAACAATATTTTGTTTGTTTGTTTTGGTGTGACTCTGCTGTTCTTTTGGGTGTCTACCCCCCACCCCATATTAGGAACATTTCATATCATATTAATGTATTGTGTGCTTAGGGTAAACATTCAATTAGTTTGATACAATTTTCTGTACTTGCTTTTTTCTGCCAATCGTATTTATATATAAAATTACTTGTAAAAAAATATTGGATTTGAGACTATGTATCTCTCGATACATGAAATTAAAACAATCACTTTTTTCTGGTTCTCTTTTCCAAACTGTAGACAAGTTTCTCCACCCCTGCACTAGTATGCAAAAATGCCATACTGTGATGAAAGAAACTCCAAGAGAAAAAAGTTGCAAAGGAAGACGAGTGTACTAGTTCTTTAGCCTTACTAGTAACATTCACCTGGTCAACTCGTATGCTTTACTCATGAGGTCGGACAAGCAAAATATCGAGGAAATGGAACACATTCCAAAACAAGATTCTCTTTGGCGCATGTGGTCAGTAAATAATGGTTCCCTGAAGACTTTCCTGCAGTGGGGCATATTCCCCCTTCCAAAAAAACTAAGTCATTTTTATTGTCATATTCTCACGCGGTACTATTGGCTCCCTCCCCGGTGGAGTTGAGCCATGATCCGTCCTCCTCCACCTCCCTCGGTACGACCAGGAGCATCTCGGCCACGTCTTGAGAGAGCTGTTCGCTGAGGAATGTTCTACGAGACGACGAGAAAGGAGAAAAGGTGATGGGTCGTCTTTCGTCCGATCAGATTTCAGATCTTGTGTTGCCGGGTTAATCTAAAGGTATCAGGTTATACAGAATCAGTAGTTTAATAAAGTAAATGAATAATGGGTTAGACATTTAGGATTAAGGCTATGTTTAGAGCAGGGGTCTCCAACATGATATATCCCTTTAAGAACAACTGAGTACCCTGTGGAGGGTTTCCGATAATAGCCCATTGCGATTTTCTGGTAAAGATCGATTTCTAACTGACATGTTTAAGTGGTCGACTCAACTTCTAATAATTACAACGAGCTTGGGAAGTCAAATACAAGTCGGACTGTCTGCAAAATTCACTATCTCGGAAAATAATTGAAATATACTAATGACATATGTTTATATATATAGATATTGTGCAAAAACATGTACTTTTTCTCACATTTTGTATGTTTTACAATTTGGGTTTCCCTTTAAAGGTTTGGGTCGGTTTAGGTGTCGAAGGGATTCCAAAATTCTAATACGAACAAAATGTGAAAAAGTAGTAAAATTTTTTCACAACATCTATCTATCTAATAAATATGTAATTGGCATGTTCTAATTATTCCCAGAGATAATGCATTTTGAAGACAGTCTGTCTCGTCTATGACTTCCTGAGCTGTGACGTCATATGAAGAACACCAGCACCCTAGCAAGCCAGTCACCCTACTGGTTTAATTTTAACTAGTCGAAAAGGTTTTGAGTGTTGGTAGTTTTTGTGGAGAATGGGGTTGTGTGGCAGTTGGGTGCAGCAATGGTACAACAAATGTCGGGCAGCAGAAATGGGGCAAACTGACAAAAATAACACACACAGAGCAAACGGGTTGAACCAGCCAGGGCACAACAGGCTACCCATCTGCCATAGAGGACGAACAGAGACAGATGGGCAGAAAACAACGGGAGGCTGGCTGACCAAAAATATGCAGTAAGCAGCCAGAATAACCGCGAGCCACCGCAGCAACAAACACTAACCGCTGTCTGTTTTTCAACCGGACCCGCCATTGTTTTGCCTCTCAATGTCATCCGGTGATGTCACAGCTCTAGGGGATATGAGGTCAAACTGTCTACTTTGAAAATGAATTTCGTGACATCAATGGCGCTTGGAATATTTTGGAACATATTTGCATGATTGTAGGGAGGAACAACACAAATTCTGTGCCAAATTGAGAAAAAAGGGTCTTTATTAATCCCTTTAAGGGTTTTTGTTTGGGGTTAGGGTTAGAGGTTTACGAGGTGGGGTAATGGTTGGATGTTAACGTTGGAGATTATGGGTTAGAAAATAAAGGGTTAGGTCAATGAATGAGGAGTTAGCGGTTTAAGGTTCCCTTTTCCCCCTGAATCAAAACAACGCTAGCCATCACTGAAAGCATCCCAGGTGTCTCCATAGTTGCCGCAATAGTCCTTTGGTCCTACCGTAGCTCGGCTTCCCCTCCGATACACATGGGACTCTTGAGTTTGGAATCCAGATTGTAGTACTGCCCGTTGACTTGGCGGACAGCGAGCCAGTGGCGGCGCCGTGGCAACGGTAGGGACAGCATGCCGAAGGACACGCATGACGGGACGTTCAGGATGAAACCTTGGACCTTGGAGATGCAAAGGCTTTGCACCTTCCTGGTAGGAGACGGAAAAAATAGCTAAACAGGGTACTGTTCCATGGAAAGAATTTCACGATGATTTCTTCTTGTTACCTACCTACGTTTGTCCCACCAAACAGCTGCCAGCTCCCTGCTCTGAAGAGCGGCCATGATGACGTTGACATCGTAGTTGCCTGTACCTAACATGGAGCGATGTGGGTTGACCACGCACTGGGGGGCCAGGCTACAAACGCACACAGCAGGTTTTGATTCACACGGCAGGAATGAAAATACCCGTCTGCCCGAAATCCAGGACGGGGAAGTGGACAACAACTTAATTGAATTTATCTCGAGCGCTACAAAAATTCCATGGTTTGGATGGTCAACAGATAACACGACTCGGGGTCAAGACAAGACTTCAGTGGCGTTCAGATTTCTTAAAACATGATCATACCAATGCTTTGACATTAAAAAGCAGTAGCTATGATCACGCTAGGGATCGACTGATATGGGTTTTTAAGGGCCGATACGGATTATTAGTATAAAAATCAGGCCAATAACCGATATTTGGAACTGCTGTAAAAGCTTAAAAATTGGGGTAAGAAAATCTGAATGATGCAAAAGGAAACAAAGACTACTTGCTATAAATTCAAATAAAACTTTATAGCTTTCTGGGTCCATTTACATTAAATAAATTACAATACCACCAGAACTAAAACCAAAAAGTAAACTGTACAGGACATCAAATAAGGCTTAGCAGACACTTGTATAAAAGGTGCATAAATACCTCCCTGATTAGTATTTTTTTACAATAAACAACCTACACAACTTAAATTAACTTAAAACAAGAAGTGCAAAAAGCACTGTATATTTCAACAGAGCTTGCAAGTTGAAAAGCGTGGGCACTCCTGTTTTAGAACGAGATTGACAAACTAATTTCGTAAGAGGAAAATAATCAGTCTCCACAAGGGCTGCACGATTTTGGAAAAAAAGCCAATTCAGATTTTTCAGAAGCGTATTGCAATTTCGATGCGACTTTTGATTTCAAAAGGAAAGTGCATTTTCTGTGCTAGTTTTTTTTAATTTTGTTTGGGAACATTTAATGGCAGTAGGCAGTTTTCCATATGATTTTGTGACACCCCGGTGGGTGGACATTCTAGGGCTGAGGTCTCAAACAGGCAGCTCGGGAGTGATCGTTTGACGCCCACACAGTAATATAAAGGTTGGAAGGGACAACTGCATTATTTAGCGCCTCCAAGTGGTTGAAATAAAATCATTTATTAAAAAGAACAATATTGGAAAGAAAATAATCCAAAATACATGAACTATGAAACTAACAATAAACGTGCATTTTTTTAATAAAACACTTTATTTTCATTTGTTTTAATTGTCAGCCATCTTGCTGCTACGGGCAACCAAAAAAACTCAAAAAGGCATGGCAAGAAAATGGGAAGCAAATGGTGCATTTTGGTCACTACAAGTCTCCATAGATTGTACTGTATTCTTTCTTGCACTAGACAATACAGCAACAATTAGGGATCAAATAACACACATTGACCCTTTAATGTAAGTCAAGACCCAGCAAATTACAGAATCATTTATACTTTTTTCACATTATTTTATTTATAGGTTCACATTAATTCTCAATGTTTTTCTTTAGCTTTTATTTTGTGTAGCAAATTAAAAAAAGATAGTGGAGAACAGTGAAATGTTTTTTTCAGAGCTTTTCTAATTTTTTTTCCTGATTGTTGGTCATTCGGTGACCAAACCCCCCAATTCCAACCCCTAATGCCAAGCGCCAAACAGGGAGGCAATGGGTACCAATATTGTAAGTCTTAAGTAGGACTCAGTTTAGGCTTGAACCTGTGACCTCCCATTTCCAAGACGGCCGCCCAACCCTAAGGCCACCGAGCTGGTCTAATCGAAGTTTTTTTTTGTGGAAACCTGATTTGGCCCAGTTTCACCTGGACCCTAGCTCCAGAGCTGTACCAAAAATCAAATGGACTGAACCATTTTGAGGGAGTGGAGTACAGTGGGACCTCGCTACTTCGCGGTTCGACGTTCGCGGATTCAGAGCGTCGCGGTCTGTAATGGTAAAAAAAAAATATATATATATATATATATATATATATATAGATAGATATATATATATATATTTTTTTTTTTTTAAAGGGGCGTTGCTACTTTGCAGATTTTCACTTTTTGCAGGAATCCCCCTCGGCCGACGACCCTAGCACGGCGCGCCGTTCTCGTTTCCCGGTGTTGTGCCCAAATCCGACTCCCGTACAGGATCCTCCCCCCCTCAAGTGAACAGGCATTCTGCTGCGCTTCCGACAAAAGCGATTCTATATAATACGCTTATTGAAACCATAATGCGAGCTAATTAAAATAATTGGGCAATCGCAGTCTATATAATGCGTTTATTTAAACAATAAAGCGCGATCGTATTCTACAAAATGCGTTTGTTAACGCGGATGAAAAAGTCACCAACGTCACGTCTCCCGCTCCGGCCGCGATGGCTCTACATGGCGCTACACGGCCCTCGATGGCTCCAGCCGACGGACGGGCGGCCAAGGAGAAAGGGGTAGGAGGGACCTGTGGGGTTAGAGGGGGCGGTGAAGCAGAAGCCGCACCAAAACCGCGCGCCGGTGTTGTGCCCGGATCACTCCCGTACAAAATCATCCCCCCCTCGCGTGAACGCGCATTCTGCTGCGCTTCGGACAGGCTCGGCTTGTCGCGGTGTCGTGCGTATCGCGCCCGAAAGTACCCGCGCCGCGGGTTAGGGGTTTGCTCGCGAATAATAAGGATAAGCGGTGAAGATAATGAGATGAGATTTTTTTTTTTTTCTTTTTGAAGGGGCGTCGCTACTTCGCAGATTTTCACTTTTTGCAGGTGGTTTTGCTCCCCATTATACGGGTCTAAAAAATAATAATTAAAAAAAGGAAAAAAAAGTATATTTTTTTTCTTTTTGAAGGGGCGATGCTACTTCGGAGATTTTCAGTATTTGCGGGTGGTTTTGGTCCCCATTAACCGGGTCTAAAAGATAATAATTAAAAAAAATTTTTTGGAAGGTGCGCCGCTACTTCGCGGATTTTCACTTATCGCGGGTGGTTTTGGTCCCCATTAACCGCGGTAACCGAGGTCTTACTGTATTTCTGATGCTGCCTCGTTCGCATTTACATTTTGTTTTACTTTTTTATTTTTGAATCTAGCATTTTTAATTATTTTTAATTTTATGCAATAAGTCTATCCTATCCTTTACTGAGGAAAATCGAGTTTTTAAAATGCTTTAGTTGTTGGAGGTTCTTGGGTTGAATTTAGGGATGCTTGAACACCCCACATAACAGGCTGGTTACGCTCATGGGTAAAAGTTCACTGTGGATTAAAAGACAACGCCATGGGGATTGAACCATTCAAGTACCCACCCTTCTAGGGACTGTGTTTATCATCCAATCAACCAATTAACAAAAGAAAAAGCACAGTTATCTCAGGAGCGGAGGAGGATACAAAAACATGTTAACTAACCAATAAAACAATTAACCCCAAAAAGATAGAAAGGAAAAGCCACAAGCGAGAACTTATAGTGCTGTTATAGTTGGCCAAACACTGCTTTCATTGATATAACAAACTATCAATCCTTGAAAAACCGCAAATTGGAGCAACAGAGAAAGAGTCAATAATTGGCCCGTCAAATGATAAAAAGGCCGATACTGATATCTGTCAAATTTCCAGATATCAGCGCCAATCATCGGCCCGCCCGATAATCGTCTGACCTCTAGATCGTGCACTCTGTTTTCATGCAAGAAGCATTATCAGCCTCCAGAAAACATTTGGGTTTTTTTTAAAGCCGAAAGTGGCAGACTTTTACCAAAACAGAAATCTAATACGATTGTTGGTTTATTCACACTCAAAGACTTGGTCTTGCTTCAAAATAAAGAAGCCACAGACTAAAGTACTAGTCTCAAGTTAAGATTTTGTTGTTTGAATTTTAAAGAGCACTCAATTTTATTTTGTTTTAATTGGTGAGCATTTTAAAGGGAAAAAGGCGTATTCAAACATGTCAACCAGAAGTATCTGAGTAAAAATCTTTCTACCATTATTATTCCCTAAAAAATGCATGATGAAAATTTGAATGTTTTGGTCTGCTGCATGCAGACAGTCCAACAGTTTTGTCTATTCATGTAGCATTAGAAAACAAAACAATTCATTTCAGATCATTAAGTGATTTTTAAATGAAAAATCTGTCTAATTAATTCAATTTATTATCTAGTCTTAAAAAAAATATACACAACTAAAAATAAACAGTCAAACTGTTTGAAAGACTTAGAGAAGATGCTTGAGTTTTGTCTAAAAGACTCCTTGATTTGGTTGAAGAGTGAAAGTTGGGGGAAAAAATGTTTCTTTTTCATGACCTTAAAAAGATGACTATTGGGGACTACATTTTGACAGATTTGGGAGAAACAAGCACAGCATGTAATTTTTCTATGTCGGTTCTCATGACTTAACAGACACCCGGGGAGCCCACATTTGCATATTTTACCCTATTTTTATTAGTGTATTTTTTGGAACAATATTTTAATGCTTTTTATTCTACACGTTATATTGAGTATTTTTGTATTCTATATCTCTTATTTTATTTATTAACACAATGATACTGCTTGAAATAGGAATTTGCCTACAGGGATGATTAAAGAATCTATCTGTCCATCTATCTAAGAATAAATGTAGACGAAAAGACGCCGGATGCTGGGTTATTCTTAGGGCAACATGATCAGAAATATACGTTTGGGGATTTCTCACTGACGATAAGCGACGTAGGTGAGCGTTTGTGCAGGAATAATCCTGTTTTCAATCTAAAATGATTGATTACTGGATTGAATTCACATGCATTAACAAATAATGCTAATTATTTTTTAATGTAAGTGTACCGTTTGCAAATCTCATCGGCCGTCTCCTTGGTAAACACCCGCTCCTGCAGCACGTTGTTGAGCGCGTGGATGGCGCACAGCTCCAGGCGCTGCTTCTCGTGGAAAACCTCCCTTTCGTTCATCACAGTCACTTGAAAGATCAATCAAAAACACGCGATTTCTTGAAGATACGAGAGCGAGACGAAAGTTACTGCAAAAAGCATCAGCTGAGCCACGCTAGCTAACAAGCTAGCTGGCTAGCATCACTACTACGACGCCCGTTTGACAATCGAAATATAAAAAAAACATAACAGAAGGGAAAATATTGTTGCTTGTTTTTTCTTCTAATAGTTCCTTGTGTAAATTTTAATCAAATAGAATGTATTTAATAAAGAGCTACTCGACAAAAACAAGGAGGTGTTGTTAAGCGCATGACAGCTCCATCAAGAACCCGGAAGTACTGGCGTGTTTTTACGAGCGTCTCACAATTCATTCATGGACATTTTGGGGGAATAAACAATACATATTAAAAAAACAAAAGTGTGTCATAATCATGTTTAATCGCAGTTATTTATAAATGTTTAAGGTGAAAGGTTAAAAAATAGGTAATGAATAAAATGTTTCGCAAATACTGTACCGGACAATCTTTTGTTACTCAATAAAGTTGACTCCATTTGAAAAACACTGATTAAAAAAAAAATAATAAAAAAGACCAAAACCTCAAAATTATTTGAACATTTTATATTTGTGGAACGTAAACCAAAACATGTGAGTGTGAAACAATTGTATATTTTTCAATACTTTTTCATGTTGTTTTAATGCCTTCTGGACTTTTAGTGTCAGTAATACAACATAAAAATAAAAATTTTCTGGCATATTTTTGAGCTCTTCAAACGAATAAGGTTTTAACACTGTAACTTATTTCCATGCATAGAATTACAATTGTTCTTATTTTCATTAATAATAACGTCGTGAACATTGTTTACAGCGAGATTAGATGTGGCACTACAAGATAAACACGTAAATAATTTAAAAAAATAAATAAATAAACATCGGAAAAAAGGTTTCTAAAAACAAGTTAAACATAATAACAATGTTCCAATGGCAGATCATTTTCGCTTATTTTAAGTATTATTTTTGTACAACAACAAGATTAAGTTATTCTAAAATGGGCTATAAAGTACAGTCAAATCCATAATTACAAGAAAATTTGTATTATTGTTGTTGTTGATATTATTATTATTGATATTATTGTTGTTGTTATAACTTACATTTTAGATCAATGGATCCGTGAGAGAGTGGTTAGCGCGTACGCTGCACAGTTCTGAGGTCATAGATCGAATCCTCCTGTTCGGAGTTTGCATTTTCTCCCCGTGCTTGCGTGGGTTTCCTCTAGGCTCTCCGGTTCCCTCCCACATTCCAAAAATGTGCATGTCGGGTTGATTGGCCTGTTCAAATGGTTTCTAGTTATGAATAAAGTGCGTAGATGGTTGTCTATTGCCTTGCGACTGGCTGGCAATTACCGGTAGTTGATTGAGTCCCCTGCCCCCTGCCTGAAGATGGCTGGGATGGGCTCCAGCAACCCCGCGACCCTACTGAGGATAAGAAGATTAATGGACGGATGAAAGAATTATCTCGATTTTATAATGAAAAAATAAATAATTGTTTTTATTTATTTTTTAAGACCCAATGTGTAATATTTGACCACTAGATGGCAATGTTGTCTAATGCGAACAAAAAACATTACCAGAGCGAGCGGAAAGACGCCAGAAAAACATGGCATACTACTGGGTTTGGATTCCACCATGTTACAGAAAACAAATTTCTCTACCTAAAATATTTGTAATGAAAATTAACCTTGGCGTTCCAGATCGTTTGTTGGGGAAATGGAGGAGATGTTATTTTTCTATTGCGCAATGAATGTTTTATACAGCACTTTGAGTTTCCATCCATTGCCAAAAAAGTGCTTTACAAATGCGTTTCGATTTCATTAGATCTCTCTCTTTTTCTCTCTTTTATCTGTCCTGCTCTCTCTTTCTCTTCTCTCTCTCTATCACTCTCTCTCCTGTTCCCCCTTTTCTTTCTTTTTTGATCTCTCTTTGTCAGCCTCTCTTTCACTCGCGCTCCCTTCTCTCCCTCTCTTTCTTCCTTTTTCTGTCTTTCTCTCTCTCTCTCTCTCTCTCTCTCACCCCTCTCTCTTCTCTTCTGTTCTCTTCTGTTGTCTTGTCTTTTCTTTCCTTTACTTGCAGAACCTTTCTCAAGGTTTCTTCATTTACCTCATGTTGAGGTTTTTTTTAGTTTTTCCTTGCCCTCATGTAGGTTTTAGATCAGGGGATAGCGTCATAATAGTCTGTACTTTGAGACTCCTTGCGATTAAGGGTGTCGCAAATAAACAGGACTTAACTTGACTTCTTTTCTTTTCTTTTCTTTTTTCTTTTCTCTTATTTTCTCTCTCCCCTTTTCTCTTTCTCGCTCTCTCTTTGTCAACCTCTTATTCTTTCTATCTCCCTTTCTCTCTTTCGTTCTCTCTTCTCTTTCTTATGTTCTCCTTTTTCTCTCGTTCTCATTCTCTCTTTGTCAGACTCTCTCTTTCTCTCTCCCATCTCTCCTTCTTGCTCTCTCATTGTCAGCCTCTCTATCCTCTCTCTCTCTCTGTCTCTCTCTCTTTCTTTCTACACTTTTATTTCTTTTTTTCTCCCCTCCTCTCTCACTCTCTCTATATTATATTCTCTCTCTCTTTTCTCCCTTTTTCTCTTACTTGCGCTCTCTTTGTCAACCTCTCTCTTTCTCTCTTTTTCCCCTTTCTCTCTTTCGCTCTCTCTTTCTCCCTTTTCTCTCCCTCTCTCTCTCTCTCTCTCTCTCTCTCTTTCTCGCTTTTCTCTATTTCTGGTGCTCTCTCTTTCTCTGTTTCTTTTCTCTCTTCCATGCTCTCTCTCTCACTCTCTCTCTCGCTTTTCTCTCTTTCCCGCACTCTCTCTTTTGCTCCATCTCTGTTTCTTTTCTCTCCTGCTCTGTCTCTCTCATTCTCTCTCTCTCTCTTCTCTTTTGCTCTCTCTCCTTTCTCTCTTTTGCTCTCTCTTTTCTCTCTTTTGCGCGCTCTCTCTCTTTTCTCCCTCTCTCTCTCTCTCTCTCTCTCTCTCTCTCTCTCTCTCTCTCTCCCCTCGCCCTCTCTTTTTTCCGTGAGTTTTTTTCATGTTGCCCTCTGAACTCAAATTATATTTTTGACGCCCCTGGTTTATAAGCACAACGACATATTAAAAAACGGTGATCTCAATTTTGACGTAATTAACATATTTGTATATTAAAAGTCCAGTCACAAATAGTGACATTTTAACATTAATACATAATATCAAAATATTTAAATAAATACAAATATATTTCGTTTTCTTCTCATTTATAAACTAAAAAAAACGATAAGAACACACTTATTAAGTTTTTCGTCCGTGTCTTTCAAACAAACCAATGACAGACCGTTATGACCCCCTGTGAAGCGTCTGATTGGGCCTTATTGATGACTTACCTAAAATCCACATCACAATTGGTCAAATTCAAACAACGCACTCCTCTTCCCGGATCCTATTGGTTTACTGTGCGATGTTAAGCGAGCAGTGTATTTTTGTTCCCGTGTCAACGAAAAAAAGAAGAAAAGATCACTACCTAGTTTAAACCCAATAACTTTTAACCAAATATTTATTGACATATTGGCGGGCACAAGTGGAAAGATATTTTTGCGTGTAATTTGAAGCCCTCTGCCTCGAAAGAACGCTTTTTGAAGATGGTAAGACGGACGTCGGCTGTCGGTTGTACGGCTAGCTTCATTTAGCTATTAGCATGTGTGGTTGTTTAGCCGTCGCTAGGCGTCGAGGTTCTTTACTCTAATTCGGTCTCAGTGATGGGAAAAATAATTTAAAATCTCTTGGAGAATTACTTTTTTTAGTTTAAATATTCTTCGGTGGAAAAAAAGCTTGAATGAACTCGCTTTTCCCATTTGCTAGCGTAGCTAACGTGACGTCATTTAAATCCCATCCTGGTATATATCCTTTCTCGTTCGTTCATTACTTTTTTGTCTGTGTGTGACTATAAAAATACACAAAAAAATGATGTATTAAGTCACATTAAAGCGTCTTGTAGTAGTTGGGAATCCGGTTTTCTTGAGAGGTTTTGCAACTATTTCGGATTGGTAGTTGCAAGCTTCCAATTTTTCATTGAATTAAAAGAGAAATCAAATATTTAAAAAAATCCAACAAATTACTTGCTCAAAATGTATTGGAAATGGACTACTGCACACTTTAGACTCTGTGTTCAGTAGACCGAGGGAAAAGATTCTAAGGTGGGGATCGCAAAGTGAAATTGCCGTATAGCGCGCAAGCGATACCAATGATAATTAGCTAATGCGTTCCAAACCCCTAGACTCAGATAAAAACCTTGAAATATCAAAATAGCATATAGTAAATACTTAATATGTGTAATCTGCATATATACATGATTAGAGTTATGAATATACATGTAAAGGAAAAAAATATTTACCTTTGGTGTTACGTAACTTGAGCTGGTACAGTAGGGTTAGTGGGTGGATGTAGAAAGGACAGTAGATACATATTAAAAAAATAAACTCTTTGAAATTCATTCTATGGATATTACTATGTTATGTGTTTTGTTACACAATGCAACATCTATTGCAGCCCGGTCATCCTGGAAGGGGGATTGCAACTTGTGTGCCCCCTTATCAATGTTTCTCTTTTTCCTCATGTTGAAGTTTTGAGTTTTTCCTTGTCTGCATGTGGATTTCACATCAGGGGGTGGTGTAATTGTGGCCCATGCAGTCCTTTGAGACATTTTGTGATCAAGGGTTGTACAAGTAAATGTGACTTGACTTGTTACGTGGTGAAGGTATTTCTTGATAATTGCTTAATTTGCATGGATATGTTTTGTCTCTCTCCTTAATATTACTGCAAGCCTTGGGCCCATAGTGAAAACCAAAGATCTTGCTTGACGTTGACCATTTTGTGAGAGGCATGTTTGAGACATAACACACAAACACCGCATAGTTTAAATTTGGTACGATTTTGGACACACGCAAAAATGTTTGTCCTATATTGGGGAGTATTCTGTTATGGGGGGGGGGCTGAAAAAAAACATCCCATTTCACACTTGAAATTTAAAACCTCCTAAAGTGGAGCTACAATTACCTGTTGGGCATACTCTATATGTATCCTAATAACAGGCTGGTCCAAAACTTTACTTTCACTGTTTTGTGATGTCATGTTTTCCTCTTTATCTTACAACAGAACTCTAATGTGGAGAATTTGCCCCCTCACGTTCTTCGCTTGGTCTACAAAGAAGTTTCAGCGTTAGCCGCCGACCCACCGGAGGGCATCAAGATCTACCCAAGCGATGAAGACATAACAGAACTGCACACAGCCATAGAAGGACCTGGTAAGAAGAGTCTGACAGACATCCTTTTTGACGTCTTTGTTAGACTTTCACCTCTCACCTTGCTGTGATAAGATCTGTCAAAAAACGTCAATTATAAGTAGCTCTCATACTGTGAACACACTCATAAATACTAAATACATCCTAGCAATGACATGCAGGTAATAAGTATTTTGCAAGAGTTTTTCACACTTTTGATTTGTCAATTGGAAAGGGATTGCATTTTGTCTGCTTAAATTCTTGAGCATCACTTTCTTTGGCTTGTAGTATAACAGCTAGATTTTTTGTGTGTGTTCAGTTTTTTGGGGGCCAATAATGCACCCAAGTATTAAACCTGTGTTCATTCTTCATGTGAACGGACAGATGCAAAAAGTAAAGGCCTTTATTTGGCTGGCAAGTAAAACTAGCCGTAAAGCGGCACGTTGTGTAATTAAGCCGATTTTTACCTGTGCCTTTTTTTTACCCTTTCGACCCGTGCGCAAACATTAGAGGAATGGTCGCATTTCACTTTACTCACTTCGCAACAACCTAAAGTTTGGCAGTTAGTGATTAATTTTATATATATATATATATATATATATATATAAAGCTTCAAGTTGCTTATACAAGCGGTGCTGAAGCACTTATAGACAGACAATGTTACATCTAGGGCTGCAAGTAATGGTTATTTGGTACAGATAATTTGGTGTTCCCTTGTGTTAATTAGTGGTTGGCACTGTTTTTTTTGTGCTGTTCACAAATATACTTTTTTTTTTTTTTTTTTTTCATTTAACTGAGATCAAATGTATCTCACTCACATAGTCACTATAAAGCTATCAAGCAAATGCTGACTCAATCAAGAGAGGGACCAGAGACTAACGTTATGTTTCCTCACTTAATCACTTGGACTTTGCCAGAAAATTAAAACTTGATACTTAATCTTACCACCATTGTGTGAAAGTTGAGTGTTTTTATATAAAGCACAATTAAACACTGCTTAAGATGATTCAACTGAAATAACTCTCACATGCACACACACACACGGGTGCACATTTATTAATCAGCTAGTAAGCAAAAGCTGACATCAGCTAGCTACCCAAGACGAAGGTTACGTTTCCACACTTAAAATCGCTAATAACAAACACATAAAAACAAATAATGTAGTGACTTAACCATCTACTGATCTCCCTTTATTCCCATCGGTGACTCCCATTTTTGGATTTGATTGCTCCCGTGCCATATCACTTTTGCAAAACTTGCAAGTGACATTTGTTTTGAGGAGTGCTTCCACACTCTCGCAGACTTGGGTCGAACGGTTTTCTCAGTGTCCTTCATGTTTCATGAGTTTAATTGACCGTAGCCTTTGAAAATAGCGCCTTAGTTCGCATTCCACCTTGATCTGCTCGTTGACTTGCGCTCCACGTCACAGCATTGACTCATGCTGACTGACTCATAAATCGTGCGACACAACGAATCCATGGACTAATTCGTTGCCAGCGCATTTAATCATCGATTTTAATCGATTCTTTGTTGCAGCCCTATTTACATCCAATAGAGGTAAGGCAGGGTAATTTTATTGAACCCTTGCTAATTGCAGTTCAATCTTAACAGTATTGCTACATCACTAATATGTATCGCTCATTGAGTTCTGCATTCTGATTGGCTAAACAGTCTCTTCGCTTTCAATTCGCATTGGTGATTAGAATTATTATTTTGCAAAACAGTAATTATTGGTACGAATTTTTTTTGTGTTTGTTAAACAAATGTTTGAGCCCATAAGAAGGTCTTACGCTTTGGTTTCGTTGTATAATAGTTTTTCTATCCATCTTTCTCTTGACCCTTCGCACACACGTGATCCAAACACGTGACACCATTCTGTAGGCCGAAGTAAACAGTGAACAAGTCCAGTAGGTAATGACTACAAAAACGACGCTACTATTTAACACCATTTGCAATGATTAGTAAAACTAATATTGTGCAGCTGTCAGACAAAGTTGCTCACCTTGTCAGAAAGCACCAAAAGCGCTATGTAGAAAATGGGAGGATAGCATTGCTAATGCAAGCTACGACACATACCTGTACAGTCATCCTCCTGACATATTCACACATCTAAACAAATTGCCCAATCTGCCTGACATCAGTCCACACAATCTGTACCACTATATCGTAAATAAAGTATCCGCATATACCGGCGCTGATTTAAAAGCTTATAAAAGTCTGGACGCTTACCAGTTCCTCGTAGCAGGTACGTGTTACTCTGCTTGGTTTTGCTGACAAATCAGCCCTGGCGTAAACATTACTAAAACGACTTTGTATCTAAATTTTGGGGAATGTTATGGAACATTAAAGCACGGTGACGTCTTTTCTTCCGTTCATAATTTGGCAGTTTATTTCGGCGTAGCAAGCTTTACGGTAAAGCGCATAACAGTTTTTAACACTTGTGATATTTGGAAGATAGCTGTTTTTAATCCCTGGGTAATCGCAATAGGAGCAGCTCAATTATGTCATAAGAAATGACATCGGTAAGACACTAATGTAGCTAGATGCACTAACTAACCTACTATATTGGGTGTCTTAGACGTGACTTGTACATACTTAATATAAAATTGCTTGGAAAATAGATCTTGTAATGGACCTTGTAAAAAATGTTCGCTGCAAATCCTAGAATACATGAGGACTACCAGCCTGTCAGTTTTGTGCCTCCCTCCGTTTGACTGCAGATAAACATAGCTGTCTTCTGTCTTAATCAAAAGGGATACAATTCTAAATCAGGCTTAGAAGCCTGCCCCCCCACATAGGTATTAATCACCGTGGTACAAAGTGGCAGTTACATTTGTCTGTCGTAGTTTTTGGTATTTGTTTCAACTTAACTGCCGTGCGCTCAATTGCCTCTTGGCGTCCGCCATGGCTCCCATTCTGCCAGAGAAGGCAACGTGACGTCACGTGAAAGGGGTCAATATACCGAAGCCATATCCCCCTCGTGGAAGGTGGCTAGAGTCAAGAACACACCCATTTACCAAACATTCATTTCTCTTCGCTCTTCCCAACCTGACTCCAAACATTAAGCCCAAAGCTCAATGAGGGGTGAGTTGCTGTGCCACCCTTCATCAGCGCAGGAGCCCAACGGCATACACTGTTTTTTTCCACCACTTCTGCACATCCAAACTGTTTGTCAAACAGCCTTCATCTAATAGTTTTTAGTTGTATAATAATAGTTTAAAAAAATCATCACATCCACTGCACAGCATCATCTCCAAACGTAAGGGCAGCTTCAGCGACAGACTGCTGTCACAGTCTTGTTCCACGGACAGACTGAGCAGATCATTTTTTCCTCATGCCATGAGGCTCTTTAACTCCACCCGGGGGAGTAAAAGCCCACATTAAACCACACCCCCTCATTACATATTACAGTATTTGTATTACAGTGTGTATTTTATGTAGCACTATCTAAATACTCTATATCAACACATTACATTGGGTAGTCTTGTATTATATTCCTTTTACTTTATTATTGTTTTATTTTCATCACAAGGATACTGCTGGAAGTGTGAATTTCCCTACGGGGATGAATAAAGTATCTATCTTTCTATCTATCTAATGGGTTTTGCCTTTTACTGGTTCCTGCTACAAGCAGTGCTTCAGCACAAATTGGCAATACAGTGTCAGTTAATTCAAGGCTGGAGAATTGTTCATTTTTTCACACAAGGGAATTGACATTTAAAAGCAGTTACAAACTGAAGATTGTGAAGTGTAAGACAAAAATGGATGCACCCTTAAGCAATGTAAACTAAATAAGTGCTTAAACCAACCAAAGACATTTTAAAACCGTGAGGATGCAGTTGGGTAACATTTATAAATCAGTGTAGAGCCCAACATATTAAGAGCCTTAATATATGTGTGTGTTTGTATTTAATGCTTTATTTCCGCAAAAACAATTTGTATTGTAGTTAACTGAGTTTCTGTGTGTGCATGGCTGCAATCCTTGTGAAGATTTGCTTCTGAAATCGATGTCTGTGTTATACTACCCCCTAGTGGTTAACTCCATAGTGACGCATGATTTTAGCTCTTTTCAGTCACTTAAAAATGTCCTTCATAAAGTCTTGAAATGTTTATGCGTTGACAGAGGGTACCCCGTTCGCCGGCGGCATTTTCCGAATGCGTCTGGTCCTGGGCAAGGACTTCCCCGCTGTCCCCCCCAAGGGTTTTTTCCTCACCAAGATTTTCCATCCCAACGTGGGCCACAAAGGAGAGATCTGTGTCAACGTCCTCAAGAGAGACTGGAAGGCGGAACTTGGTCTCCGACATGTCTTGCTTGTAAATGAAACCGCCGGTTATCAGGGCTGCAACTAACTACTATTTTAATAGTCGACTAGTCACGATTAGTTGAGTAATCCAATGATGATCATTTCTTTCTTTAGCGTGCAGTTAATTTGACCGTGTGGCAAATGATGATAAACACAAGAACAATTGGTACAAAAAATACAACTTTTATTGAACATACTGCAAACTAAATTAAATAAAACTGTTCCATCTAAAACCAATTAGGCACAATGCTCGATCAGTAGAGACATACACCCATAGATTAAACTCTGTCCATTTTTTTTAGAGGGACAGGCAAAGAAATACTCAATTAACATCAAATTACAAAAGTATCTCTGTAAACCAAGAACAGACTTATAAGGAGCAGTAGACTAGTAAATAAAACCAATATTATATGAAATTTCTGAGGTACATTCAGCAGTCAACTGTAAAGACTGAAACAAAAGAACTTAATGATTCTCAACAGTTTGAAGTTAAACCGTTTTATCAGCTGACGTGTGCCCATTTTTAACACACGTTTGTTCTTTTGACTGCATGCATTAGATTTCAAATATGTTTGTCAGGCACCGTCCTATATACCGAAATATAAAATATTGGAGCTCTAGTTTTGCTCTTTCTGAGCAACCTCAACTAACCCCCCGCTTTTCCCGTAGACCATCAAGTGTCTCCTCATCCACCCCAACCCGGAGTCGGCACTCAACGAGGAGGCGGGACGCCTCCTCCTGGAGGACTATACCGAATACGAGGCCCGGGCCCGCCTCCTCACGGAGATCCACGCCATGACGGGGCCGGCCGGCGCCTCGGGAGCTCCGCAGGACCCCAGCGACGGGCCCCAGCCCAAGAAACACGCCGGGGACCTCGGCAAGCGGGCGGGAGCCGGCACTACAACAGTTCCCGCCGCTCTTGGGAACGGTGCCAACGGACCCAGCAGCGCCAGCAGCAGTAGTAGTGCCGTTAATAACTTGGCCGTGAAAAAGAAAGCGGATAAAAAGCGTGCGTTAAGGCGACTTTAATGCCTTTAGTGACATGTTTTCAAGTTGTGTGTGTGAGTGTGCGTGCGTGGGAAAGTGTAAATACAGAGATTCAAGTTGCTCCTTTTTAAGTTTTCCTTCCTCTTTTTTTTATACCACAATCCAAGCTGTCCACTTTGTACTGTAGCGATTGACTTAATTAAAATCTGTAATAAAATGACAAATAATGGCTCTCTGCGCTTTTAGTTGGGGAGGGGAGATGAATGACAAGTTCTCCAACAAAGAGATCTGAGGATTTAACAAAACCGCTTTAAATTGCATGGGGGGGAAAATGCAAATGGTACGACTTTTGTCGTTCAGGTTGGCACAATCAATGATCCACGAATAATGTAGCTTCCTGTTTGCTTGTCAGTTCGTTTTATGTTTATAAGGTAATAGAGCAAAGTGGGTGAGTGTTTGGCACATCTGCTTGACAGTAAAGCAGGGCTCACCGATGTGATATGCCAGAGCGCCAAGTAGCCCCCTAAGAGCACCTGAGTAGCCTGCGGACTGGTTTTGTATGTCGTTCACCAGTATTTGGTAAGTGCAATTCACATTTGAAAGCTAGCTTGGTTGTTGAATGAGCCTATCGTACTATAGTTATGACATAGTTTTAACATGATTATTTTAGTAACTCGCGTCAAACTGTTTGGCACTTGCATCAATCAGTATCTCTCAGTTTGAAAAAGATTGCAGACCCCTGAAGTAAAGTGACTTTTTCAATATAATTTTTGATTGCAGAAGTTTAGGTATTTCAATAAGCTATTTTGGGAGGTTTAGTGCGCTACTATTTATATGCAGCATACAATATAAATGCACACATATATATGTATATATATATATATATATATAATGTTTGTTTTGATGTTGAGGGTCGCCTACCAAATTAACTTGTTCCTTTGTTATGAAAGAAAATACTTATGTGCGTGAACTTTAATCATTGAATTGTAAAAGCAGGCGCTTCATCAACATGGGAGGGGACGAGGGGGTCTTGAGAATCTCATCATCCCAACAGAAAACATTAATAGTTTCCCACATTGTCATGTTAATTCAAACAAAAATGTATATACAAATATATATCAGAGTGTGTATGTGTGTGTTATAAATATATATATACATTGCTGTCAACCTGGACGTTTTTTTCGCACAAAGTACGTTTATTATGCATTTTAAGTCGTGCACGACGTACAAGAAAATCTGTACGGAAAAAATTGTCAATTATGGGTACCATCCGGGAAACACCGACTATCACGAAACGGCAAATCAATCAAGTCTAGCGAGTTCGCCGCGGAAGCATCTATCTCAGTATTGTTTTTTTCGTTGCAAATGAAGCGAGCGGTTTGATGCTACTGTGCGCATGCGTCTGCCGCCTGGGGATTTCCCATCATGCATCATTCCGAAAAAAAAAATGGTGTACAATTATTTTGTACGGGAAAATATGACAGTTTGTACGGACATGGAGCCGTGGAGGTTGACAGGTATGTATGTATATATATTAGTATATATCTCAGTATTAATTACAAACAGCTAGGAAAAGCTCCCATTTAATGCAAAATAATGCAATGAATGGGGTATGCACACAACTGTATTGTCTGCTTTATTTTGATTGTTAGTAGTGTGAATTCCATTCATTATGGTTAAACGATTTTACTTTTTAAACGTTGGTGCTGATGACTAATGTAGATGTCATACTGTTTTCCATATGTGTAAATCGACAGTGCAATGAAAAAATATATTTTTCATTTTACACCATTTTCTTAAATTCATGGCATTTTATCGGTAACGGATCATGTCTGGTTCCTCTCTTACGTTTAGAACTGAACAGGCAATCTAAATCATGACAGAAGACAATCAGGAGTGAATTTTGAGAATGGTGGAGGACTGTACCAACCCAGCCTGTTCTCAAGGTCAACCCTTTCTATTTAACCAGAATTTTTTGGATTACTTGAAGTAAACCAACGCTAGAGACCCGGAAAATCAAGGAACATCATCACGGTTGGTATCTCTGCACAATATCTGGTGATGAGCTCAAATACACAAAAACACGTTCCTGTAATGCAAACTAGCCTACTTCTTCACTGAAAGCATTCAATGATCAAGTGTAACCCTATATCTGACATGCTGTGCTTGCCCAAGACACACCACAGGAAGTGGTGCCACTGCATGCCCAAGTGGTTAAGGGATCCGTGATAAGCATAAAATGATCATCTCATCAGGCGCCTTTCACACTGCCGATAATCGCCGTGCTTGTGACCGACTGAACGTGACGTACGTGATCACCGTCCAATTTGTTTCCCGCCGCCTGTGATGGAAGAAGCGTTACGAGGCGGCCGCTAATTGCATGGCGGGCGTCGAGTGGGAAAGCGCACCCTGCGGAGCCTCGCTGGAGCAAATCTAATGACGGCCTGCGCCGGGCTCACGCCCACCTGAGTGGAAATAGCAGCCTGACATGCAGGTAATGAGCACCCCTTCCCCCTCTTATCAACTTCTCTCCAAAGTCCGATAGATTGAGTACTGGTTTTTGGAATGCGCTAAGGTTGCACGATAAACTCCATTCATCCATTATCTTCACCGCTTATCCTCAGTAGGGTCACGGGGGTGCTGGAGCCCATCCCAGCCATCTTCGGGCAGTGGGCAGGGGATACTCTAAACTGGTTGCCAGACAGTTACAGGGCACACAGAGACAGACAATTCATTCGCTCATTCACACCTAGGGACAATTTGGACCGGCCAATAAACCTAACCTGCATGTTTTTGGAAAGTGCCCGGAAACCCACGTAAGCACAAAGAGAACATGCAAACTCCACACAGGAGGTTCGATCTCATGACCTCATAACTGTGCCGCACACGCGCTAACCACTGTTCCGCCATGCTGCCCCACGATAAACACATTTTTACTAAATTGGCGCCGAAGTGAGCGTTTGTCATGACTGTGATCGAGACATTCGGACGCATTTCAATGAATGAATGGAACTTTATTTCGAACATAACAAAAACAAAGTTGACATAACATGTCCATACCTGTCAACCTGTATGTTTTTGCTGTCGTTTTTTTAGGGCGGCAGTAGCTCAGGAGGTAAAGCGCTCGTCTTGGAATCAAGGGATCCCAGTTCGAATCCCGGCTCGTCCGTGTTACATGTCAAAGTGTCCTTGGGTAAGACACTGAACCCCTAATACCCCCAATAAGCAGGTTAGCGCCTTACATGGCTGCAAGGCCGCCATTGGGAAATGTGGAGCACATTGTAAAGCGCTTTGGGAAGTCATTGACTATATAAATGCAGATCATTTTAGATCATTTCATTTGCTGTACAAAGTAGGTTTATTATGCATTTTAAGACGTGTACGACGTACAAGAAAATCTGTACGGGAAAACGCAATTTTGTCAATGATGGGTACCAGCCGGTATACACCGACTATCACGTAACAGCAAATCAATCAAGTCAAACGAGTTCGCCGCGGTAGCCTCTATCTCGGTATCGTTTTTTTTCGTTGCAAACGAAGCAAGCGGTTTGATGCTACTGTGCGCATGCATCTGCTGCCTGGGGTTTTCCCATCATGCATCACTATGAAAAAAAAATATGGTGTACGATTATTTTGTACGGGAAAATACGACAGTTTGTACAGGCATGGAGCCGTGGAGGTTGATATATTACATATTCATATTACAAGTTCATGGTTCACGGATCCCTTAACAGCACGGGTCGTCGAGGCACCAACGAGGACACAACTGTGGACAGCCTTCTCCACTGTTGACGGTTCCTGGCCTGTTCTTGGGTCATGGCAAAGTTGGCACCAGTCCATTCCATTATGTTATCGGGCCAGTTCTTTTTCGGTCTTCCTCTCCTCCTTCCCCCTTGGACTGTGCCCTGGAGCATTATCTTGGTCAGTTCTGATGATCTTGTGACGTGACCATATCACTGAAGTTATAGTCCGCGCACAGTTGACAACAGTTCCTCGGAGGGTCCATTGTGCCCTCTGATGGTGTTGAACACAGTTTTGTTTGTCACATGGGCTGAGTAGCTAATTCCTAGAACTTTCCTGTAGCATCGCATCTCCAAGGCCTGGATTTTCCTTTCCAGTTTCGCTTTGAGAGTCCATATCTCACTGCTTTGTTCTTGTCCCTCCAGATGGGTTTGAGTCTGGCAAGTGCGGCTTTGGTTTGAGCTATTCTGGCCATGATTTCTGGTTCAGACCCCTCTTCTGATATGACGGCTCAAATATATTAATATTTAGTGACAGGTTCTATCTCTCTGTGGTTGGTGGTGATCTTTGCGGTGATACCCCAGGGATTGTTGTACATTACTTTTGCTTTTTCTGTGATGGTTTCCATCCCGCTCTGACTTGATGCTTTGTCTAGATCTCTGAGTTCCTGTTCGTCTACTGCCAATCCGGCATATTACAAGACACTAGTGGAATAATAATTTCTAAAAAAACGTAATAAACCATATTTCTATTTTGTTTGTTGTTTTTATATTTCATATTCATAGAGTTGAAATGAGGGCGGCACGGCATGGTTAGCGTGTCCGTGGTACAGTTCTGGGTCATGGGATCAAATCCAGTTACCAGCATTCCTGTGCGGAGTTTGCATGTTCTCTCCGTGTCTGCGTGGGTTTCCTCCGGACACTCCGGTTTCCTCCCACATTCCAAAAACATGCATGTCAGGTTAACTGGTCGGTTCAAATTGTCCCTAGGTGTGAATGAGCGAATGAGGTGTCTGACTTTTTGTGGCCTACAACTGGCTGCCAACTAGTTCAGAGTGTCCCCTAAACCTTGCCTGAGGATAGCTGAGATGGGCTCCAGCACCCTTGCTACCCTAATAAGGATAAGCGGTGCAGATAATGGATGGTTTAAATGAAATTGTAATTTTACTCACAGGCGTTACCAGGAGGGGGCAGGGCAGGCAATGCCCACCCAAAGAAAAGTGGATATAGGATCAAAAAAGGAAAGAAAAGAAGAAAATTTAGAACAAAAGAAGAAGAAAAAAGTAGAAAATATAAGTGACAAGCTTCAGGGAAAATTAAACAAAAGAGAAGAAAAAAACAAGAAAAAAGACAGATATTTGGAGTCCCCTTATTACCAATTATAATTAAATATTATGCACAAAAGATTTTTTTTTTATCTCTTATTCTACTAAATTATAAAATTTATTTTTTTCACTCTACAGTGAACTTTTAACCTTTTTAGACTTCAAATATCTTTATATGAAGCAACTTTAAAGTCAAGCAACTGAAATCCCTGCATGACACTACAAAATGTCAAATTAAAATAGATATTAACTTTTCAGTGCGGCAACAAATAAACTATAAAATACAACCAAAAAATAATCTGTTTAAAAAAAAAGGTAAAAAAAGCTAAACTACTGCAGACATCAATTAAAATATTTACAAATCTAAAAAAAGAAAGACAAAATACAAAACATTTACAACAAATTTAGTGTCAACAACACGGAATCAATGGAAAAATGCAAATACAAGTGGAAAAAAAGCGTCTAGAAAGTAGCTGGCTGTCTATTGTATTAAATAATGAAACCTGACGTAAGCTACTGCTGGATGTTCTGTTGCCTATGTTTAACGTGCTTTAGTCCTTTGTAAAAAATGTTTTGCGGTTCTCATAATTGTGAAGCAGACCCCCCCCCCCATGCGTTTGATATGCTCCCCCTGCGACTGATGTCTGGTGACGCCACTGATTGCACTACTAAAAGATGGAAAGAGCAAAGTAGAATGTCTGAATCAAGAAACTCCGCGTGGCATTCTCTGCTGTGGAAAGTGAGCAAAACTGATGAATGAAACACTGATCATTTACCTTGAGGAGCTAGCAATTGCGGCAAAGATATACCCTGCGGCCAAGTAGCCAATATGAGTGGCTAAAGAAGGAAACAATTGGAAGAACTTAGGAACAAAGTAAGTTGTATTTACTTGGAGCATCTAGCTACAAGGACAGCATCTGGTGGTAATCCTTAGCTTGCAGGCAAGTCAAGTCAAGTCATTTTTATTTGTATAGCCCTAAATCACGAAGAGTCTCAAAGGGCTTCACAGATTATTACACTATATTACACAGACTATTTTTCAGCCGACGAGAAGAGTAGGTTATTCATATGCTATGGAGTAGAAGTGAGTTTTAAGCTTAGATTTAAACATTTCCACTGAGGTTGCAGATCGGATCTCAGGGGGAAGAGCATTCCACAGCACCGGTGCCCGGATGGAGAACGCTCTCGAACCAGCAGAACACTTCTTTGCTCTTGGGATCACCAGAAGACCGGCACTCTCAGATTGTAGGCTTCGGACCGGGACATAAGGGAAAATCAGATCTGAAAGATAAGAGGGAGCAAGTCCATGTATGAACTTGAGTGGCTAGAGAGGGAAACAGGGAGTAACAGTTTAATAATGAAGGACGAAACAAACTTAATTTACATGGAGCAGCTGACAAAAGCCTTCACAGTCTTCCGCTGCTATGTCGCAAGTGACCCTAGGAGAGGAGGAGAGTTTCTGTTTCTTTAATGTAGCATTTTTAAAATCATTTTTAGGCCTATCCTGTCCTTTAATAGGGAAAAATAATTTTTAAAATGCTATATTTCTTAGGGTGCTTGGGTTTCATTTTGAGGGTGCTTAAGCACCCCCTAAAACAGGCTGGTTATGCTCATGGCTGCACCTCACAACTGCAAGATGAGCAGTATTGCAGAATGTTGCACATTTTTCTGCAATGTACTGTCAGTGATGTTATGTTTTTCTTGCATTATTTCATCCCTGCACCATTCAAAATCATATTGGACACGGGGACAATGAGGACACAATTGTGCATCACAAAATCCTCCTGATCATCCATCAGGGCATTCGTGCTTTTATTTGTATTTATTTTTTTGCACCAAACCCCCTCCTTCATCCAGTTTCATCGCTTTCATAATTGCCACCAACATAATGACACTGTTGCCTTGGAAACCATGTTTCGATGCCCCCCCCCCCCCCCGTTTTCTGTCTCTTTCTTCAACCCCCCTCCCGCATTCACCAGAGGCTGATCTCGCTTCTGCCGGCTGCCACTTCGATTCAACTTCTTCTGCTTCTTTCAGTGATTAAAACAGAAAAGAAGAAGGCGCTTCATCAACATGGGAGGGGGAGAGGGGGGTCTTGAGAATCTCATCATCATCTTCAGAAGATCCAGTCCTAAAAAGTTACCCCTTGCCGTAGCTTCCATCCTCCTCAATCGAAATGTTCCGGTGTGAGAACATCTCAGAACATCTCGTCTGCTGGTGCTGACTACCCCCCCCCCCCCCCACTTTCTCTTCTAAAACACCCCTCCCCTTTTTTCCTATATGTCGTGCATGTGCGTGGATGTATCGAGAGCGTGGAGGATGGAGACCTGCGACACGTCGTTCTAATTGAACAAGAAGGAAAGAAAAGGGGAGAGCGACAGAGAGAGAGAGGAAGAGGACAGAGGAAAAAAACAGGTGGTCTGGATCCAGATCCAGGATTCCAGGATCCGGATCATTGTGCAGGTTCAATAACAACAGGCTGCCTGTCTGAGTGAGAGACGCGGAGGTTGAGTGCGCCGATTCCGGCGTCGAACCTTGCAGGTAAGACACGACGCTGCACTTTTATTTATATTTTTGCATAATTTGCATATTTAGTATCAGTGCATGCTTCTGCAAGCAGTATTATATGTTTTTCTTTCTTTACGAACACATGCACGTTCCCTTTGCACAACCAAATACTTATTTCAGTAGTGATTGAAACCAGCGCCAGTGCATACAGATAATATAAAAATATATATTAAAACTCCTCGCAGAAAAGCAGACGCACCGGCGAGAAGACACCCACGCACTCACAGCAGCAACTAACCCCCCTCAAAGACCCCCTCCTCTCCATCCCCTAGCTGCATGCAAGTCATGTCCATTTTCCCGTTACAAGTTCCTACTAATTAATGCGTGGGTGCGTTGATGGGGTGTCAAAATCGCCGTCACTCATTTATTGCACAGGGGCTTCAAAAAAGGGAGGGGGGGGGGGGCGTCACGGAAATATGATTTTTAATCAAATTTTGGGATGTTTTCTGCTGCTTGGTGACAATCACCTGTTGCGGCGCATGTGCGTAAAAGTGGGTAGGTGTGGCTCTCTCACCGTCTCACGCGCATTTTTTTTAACTCTTGTTTTGATTTTCTTCTCTCCTGGTGGGCTGTGCGTAAGTGTGCAATGTTCACACTTGTCAATGTGTGCTATTCGTCACCCCTAAGCCCCCCCCCCCCCCCTTGCTGCAATGCCGCTTTTCCTGGAGGCCAAAGTGATGTATCTAGGAAACAAAACGTCGCCTACCATAATAATAATAAAACCCTCATGAACTTTGTGTAAAGTGACTATCCTCCCCAGAACAAAACACATCATTTCTATCTGTTTTTCTTTTCGGTTTTGCTTCCTTCCCCGTCACACAGACAGCTCTGCAGTGCTATTCTGAGAGAGTTAGCTGCCTCAACCCACGCACAGAATCTGAGAGAAAGGCAGAAAGAACGAGGAGAAAAAAAAGAGAAAGATGACTGCAAAGGGGTGCTAAGGAATGGCCTTTCGTGTTTTTTTCTCCTTCTTGCACGTACAGTACACGGTGGCGGTTTTGTTTCTGGCAACCTATAATATGCGCGTCCTCAATGTTGCAGCTCTTGTGCCGTTAAGGGCAGCGAGAAATGCGCTTGGTTGTGTAGCCAGCCGCCCACACGCCGGCCTCCCACTCGCGGCCGTCTCTGCTCCAGTACCTCCTCGGCTGGCTTTTGTGCTCGTTTCAATCCCTTTCCCTGGCTCTGTCAGGTTCCGGTGAGGCTGGAGAAGCAGATCCCATAAAATTAGGTTTTAGAAAAGGATTTATTTGCAGTGAATAGAATCTGTATTGGATAGCGTACAAAATCAGGAAAACAAAGTTTACTCCGATCTTCAGAATTCAAAGACACCAAAACTACTCTGGCACAGGCGAGCATCCTTGCAAGATAATGTTGAAACTAGATCTAAATGAACAAAACACAAAAGAAGAGAAATAACGGATGTTAAGTGGGAACAGTAAGTAGCTCTAACATTACAAAACACGGAGAAAGAGAAGACGTGATAAGTTGAAATACCAACCATTTCCAACAGAGCTAAATATGATAGGAGAACAAAACAAGAAATATTCCCACACGTAGACAGAACAACTATAGTGTTATAACGATAAGACCATTAAATATAATGCTTGAACACCAACTAGCTTTAACCGAACAAAAACAGACAAAGCATAATATGTGTCATCACTGACTGTATGAACAAAAACTTTAAAAAAATAACACTAATTCAACCCATAACTAAAGAAAACCATGAAAGAAAGTCAACTCAGGATATGTTGGAACGCGAACTTTAACATAACACCTGAAAGAAAGAAAGAAAAACCGAAATATGTTGGAACACTGCAGAACTCCAATGGGACAAAAGCATGAAAAAACAAAACAATGCAGGAATACTGACTATTACCGAACAAAAAACGGTAGGAAAACTTCAAATAATATGTTGGAATACCTAACAAAAACAAGAAAGTAAGACGACAAATTATATCTTGGAATACCTACTCTAACTGAACAAACAACATTAAATGAAGAAAACATATATGACACAAACTAAACATAACTGCAAAAACATGCAGGATATGTTTGAACCTTAACCATATCCAAAAACATGAAAGGAATACAATGCAGGATATTTTGAAATGCTTACCAGCTCTAACAGAACAAAACAAGCAAGGTAGACAACACAGGACATTTTGGAACACAGACTATGTCTAACTGAACAAAAAGCAAAAAAAGACAACACTGAATACCTGCATTTGGGATACTACCTTTAACTACGCATGAAATAAAGGAATAAAACAACCAAGGAACACCAACTACATCTTAAAGAACAAGATCATGAAAGGAAGACAATGCAGAATAAGTTGGAGCATTAACTAAATGTAACAGAACAAAACATGAAAGGAAGGTAACGCCATCTATGGCGAAACACTAATTAAATCTTACTAAACACAACATAAAAGGAAGACGATGCAGGACATATGCCGACACATTGGTGGAACAATAACAGTCACGTATTAACCGTTTTGAAGCTGAGAGCCAGCTGGATACGGCCTACTAATAACAATTTATTTTATTACTATGTCATTACTATGTTTTTACAAGGAAGTTTAAATTGCACTCGGTTGCCCACTAAAACATCACAGTTGAAATCAAATTCCGTAGAAAATCACAATGACGCATCACTGTTGAGACATTTTCAGAACTACTCTGCAGGCTACTTGGATAATCTTATGGTGCTAACAAGATGTTCAACCCTGATTTATTGTTTGTTTAATAAATTTGTATTTGATTATTTTCCCCATTTTGCTGGGTTCTTTTTACTCCGACAAGCGTCACCTTAAAAAGTGCCGTGTCAATAATGTTGACCTCGATTGTTTCTTTAACCAATCAGATTTGATGTTGTCAGCGTTTGAGCGTCTTCCAATTGGCTGGTCGAAGCCAAATTACCGTATTTTCCGGACTATAAGTGTCACGACCAGAACAGAATTAGGACCCAGATGCGTAACGTTAACCACAAGTTTATTGAGATAAGAGAGGCTCGCTGGACGTGGGAAGCAAGCCGCTCACAGTATCGGATCGTGTTCCGAATGCGGAAGAGGATCTTCTGGAGTGGGAGATCGGAGTGTCGTAGACGGAAAAACAGGTCGATAGCCGGGACAGGAGAGCAAAACGTGGTCGGGGTCAAAAAAACGGTGGTAACCAGAGACAAACGGGAAAATCAGGAACGGACCGGTGAAAAACGGGTGAAAAAAGCAGGACAGACGGGGAGTCAGAGTCAAAATGCTTGACTTGTAGAAACAGAGGTTGCTGACGGACTGACAACAGGCGAGTGAAAGGACTGAACTTAAGTAGGACAAATTAGGGGAGCAAATCAGAGCGGGCACAGGTGAAATTAAACAGTCATCATGATAATAAGGCGTAGCTAAAAACCCCTAATTCACCTGAAAGTGTGCCTTATAGTCAGGTGTGCCTCATATACTACAAAAAAGGTGGATAAAATTCATACCTGTCGCGCTCCAGGGCTCCATGCCCGTACAAACTGTCGTATTTTCCCTTACAAAATACAAAATAATCGTACACTATATATTTTTTTTATTCGGAATGATGCATGATGGGAAATCCCCAGGCGGCAGACGCATGCGATTGACAAATTTGCGTTTTTCCGTACAGATTTCCTTGTACGTCGTACTCGTCTTAAAATGCATAAAAAACGTACTTTGTACGGCAAAACCGTACATGTTGACTGGTATGAAAATTGGAAAAGCATAGTTCCAATTAAATGACATTGCATAAAGTAACTGTTCTGCCTTTGAGAAACAAAAAGATTGGTCTTCAAGTGCCCTATTGTAGTGAACATGTGAATGATTTTAGTGGTAAAACCAGATGTCTTAATGTTAATGTGTGTTTTATGAAATACATTTTATTTTAACTGCATATACTTTTGGATGCACCCCTTGCTCTTAATGTAGTTCTAATTCCGTGCACCTTACAGTCGAGTGCGCCCTATCTGTGAAAAATACATCACATAGGACTTTTCTTGCCTTATAGTGTAGAAAATATGATTTGTCTTGGGGGAAAAAAAACACCACTTGAATGTATGAATTTGAACAAGACTATACATTTTTAGTATGGATGTTTTTCTTCGGAATAATACTCAAACTGTTATCAATACCGATACCATTGTGATACGTTTATTCTGTTTTTAATGTTGGTCACCTGTAACTGAGAATTCTTAGGATACCAGTTTTTTTATATTGATTATTATTGCACACTGTTGTTCGTTGTTTTGACTGACATCATTGTCGCTATCGGCCAGTCATGTAGCTGTTCTTTGATATCTACACCCTTTAGTGCTTATCTGGTTTTCATAACCTTGAATATTTAACAAAAAAGAGAGGGCTCAGAGGAAGACTTTAGGGTTGGTAAGGAATTCTCTTATCTGATAGCTCTTTCCTAGTCCTCCTTGCAAGGTCAAAATCCATATGTCATGATTACAGAGGTGACTCAGCTGTGCCCGCTCCTTTGGCGCCAACTGCCGCGGTTTCTGATTGGCTCCCGATCAGTACTCGTACCCAGTCCTGTCTGTCCCCTTTTGTCAGTCCGTCTGCGAACCTCAGTGTATACTAGGCAAGCCTTTTTCGACCCTGACTCCCACCTCTCCCGTTTTCGCTCCTGTCTGTCACCGGCTACGACCCATTTTGATGCTGACCACGTCAGCTCTCCCGTCCCGACTTACAACCCGTTTTTGACCCCGACCACGTTTTTTCTCTCCAGTCCCGACTGTCAACCTGTTTTTCCATCCTTGACACCGCCATCGCTCGCTACGGAAGATCCACTTCCGTGTTCGGATCACAATCTGACTACGAGAGCGACTTGCTTCTCGCGCCTAGCGAACACCGTATCGTGGTCGCAGCTCTTCCTCTTTCCTTTAATAAAACTTGTGAGAAACGTAACGCAATTGGGTCCTGTTTCAGTTCTGGTCCTGACACCATTGATGTCTTCTTTTCTCTCATTGTGAGTGGTCATTATTGTTTAAACTTAACACATGGGAACATGCATGTTCCTTTCATTTGCTAAAAAAAATTTTGTGTACAGAAAAATGACAAGACCTCCAAAATCAGGATTTCTTTATCAATTTAACAAAATTGAGCGATTATAACCGCTGACCTAATGTTTCCTTTGTATTTCCTTACAGAGAGATTTCTGCATCAGTCCTCACATCACCCTCCAAAAGCCCCCACCCATCCATATGTGCCTCCGTTCCCCGCTGCACATTTTAAAAAATTACATATAATTATATTTCCCTCCGGCGGGAGACGGATCTGCCACCGTCTTATTATTCGCCGGCACCTCCGACACAATAACTTTCCCGCATTTACATATTTCTCCACAAAAGTGATCTCCCTCACCACCCCTTCTCCCTTGCTTCCTAGTGACAAATCAGGGAGTTTTTCATTTATTTTTCCGCCATTCATCACGCTTAATTAGTCACCCCCGGTTTTAAATGGGCTTGGCAATTTGGAAGCGCGGAAGGACGACGCATCTTTCTGGCCGTGCTCCTAATTTCCAGCGCTAGCGTCCTTCCTCACACTTAAAAGCTCCCTCATTATCACCCACCGGCCGAACCTTCACAGTTACAGCCTGTGCCGGACAAAAAATCCGGAGAAAAAAGCATCAAAGTACAGCGTGTCGTCTATAGATATGCCCGTAAAAAATTCACCGCGGCGAGGGGAGTCTCCGGCGGGCTCCCTTGAAGCCTGACAGTCTTTGTTTACAAAGCGCCGATGAGAAATCGGAACGAGTGCCTAATTTTGAATGTGCCATACCGTTTTTACGGAAGAAATATCGGATAATATCGGTTATACGACGGAATCGACGACTTACTCATACTCACCAACTCGACCGTTTTACGGGTAAGAATACTGCTTCCCTGAAAAACGCCAACCCGTTAAAAAAAGAGACTAGTATTTTAGTTTACGGCTGCTTTATTTTGAACAAAGTCTTTATGGGTGAATAAACAATTCCCACGATCGCAATAGATTTACGTTTGGGTCAAAGTTTCTCACTTCTGGTTTTAAACAATCACAATTTATTCGTATGTGCGAATAAAATCCATTGCTTTTTAATGTCTAAAGGTTGGCACGTATACTTACTCAATTGTAAGGTCCCTGAAATGTTCAATATTCCCCCATGTTTATAATGTATTTTCTACAAATTCCGACATACAGCAACCCTTCCTTTGGATTTTTCATCATCGAATCGTTTTTATAAAGAAAAAAGAAACTCACGAAAAAAATGATACTCACAAACCTGGTCAGGAAAAAATTCGAGCATGTTTAACGAAAGTTCGTCGCCATTTTTCGTAAACTGCGGAAATTGCTGTTCAAGTGCCGCTATCTGTCCAGGTATATAAAGGACTGCCTTGGTCCGTAAACCGAAGTATTTGAAAGCTTTGTGACGGAATTCCCTCGCGTCAGATTTTGTCGTTGATAGTCATGTAAAAATGACGCCCGCGAACAAGCTCCGCCTCCTCGCCCTGCTTTTTCTACTTCCTGCCCCGCCCTTTCTGTCAGCCGCCCCTACCCCACCCGACCTTTCCCCTAAGGGAGTTCCTGAAACCCTCCCAGAAGGAGTCCTAGAGACGCCCCCCAAACCGATGGCCCAAATGATGTTCCCCAAAAATGTGACATCTTCCGAAGCCTTGGCCCCGCCCCTGGGGGCCGCCCAGGTGGCCCCCCGCCTCATTGACGTATGGATGGACGTTTGCCAGGGCTACTACGACGTAATGGGCCACTTCGACAATTCCTTTAATTGCACCAAGGACAGTTTCATCTACTGTTGCGGCACCTGCCACTACCGTTTCTGTTGCCCGGACCGGAACCGCCAGCTGGACCAGGACAGCTGCAAGAACTACGACTCGCCCGCCTGGGCCAGAACAGATTCCAATGCTTTGGTCACTGAAGAGGAGCAGGGTTCGGACCCAGATTTCGATCCCTTGAAGCAGCAAAGCCACAACACGGGCTTCGTGATTGGCGGCGTGGTTGTCTTCATGGTGGCAGTGGCTGTGGGCATCAAGGTGGTCTTCAATAAGGTCCAGCAGGAGGCCATCCAGAGGGACCTAAACATGCCAAGGTAGCGCTACCGAATTCTTGTTCACCATTTGTCTGCGTGTTTCTCCCCTTTTACACACCCGATTCAAATGATTGGTTAGTGTTAGGGGGGTAGGTTTAGAAGTTAAAGGTTAGAAGTGAGGGTCAGGGATTGGACGGTTAGGCTTTGAAATATTAGGGTCTGGGGGTTAGAGAAGAAAAGAAAGAAAGAATTTACTTTTATTGTCATTCTTTGTAACAATGCACACAGAACGAAATGTCGATACAACTGACCCGTATAGTTAAACTGCAGCGGGCCGATGCAGCCGCAGCCAAACAGGGCGCGGCCATTTTTTAGTCATTAGGTGACCAGACCCCCAAATTCCAACCTTTAATGCTGAGCGCCAGGCAGGGAGGCAATGAGTACCAATGTTGTAAGTCTTAGGTATGACTCAGCCGAAGCTTGAACCAGCGACCTCCCAGTCTCAGAGCGGGCGCCCTACCATCTAGGCTGCCGAAATAGGATTAAGCGGTTAGGGTTTGGGTTGGATGCTTAAGGTCAAGGGAGTTCCAGTTTTGGTTGGGGTTAGGGTTAAGGGGTTAGGGTTAGGGGAGTTTAGGTTTGTGTTAGTGTGTAAGAGTTTGGATTAGGGGGCTAGGGTTTTGGCTTCGGGTTAGAATGGGGGTCAGCAAATTACAGCATTAGAGTTTCATGCGGCTTTTTAGCGCTGCCCTAGAGGCTCCTGGGAAATTTTTCAAAAATGTTTGGAAACGTATAAAGAAAGAATTATATATTTTAAAATCTGGTTCCTTTAGGAAGACAAACACAAAGCACTGAGTCTTAAAGTTTTTTCGATTCTGTAAAATATTTTCAATAAATATGAAATCAGTGATAATTAATGTTTTATTCAAAAAAGGCTTATTTGAATTTTTAAATTGTATTTTTACGAGACCAGACATTTTTGTTTTTTGTCTTTTTAGTTTGTTACTGCTCTTTTAACATTTTCGGTTGCTGACCCCTTGCCGACTAGCTGATCATTTGATCAGGAGGGAAACATCCAAAACAAGCACGATAATATCCCTCAAATATAGATGCCTTTCCTTAATCCATAAGATTGTAATTGTGTATCACACTTTTTATCACTCCATTTCTTATTTCTCTCTAATCTTTCCTTCTACATATACAGTAGACCCCCGGGATATGACATTAATCTATTCAGAGGCGGGGATCCTCTGTGAAATAGCTGTATTGCGGGGTATAGAAACCTATGTAAATAAGTAAATGCGTTCTGAACTTCCTGTATCCCAGACAAAAACATTAAAAAAACA
Organism: Urocampus carinirostris; assembly: GCF_059441175.1. Taxonomy (NCBI): domain Eukaryota; kingdom Metazoa; phylum Chordata; class Actinopteri; order Syngnathiformes; family Syngnathidae; genus Urocampus; species Urocampus carinirostris. Next base: position 49,923,044 of record NC_142350.1, on the reverse strand, counting down.
AAATGCATTATACTCCGTACAAATTAAGTGTCATATATGTCCATATGATTAAATAACATTATAAATAAATGTACATTTAAAAGGAAACGTTACATTTGGATCTGGTCGACTGGAGTAGCAGGGGGAGAAAACAGCGATGGAAAATTATAACTGGTTCTAAAACTTTCCACTTGTGAGGATTGTCATGGCCTTGGAAAATGTATTTGCTTTAATCGCCTCCATATTTGTAATAATAGTCCCAATTGTTGATAGGTTATTCCCGTATTAGGGAGAAGAAAATGTGGGCCTTCCTCATATTTCTTGATAATCATGTTTTTGCTTCCCCCTTTATCATCACTTCAAGCCTTTGAACCCATAGCAAATAAAGTAAAGAACGACGGCATTGTATTGCTGATTTGCTGATTCTTAACAGAGCATACACGATTCTGAATGAAAAGAAAGGCATTGTGGGAGGCAGTTTGTTCAGTTTTCGTCATTTTCACAACGCTGTGACACACATCAATAGCACACCGGCGTTTCATATGACCAATATCAGACAGGCATACACATAGGCACAGAACATGTTTGTTCACACGAAACAATTTGATCTATATGTCTTATAGAGGGAAAACCGCTGTAAAGAGGGTCCAAAAAGCATCTTATTCCACACCATCAAGCGAAAATGCCATAAGGCGGGGTTACCATATCCTGGAGTCAATTGTATACTATTTCTCATTTGCTCCAGCTGGATCACATCCTATAGACTTCTCCATTGCCCTCTCAAGGACAATAGCAGTTGATAACGTTTTGATAACTTATATTAGCGATACTATATTGAGGTTTGAAAGACAAAAACCTAAATAAACTTAAAGTTGAATGTGTTTGCCAGTGACTTTTATAGGTGTGAAAAACCCATTTCAATTGCCGTGAATAGGTTAACAAGGATACATCTATTGCTGTGTTTTTTTTATGTCTGTCCTGTGAAAATGACTCCGTATTCACGCTCATATAGACGTTGAACTCCACTATTACTCGAGTATCTTTCCAAACCAGTATCAAGTACTTCTACTCGGTGGATAAATAGCCAGTACTTTTGCCACCTCAGGCTATTCCACACATCTGCGTATGAATGATGTGAAGAAATTAGGTTTTCAGGACTCAATGAGTGACCCAGATTCATCATTCTGCCTTCGCAATCTTTCTGTTAGTCATCTGCTGGAAAGAGACAGAAAAACTCCTCTGGGCTTCTCGGCTCGTATGTTGCCCTCGGATTGACGGAAGCAACCGATAATTCGCCGTTTATATACTGACACCCATCTAGGACACATACAATCGAAATATAATCATGCGCAGTATTGATCGAAGATGTCGGGGAAAAATGTTCATTAACTCAGCTTGTTATTATTGCAGAGACTCATGTCTTGGTGTGTGAGTCACAATTCTTGGTTAAGGAAATTACTACTTGGTTGTAAATTGCTATTAGGGCAGTGTTGTTCAAATATTTTCTGTCATGCCCCACCTCGGAATAAAAAAAACTGTCGTGCCCAGTGGAACCACTTGGCCAGGGGTGCCCACAAACACCCTACAAATGTGTTGGCCACAGCACTGGCCAGTATATTGTTGTTTTAGCATCAGTTATGCATTTATTCCAATTTAGGAACATATTGACTGGACAGGTAAGGACTATGCACATTAAATCACTAGTAACATCAAATATTACACAATACACCAAAGTGTAAAAGTAAGTATTTCATTTTCCTCTGACATTCTTACTTGAATAACCCCAAATTATGGCTTTTGGTTGTGGTGGGGAGGCGTCACTGCATGTTAGAAACAAAATAATACATTAATAATAAAAATTAAATGTAAAATAAACAATGAATAAATAATCGATACATAAATATAAAAAATATACTTTTGTTTGATTGTATTATAATAGAAAAGCAGCCTAAATACAAAAACCATAATATATTTTTATTGTGGTTTATTAATTTAACAAATGCTAATAAATAATGGGAAATAATAGATAAATAACAAATAGATACTTAGAGAGAGAGAGAGAGAGACAGAGAGAGAGAGAGAGACAGAGAGAGAGATGGAGACAGACAGACAGAGAGAGAGAGAGAGAGAGAGAGAGACACACAGAGAGAGAGACGGAAAGAACGAGACAGAGAGAGAGACAGAGAGAGAGACAGAGAGAGAGACAGAGAGAGAGATGGCAATGGTAAATGACAGATAAATAACAAATAGATACTTAGTAATAGAGAATCCGAGAGATAGTCAGAGAGAGACACAGAGAGCAAGAGAGAGACAGAGGGACACACAGAGAGTGAGAGGGAAAACAGTGAGAGAGACAGAGAGAGAGAGAGAAACACACGAGAGAGGGAGACAGATGGAGAGAAACACACAAGACGGAGACACGTAGAGAAAAACACATGAGGGAAAGAGAAAGGAGACGCAAAGACATAGAAAGAAAGATAGTGGTGAGAGGGAGAGAGAGAGAGAGAGAGAGAGAGAGAGAAAGAGAGAAGGGCACAGAGAGAGACAAAGCAAGAGAGAGAGACAGAGAGGGACAAAGCAAGAGAGAGACAGAGAGGGACAAAGCAAGAGGCAAAGAGAGAAAGAGAGGGAAAGATACAGTGAAACAGAGCAACCGACAGACCGAAAAAGGGGGGAGAGAGAAAGAGAGAGAGAGACAGACAGGCAGAGAGAGAGGCGATTTATGTATATTCGGGGTACTTGGGAAAGCGTAGGAACATTCAAAAACAAATAACATTACTTCATATCCGCAAAAAAAAGTTTCATTACTGGAACAATTCGGTGTTGGAACACCAACTCCGAACATATTATGGTCGTGTATCGCTGTATCAAATATTGTTAGCCTAACCCGTTTCATTTCCTTTGACCTCATTTGTACCGCTAAGTTGCTTCTTTAAAACGTCCTGTAACCAACTGCCCTCTTTATTTCTTATTTTTCAATTTCTGCAGAGCACTGGTGGACATGCTTCGGCACCAGTCCAACCCGGTGCAGCAGGACGAGAGGAACAACAGTGTGGCCCTTACCGTAACAGACGGCCAGGGGACGCTCGGGCGGCCCCCCAAAAACCTCTACGCCCCCGGACTGCCAAGCAAGGACAACAGATGTGAGGGCGCACAACTTTTTAATAACGCAAACATGCGACTTTTGTTGAAAAGAGAACGTGTGAATTCAGAATGCAGAAGGACTGCGATTATCGTCACGTTTTTCAATGAATGACCCATCGTATTGTCGTTCGAAACGACCGATCACGTTTTTCAACAAGAGATCTGATTAAGATTACAAATTAGCATTCATGACGCGGTCACTAGAAAAACCTGCGAAAGGATGTCAAGTGCGCTTGAAAACAAATGAAGCATTGTGTTTGTTTATTTACAGTGGGAAACCTGCAGCACAATTTCATCCACACGTCCAGTTCCAGCCCAAAACACACTGCCACTATCGGTAAGTAAGGCCACAACGATTTAGGACGTAGAAGACTTGATCTGAAGCCAGGGTCACCGATCTTCTTGAAGCCGAGAGCTACTTTTTAAAAATAACAGATTAGCACGAAGGGCTACCAGTTTCATATGCATCTCTAAAATAACAAATTGTAACATTAGAACTAGGTTGTTACTATGTTATTACTATGTTATAACCTGGTTGGATTTATTACAGGTGGATTTAAACCAAATCACATTTTCTAAAACTGTGAGCAACTTGTTTGTTACCGATTAGCTACCAGTAAGTAATACCTTTTTCAAAATAACAACCTATCATGTTATTACTCCGTTGTTACTATGTTACTACTATGTCATTACCAGGTTGTATTTAGTAGAGTTAAAATAGGCTCGGTCAACTTCTCAGAAAATCAAATTGACACAACACTGGTTAGCTGTTTTCAGAAACGGTCTATGGGCTACTTAGGTAACCCCCAAAACACCCCATTTGAAAAATCTAAAGCGAGAAGCGGTAATATTATTGCAGGGGAATACGTTTATATACTGGAAGAAACCCTTACACTCAGAGAAAAATGTAGTTTCAGAATATTAGTGGATTTTTGAGGGTTTTTCGTAAATTTTAACAGTTTCCTTTTAGATGTGAAGATAATATATGAGGACAAAATGGAATGAGGTGAAAACAAAATTATCCAATGGAAAACAGCTTTATTTTGATCCAAGTAAAAAAAGTTGATTCACATATTGTCTTATTAATATATTGGTACTATGTTATCAGAATCACTTTTATCATCATATTGCTACAACAAAATTAGAGTTGCATTCCAATCATCATAATATACAAATATAAAATATAATTAATATGAAAATATAATATATTCACCTCTTTATAAAGTATTCACATCTAAAATAAGAACTATACACAACCGGGATATTGCACCTAAAACTCTGTTCCTAAACTGTGGTTTAAGGTATAAACAGCCCCAAAGAAGAAGCTATCTCTCGGTTTGTTCGTTCGGGCCTTCTGGGATCTGAACCGTCGGCCTGGTAACAGTCGGATAAAGCGGTTGCTGGGATTTAATGAGTCTTACGGGATGTATTAAGCTCTGCTGAGGTAGCGAGAGCTGGAAATGTCCTCCAGGCTGAGCAGGGGGCAGCCAGTGATCTTTTGGGCTGTATTGATGATCCTCTGTAGGGCTTTCCTGTCCCCTGCAGAACATCCTGCGAGCCACGCTGTGTTATCGTGTTATTACCATGTTGTCATTATTAAAAGTAGGGTTAAAATAAGCTAAGTTAAGCACTAAAACATCAGATTTGTTTCAAGGCAAACAGTAATTTACAAATATATAAATATTAAGCTATTTTTAAAAGTGAATTTTGAAGAATTAATCATGTATTTAAAGACACAGATCAGGTCAATGATTTGTCACGGCAGTTAGTGTCACAGACCAGGAACGAAGACGGGACCCAATAGCGTTCGTTTTACTCAGTTTTTATTAAGAAAGAGAACAGTGCTTGCATACACGCTCCGATGATCGTCGGTCACAAGTAACAGATAGCAGGAACGTGGAAGTAGTACTTCCGTGTCGAGCGAGGGTAGTCAATGGCAGCGAGAAAAACATGTCGATGGCCGGGACGGAGGAGCAAAAGCAGAAACAGGTCCAGAAAAGAGGTCAGCAACTGGTATCAGGCAGGAAACAGGGCAGGATAGTGTCGGAGAGTACAAAAGCTTGCCTAACTGAGAGCATAGGTTCGCAGACGGTCTGATGGGTTCCTTTCGGAAGAAAGTCTGAAATTTTCATTGTTGGTGCATTTCTACTGTGAAAGAGATAACTAAAAAGAAAATTCCAGAAATCCCAATGCATGATTTTAAAACGATTTATTTGTGTGATATAGCTGCAAATGTTAATGAATGTTAATATTTGGTACAGTAGACATTGTTTACTATTACAGAGGTCAAGCATTTCCTATAGGATTTCACTAGGTTGGCACACACTGCAGAAGGGATCTTAGCCCACTCCTCCACACAGATCAGTCAGGTTTCTGGGCTGTCGCTGAGAAACACGGAGTTTGAGCTCCCTCCAAAGATTTTTGATTGGGTTCAGGTCTGGAGACTGGCTGTGCCATGCTAGAACCTTGATATGCTTCTTACAAAGCCACTCCTTGGATGTTCAAATACTTATAATCTTGCATTGTGATTTCTGGATTTTTTTTTTTTTAGTTTATCTCTCCCACAGTGGACATGCACCTACGAGGGAAATTTCAGACCTCTCCATCATTTCTAAGTGGGAAAAATATCAATATTGGGTGTTGAAATACTTATTTTCTTGACTGTACTTCAGAAATATTTGCTCAATTAACCTTCACTAATATTATACTTACATGTTTTTCATTGATAATCATTCTTTTATTTACAATAAAAACCTGAATTAGGGTACAATAATAATACAACTTTATTCTTTTAACCAACTATTTCTGGCGAAAATCACAATCTCCCACCCATGGATAAACTATTAATACACTGTATTTTCCGAACTATAAATAGCTCCGAATTACAAGTCGCACCAGCCTAAAAATACATAATATAGAAGGAAAACACATATAAAAGTCGCACTGGAGTATAAGTTGCATTTTTGGGGGAAATTTATAATAAAACACCAAAATTATATATATTATTTTGAAAGGCAATTTCAAATAAAAATAAATTAGAGAACCACAGGCTGAATAGGTTTACAGTATACTAACGCTACATGACTAACATACACAATAGTATTGCCTTTTACACGCTGGTTAATTACTGTTAAAAGAAAATAACTCTGAAATTGTTTAATTGATGTTGAAAATGTCAGGAAAAAATGTTAAAACGTCATATCGTCACGTCATATTGTCAGATATAAAAAAATTGTGAATATGCTTGATGGCTGTGTTTTGCTGCTGTTGGTGTCGGTGGATTTGTTCAGACCGAGGACAATCGACTTCGGCCTGGACGGATCTATTGACACTAACAAAGATGTTATATAATGAAATTGTGAATATGTTTGATTGCTAATAAGATTTTCGAGAAGGTTTGTTCAAACCTCACTTTGTGTTTGCTGTTAAAAACGTAATATTGGAATATAATATTGTGAATGTGCTTAATTGCTGTTGAGATTGTCATGATTGTTTTCTGTTTTTAGTGTCAATAAATTTGTTCAAACCACAGACCAAAAATAATCGACTTTGGCCTGGACCGATCTATTGACACTAACAAAGATGTTATATAATGAAATTGTGAATATGCTTGATTGCTATTAAGATTTTCGAGAAGGGTTGTTCAAACCTCACATTGTGCTTGCTGTTAAAAAAGTCATATGTGATTTTCAACATTAACAAGCAAAAAGTAACCACTATCACCCTTGCTCACTAACTCGCTCACTCTTCCTTCTTTGAGAACTTTGCATTAAGATGCAAAAATGTGAGCATGTCAATGAGGATCATGTTGAGGATGCTCTCAGTGATCTCAGAAGCTTGCTGTGGCATGCTTTATGTCATTTCATCATGAAGATTTCATTGTTTGCTGTTTTCTAATGAGTTAAAGACATATACTATGCTTATTATTATGACACAATTTACAAGGACACAATAATCACTTAAACTTTGCCAGAAGAGTAAAATTTGACGCTTAATCTTTAACTTATTAACACTATTGTGTGCAAGTTGACCTTTTTTTATAAAGCTTAATTAAACACTGCTTATAAGTGATTGTTTGTTTGTTTGTACATGATTCAAATTGAATCGTTTCTCCGGCGCCGTCACGAATGGCAGCCACTCCAGCAGCTCCCGTGTTATTTTCGATTGTTCTCAGTTATTTTCGATTGTTCTCAGCTTAGGGATGCTGCTGGAAAAGTGAATTTCCCTTCGGGGATGAATAAAGTATCTATCTATCTATCTATCTATCTACCCGATAATGTCAGTAATGAAGCAACATCTTAAGAGTTGTTAAGATAACTCTTGCATAAAGACATGCTAACAAGTTTACCTCTTCTACATCTTCTCTACTTCTAGACTTATTGTAACCTCTGCTTTTCGCCAGTCCCTTTAAAGTTTCTCGCTATCTCTAAACTTTCTTTCTGCTGCTGTATTACCAGTTTCGAATGCATATGCATCTTGTAATCTGCAGTATATCATTTTCTTTCTGGTGCCATTTTTGTTCAGCCCTTCTCAGATCTCTTTAAATTACGGCAATTTTGAAATTATTAACACAGGCCTAGAGCGCCCTATTGTGGTTTAGTGTGAAAATAACATGTGAAATGATGTAAGAATGGCTTCATAATTTCACACATAAGGTTTAGTGTGAAAATAACATAAGAAATTGTATAATAATATGACACATAAGTCACACCAGAATTACAAGTAGCACCCGTAGCCAAACTTAGAAAGAAACTGCAACTTATAGTCCAGAAAATACGGTACCACGATTTGGGAAAACGTATGTAGCCCTTAAGGGCCCGCAGAAATAATTGTCACTTGACATGTAAGCAGGATGGGCCCACTCCATTATTGCAGACAATTATCATACTGCACTGAAAAACGGGTGACGGTAACACTCTGTATACTCAGAGGAGCAAATCTCATTTCACACCCTTCCCCTTCACAGAACGTACCCCTCGGATGAACAATGCTCAGCTGGCGGCGGGAGGAACCCTCCTGTCCAGTAAACACAACAACACCAAATCCCAACCCGCTTTCCATCACTCCCTGCACAACCTGGCCCAGCTGCCCCCCTCCTACGAAAGCGCCACCAAGCCTGAACTCAACCGATACTCCTCGCTTAAACGGCTCGGTAAGTGTGTGGACAAAGGAATCATTATCATGATCATCCCCCCGGGGGCATCACCACCCTAAACAAGCGCACACAACTGTAAAAATTTAATCATACGATTTATTTGGGATTTTTCCTTGGTGCTAATGTTATCGCACTACTTGTACTACAATTATTATTGTTTTACTTAAGTAATAATCAACTTGGGCCCAGTAACGGAATACATGTAACGGCGTTACATATTTAGGATACAAACATATATATATAATTGTCTTTCGTTACAGTTACAGAAAAAGAGACATAATCAAATTACAGGTACATTGAGTAAAAATAAGGATCACTTTTCAGGACATACAATTTATTTAAAAGCATATTTATGTTGCACACTTCACTGGATAATGATAAAATCCAGTATATATTGGTTTTAACTTTTTATTATTTTACTCGTTCGGATTAGCTTTGTTTATATTCGCCATGTCAGTTTGCACCTCGCTTATGGTGTCCTTCATTCCACATGCACTCACTTGGTGCGCTCACTCTCAGGACCCCCGCAGCCTGTGCCTGAGTACAGAACTTGACTAAATGACCAAAAACTTTGCAAAACTAACTGATATGTTCCATGTAATTAACCTGAATCTAAAGAGAAAACATCAACAAACAAGGATGAACATATGTATGAAATAACATCAAATTAAATGATCATTCATTTAATACCTGCCAGAATATACCACTTTTTCAAATGTAATCATCAAAAACAAACAAAATAGAACAAAACAGACAAAAATAGAGTCTCGACTCGAGACTAGTATTTTAGTGTATGGCTGCTTTATTTTCTGCGTCCAACAATAGCGTTCGATTTCTGTTTTGGTAAAACTGTGCAACTTCCGGTTTCAAAGTGGCACATATTTTTTTTTCGTGTAAAAATAGAGTGTGTGATAAAAATAAGTTGGTGTGTATGCATTTATTCACAAACAATTGGGGACAAAGATTTTTATGTTTGGCATTGAATGTGTTGCCTGCTTTATTTTAACAATTGAGTGAGTGTATTTTTATACCTGAACCAACTCACCGCGCTTTAAAAACTCAACCTTCCCCTCTCGTGTTTGGGGCCAGCATTTGGTTTGAAAATATTGAAAACAATCATAGATTTTAATAGATAAAGCTAGAGCCTTGTCTTTTTGACATACTTAAAAATTTATGGCGATTTGGAATAAATCATCCAACGGGCCTGATCTAGGCAAAATGTTGTAAATATGTCCTATTTATTCTGACAGTCGTTTATCTTATTTTTCTCTTTAAAGTCTTTTTTACATGTTTACCATGGAAGGCCATGTCTCATCTCATTTCACACAATGTTTCACCACGTTGATATCAATGACATTTAAGACCTATTCTATTCTATTCGTTTTTTAGAAAAAGGCCTGGATGAATACTCCTCCGGTTACTGCACCACCAAGCGGCGCCCTCACACCGCTCAGCCGGCCCTTCAGTCCTCCCAACACCACCTTCACTGGGGTGGGGACTACACCCTCAGCGCCAGAGGGACCCTCCCCAGGCACGCCGCCAGACCTTGGATCCCGCCCCCGCCAACCGGCATGCCCGCCTCACCCACACCAAACCCGTACCCTCTAGAACCCCCAGAGATGCAGTATAACCCCAACTACGAGACGCTCTCCAAACCACGAAAAGTCAAATCCAGTGACCAGCTTCTCAACATGGGCGACGTGCCGGGCAACACGGGCACCCTCTCTCGTCTTTCCAAGAACCAGCAGCACCAGTACTACAAAGCCATGGCTGCTTCGGGGAAGAACTCCAACACTCAGACCCTCACTCGCAAAACCCAAGACCGGCAGGAGAGACAGGAGAGACAGGAAAGACAGGAGAGACAGGAGAGACAGGAGAGACAAGACCGGATGCTGATGTCCCCAGATCACTTGGAAGAGAGGATGGGTGTAATGGATCCGTACGCCCACCCGGGTGGGGGCGTCCCCACTCTGCCCCGCCAGCAGAAGGCCCAGTCTCAGCAGAACGTATGCGCCACGCCCTCCTTGGACCGCCACCACATGATCAAGATGAACTCTCACCCCACGTCCGGCAGGGAGCAGGAGAGGAATCCGGGCATGACCGGCCACATCAGTGGGAATCTGGGCTGGGCGGGGGAGGGGCCGGGGGCTGGGGTGGTGATGGGTACGGGCACGCTAGGGGGCCACAACGCCCGCAGGATGGCTTTCGCCAGCAAACGGCAAAACACCATCGAGCAGTTGCATTTTATTCCAGGCGGGGGCGGCGGCGCGGGGCCCGGGGGGGCCGGCGGGGGCGGAGGTAGTCAGGGGATTAGGACGGGGAGCAAAAATGAGGTAACAGTGTGAGGAGGGATGGGGGGAGCGTAGTGCCTGATGAGCTTACCTCTCGCCACGGGACCAGAAGGTACGTCTGCTTTTAACTTAGATTCACAGCTGCTAGAAATACAATATTGATGATTTATAACATACGCTACCCCCCAAAAAAGAAAGGAGTAGGGATTTGGGGGTAACATTTCAAGAAATGTACTCAAACCTTTAAAGGTGAACATAATTTGAAGTCAAACTTTTGAGAATAGTTTAGTTCTTCTAACAAGTACTGTAGTCCCTCGCTACTTCAGTGCATCACGGTGGGAAAATATTCCACAATCAATTATCCCCCATCAGTTATCCCCGATATATTGCCGCAAGTGGGGGCCAGGCTTGGCCGTCCCTCCACCATAAAGTGAACTGAATTCGTGCGGCAGCAATCCATTTTCCCAATTTCCATATTGCTTTGAGCGGTGACGGAAGAGTGCACGTTTTGTGGGCCTGGGAACCATTTTTTTTTTGCAGTTACTGTATTTCCACCTCAAATGAACTGCACCTGAGCAGCCACCATCCATTATCGTAGATTGCGTATTGTTTGAGCGGGGACCGGCAGTACGCACTTTTGTCTGGAGGCATGCCGTTCTGTCCACCATAAAGTGAACTGCACTTGTGCAAACGCAATCCATTATCCCCAATCACATACTGCGATGGGCGTATTTTTGTCGAGTTTGGCGGCTCTTTTTTGCCCCTATCGCCGCCTAAAATTAACTGCACTCACTTGGCCTATATCTACTATCCCCAATTGCATATTACTGCGAGCAAAGACCAGCAGAGCGTAATTTTCTTGGGCCTGGACGCTTTTTTGTTGTTCCGTCCACAAAAAAGTAAGTTGCGTTTGTGTAGCCATGACCCTTTATCCTAGATCACATATAGTTCCAAGCTGCCCTGGGAGGCTTTCATCCTCGCCATCCTAATAAGAAATTCATGGTTGTAGCTGCAATCCATTATCATCGGTTGACTATCGTAGAGAGCAGGTGCTGGCAGAGTGCTTTTTCATTTTTTGTTTCGGGTTGCTAAAACCTGCCATCATGAAAACAACTGCACTGTTTTGGGAACAATCCATTATCCCCAATTGACTACTAATAAGAGCTGGGTGCAAAAAGAAAATTTACGTTATATAAGGCTGCTCTTTTTTTCTGTCTTTTCCGCTTAGAATAAATAGAATCCGTGTGCAACTGCCATCCTATATCCCCAGTCGACTATTGCTGTAAGCGGGGGCAGACAGAGTGCGTGTTAAAAATAGGGGTTGCTTTCTCCAAATTTTTACAAATCGCTTGGTTTTCTGAAACCTTACTAACGGCGCTAAACGAGGGATTACAGTATGTAGATTCATACACCTTTGGCATTTTTTAATCAGGTTTAAACATTTTTCATTCGTCTCTGTACTTAAAGTCCCAGAGTGGTTTGGGGGCATAAAAATATCCCAGGGAAACTTTGTGTCCACACAAGAAGAGTATTGGAAGGCGGAAAATGAAAGTACACTAACCCAACAATTGCAATTGGAATATTCACAATCGCACTAGGAACCAAGTGGTGTTATTGTGCACGTTAACATGGCTTTACAAAATCAGAACTGGGTTATTTTCTTTCCAATTCCCTATATGTAAACGTCCAGAGTATGAATTCTGAAATTCCACCCCAAAAGGCAACCGTATTTCAATTTTTTGGAGAGTAGCGAATTTTATTTAGCCTAGCTTAGTTAGCGCTGTTGTGAAAACGGCTTGGATCATACGACCACTTCTTAAAACGTCAGGAGCGCTCCGGTTGTGTAATCGCATACGTCAGCCATATTTTGTAAGTGAATTTGCCATCTTTGCCATATTCACAGCAGTGCCATTACTTGCACAGAGCGCTAGCGTCCATGTACAGTAGACGAAAAAGCACTCAGGAGCCATATTAGATTCGTATACAGTTTACACACACAGAGAGAATCAAAGGACTGATAAAAAGGCCGCGTGGGATCGGGAATTTATAAAGAACGGAGCCCTCGCCTACAACGATTCATCACTCGGAACCATTCTCGTGGGTGAGCGACGAGACGTCGGTCTGACCTCGCCGCGAATCGGAAACTGACTTTTCCGTCAGCGAGAGTGACTTTTGTCAGACTTTCCAAGAAGATAAAGGACGGATCCAGGAAAACACGATTCCAGGTCAGCGAGTTTCCCATGTGACCTTAGCAAAGAGAAAGTCTCTGAGAAGAGACCAAGATGAAAGGGTCCCGTTGTTTGAAATCAGGATTAGACTACAAAAAACAAATGGGCTACCAAATAACCAAGAGCCATGGTTATGGCGGGTACTAAAAAATCTACACACTCCAGTTCAAATGCTCCTTTGTAGAAAACATGAGCGCAAGATGACTCATTTAAACACCATAAAAGTAAAATTGTAGTCTTTTCCTGAGGGGAAATTAAAACAAACTACAGTAGACCTCCGAGATACGGCATTAATCAGTTCTGAAGTGGGGATGGCGAAGGGAAATTGCCATATAGCGGGGCATAGAAAAATATGGCAATTACATAATACCTTCCTAATGCCTGGTTCATGGATCATGGATCCCTAAACCAACTGGGTTGTCCGAGCAGCATTGAGGACTCTGAGCAGCTTTCAGTCATAAGACGGGGTCGCTGTATCCCGGGGGTCTACTGTACTGCTTCTCAGACCAGCATTAGCAGACAGGCGTCTTGGAGACTCAATTCGTCATAAGTTTTTGGAAATAATTTAAATAAAAATGTCGTCAGGTATAGTTGCTATATCCTGGAGGTCTACTTTTTAAATATAACGTGGTTGCACAAGTAAGCACACGTTATTCCATTTAGGTATGTGACTGTTCAAAAACTGTCACATTCAAATACTTAGCTGCTAACTTTTAAAGTGCCTCTGACATAATCCCGAATATAGTTCAGCTGTTCCAGTAGGCTATTGCTACTGTCTTCCGTAAAAAAAAAAAAAAAAACTCTCTGTATTGCAAAAAAAAGTAGCATCGGAACCGGGGCGTGTAGACTTTTCCTACCCGCCGTACATAAGAATCGTCACCTTGCTTTAACGTAACCGAAGATGATCCTTTTCTTCAGTTTTTGTACGGATTCAAACAGAGCACAAACGAACGTTGCACGTACTCAACATGCGTCCTTCGAAGCCATTTTATGGAAATACAAAGAAGAAGAAAACAAGAACACAGAGGAAGCTAGTCAGACAATCAACGTTTGGATTCCGAACGGCGAGCGATATTCTGTACAGGCAAGAGTCAAGATGGCCAAATGGAGAAGCCCATTCGAAACCCGTGAAAAGACTTGGCTGTTTCATAACGCGGGGCGACATCAATAACGAAGCTTATCAATACTAAGGGCTATCCTATCCTTATACACTGTAGTATGTGATATCCGTGGTCCATACGGTTGTATGAAAAAGTTAGGGCGCCCCTGATCATTTTTAAGGTTTTCCTTAACAAAAGATCGGTTCTTGGGATCTGCAATTTCAGTGAAATATATCGTAGCTCAGAGTTTTCAGCTGTCAAGTTTCCACTGAGAGAAACATAGCGAGGTAACGGAAGATCTACAGGCACAGTTCTTGTTAAGGCCCAGATAGGCAGGCCAAACAAAAGTACGGATAAGTAGAGGAGAGGGATGGTTAAATATATCATACAGCAGACAAACTCTGTGATTTTTGAGTAGAAAAATTAAGTCTTTTAAATTTACAGGAACTGGTTAATGACTACTTAAACAAAACACGTGTTTTATTAATTTGAATACTTTTATCACTAAATATTTGAACACAAAATTTGTTTGGTAAGCTCATTACATGCGAAGGTGAAGTCATTCACGAAAAAGGGTATTTAAGGCGGCTAGTTGCTAACTAACTAGCATTTTTCCATTTCTGAAGAGTGGCAACACGGGAGCCGTGAAACAACTGTCAAATGACCTCAATACAAAAAGTTTTGGTTGAGGGGAAGGATACTAAAGGAGGAAAGACCTTTTCTTCCTCTGCATGTTTGTGTCACAGTTGCCATGGCGCCCAATTGGACCTTCCTGTGTGGCGCCAGCTGCGGCTCGTTGCCAGATTGGCTTTCAGTCTATTTAAGCTCAGTGCTCTCACTCTTCATTTGTCAGTCCGTCAACGAACCTCTGCCCCGCAAGATGTGGGTTTTGACTCAGTCCTGTTTCCTGTTGGTATCTCCTGTATGGTATTTTTCCCGTTTATTTTGTCCTGTTTAACATCGGTTTCCAGTTTTGTTCCCGTCTAGTTTGTCCTGTTTAATTTCGATATCCTGTTTTGATATCAATCCTGTCCGTCCCGTTGTTTAATATCGGTTTCCAGTTTGGTTCCCGTCAAGTCAGTCCTGTTTATTTTCGATATCCTCTTTTGATATCAATCCTGTCTGTCCCGTCCTGTCCGGTATCAACCCCATCTGTCCGATATCTGCTTGGGCAATTGGTATGGATCTCGTCAGCCTCTGGCTTCCTTTCATTCCACGCCAGACTGCTGCCTAACATGCATGACCCCGTAAAATAAAACGCTTGTGTCAGAAACGTCACGCATTTGGGTCCTGATCCTGCTCCGGTTCTTGACAGTTTGAATCAACATCTGGATTGCAAGACCAGATGGGTAAAACAAGCGCTGGGGTTAAGCAGTTTCGTTGACGTTTTTTATTGCGATAAAATTGTGAGGCCCCTTCTCAAGGTTTCTTATTTTCCTCATGTTGAGGTTTTGAGTTTTCCTTGCCCGCATGTTGGTTTAAGATAAGGGGATGGTATAATTTTAGCCTGTGCAGTCCTTTGAGATGTTTTGTGACCAAGGGCTATACAAATTAATGTGACTTGACAAATTAAAGGCGAATATTCTGGGCTTGTGAGAACAATGCCAGGATGCTTTTGCAAGTGCGCTGACAAAATGGCTGAAAATCATTAATATACCAAAGGGGCGTAACATGGCGAGCTATAACGAAAACCAAACTTAAGGCAGTGGAAAATCCTCCAAATTCTAGTTTCTAACCAGTCCTTTGTCTAGAGTGAATCCTGTAGGTGGTTTGATAAGATTCAAGGCCTCCCTCCCAACAGTAAATCAGTACACCACTCAGAACAGTGTAAAGCAGTGGTTGTCAAAAGGTCTAACTTCAGGACCCTCCATTCAACCCTAAAGACAACAGTGACCCAAAAAAGGTTAAGAAATAGATGGTATAATGTATACAGCTTTTTTGGTTTTCAAAAAATAAAATGACCTCAACTACCGTATATACTCACATTTAAGCAACCTCCTATCACGGCTTTAAAATAGCCACATGCTAAAAGAAATTCCAAATATTAAAAAATCATGTACCTAAACATCCATGATTGTTTGATTATGTAGTTAATAAAGATTGATATATTGGTGAAAATATAACATTTTCAAACCATTGACTGTACTTCAGGGGCAGACACTCATGCAGTACACCATTTTCCAACTCGATCGTTGTTGTCACTCTTTTCCACTTTTCCTCCCCCTTATTTATAACTTTCTTGGGACCCACTATTATGGGCAGAAAAAGGAAACAAGACCAACGAAATCACAATAAAATGAGAAGTGGTCCCTGTCAGTTGCACTCATTGACTGAACAAGAAGCAGGGCATTATCGCCGTCTACTGTTGGGGAGTGTAATCGACCCTCAGTTTTTTTTTTTTTATCTCGACATTATTTTGCCAAGGCAAAGGCCTGCAACCCACTAAAAACGGTGACCCACTTTGGGGTCCTGACCCACCGGTTGAGAAACACTGGTGTAAAGACTGCATAACTGGAAAAAATGGATACTATGTGGCGACGAGTGAATTAAACAAGAAGTAAATAACTACCGTATTTTCTGCACTATAAGGCGCACCGGGTTATAGGGCGCACCCCGAAAAAATAGTTTTAGGTCCTATTTTTGACATACATAATGCGCACCGGATTATAAGGCGCTACAATGGGAACGTCGACAAAACAGTCAGATAGTTCAGTCAAACTGATTACCCCCTTAACATTCCGAAAGCTTGCAAAGACGCTAATACGTGTCGAGAACACGTGCGGATGCGGTGTCTGTACGGTGTCACTCAAATGCATCGTTCCATCATTCGGAAGGTTAAAGTCTTGGGATTCAAGAAATGCCAACCATTCCTTAGTTTCTATTTTCTTTTTCGCTCGCAACTTTACTGTGCATATGACAATAAACACTTGGAATTGAGTTTAATACACCGCGGACTACTTGGCGTTCGGGGGAAAATCTAGTCGGCGGCTGCAAGTCAGTTGGAAGACTTTGCGACTTAATGTTGATCCATAAATAAGGCGCACTGTATTATAAGGCGCATGGTCAGCTTTTGAAAAAAAAATAAAGGCTTTTAGGTGCGCCTTATAGTGCGGAAAATACGGTACATTAGAATATATGAATGATGCCACTAAATTATTAATTTGATTAAAATATTGATGTGATGATTGGAAGAATGCAAATAATATAACTGGAAAACTTATACAATTATGACTATTTCTGCAGTGCCGGTGAGTCTTGTATTTTCTCACTCTGTTTTGGAAACTTGACAGCTGAGATCTCTGCTCTAGCTTTTCATATCCTTCCCCCAAGCCACGATGTTGAACAATCTTTGTTTTCGGACCATCTTGTTGCGAGGCTCCCATGTTGCCACTCTTAAGAGAAGACACAAACAGGAGAGTGAGTCGCAACCAGCCAACTTTTCTCGTGACTGGCTTCAAGGGACAACGAGGTTCTCTAACAAATTTTGTGTTCCAATAAAGGTATTCAGATCAACAAAACAACACTTTCTGCAAATCCTCTGTCATATTACTTCTCAAACATCAATGTTTGTCTGCAATAATATATCTAAGCATCCTTTGCATCAGCCAGAACTGTGCCTGTGAGTTTCTATTTCCCTACTATGTTTCTCATAATGGAAACTGACAGCTGAAACATCCAAGCCCGCTTTTTTATCCTTCCCCTGACCATGATGTTAAACCATGTTTGTTTCGAGTTGTTTAGAGGCATCCACGTTGCCACGGTTTTTATGATTCAGAAAGGAAAATCGGGAAAACGATCACGGGCGCCCCTAAACTTTTCCATATGACTGTATAAAATGCTCTTGATTTTTGTGTTGATATTGTCACGCCGCATTGAGGATAACCCAATCGGAGCAAAGGGACTGAAAATTTGCACAAACGAAACCGTTTTTGGCGAACTGGATGACGTTTTATTTTTCCTTTTAACGACAAAGGGAATCCCGTCGCTCGCTTTTCTCTACAAACGGACTTTGGACTCATCTTCCTATCCACAGTGCTAAATGTTCCTATAGTTGTTCTGAATATGATGGAGTGTTCTTCTTGATGATTATTCTAATTGTTATGGTTATTATCAACTGATTATCTTATGATGTGACGTTCATTTACTTGGTGGGTTTTTTGCGTGTTTCTTGTTTTCGGGATAACTTTAGCATCCTGGTTAGGTTCTATTTGGTTTCTTTGATGCATGCCTGGTTCCACCTTTCGAAGCATTTCTTGTACGTCTTTGGGACCACGAGGTTGTTTTCTTGTTTCTTAGATGTACGTTCTGTGCCTAGACATCAGCCTTATGGCGCTTTGAGCTCATACGGTCGGCAGACGTTTTAAAAATGGTGTCAGGGAGTTTTTAGGAGAAAAAGGTCCATTGTTTGATTCTTGTGAGTTAAAAGCTGTGATTCCATTATGTATGTGTGATGGTTTTATGTCACAGAAGGTCTGGTGGAAAAGCATCAGTGCATATTTCAGGGAAATAGACCCTTTTCATGGTGATGCAAAATGTAATTTGCTAATGTAATAAATTGGAGGAGCGCAACGCAATTGATTAGATCGGTGTTCACCAACCATTTTAAAGCTGAGTGCTACTTTTTTTCTTACTCGTTAGCACAAAAAGCTACCACTTTAATATGCATTTCTAAAAACAGCTTATATAAAATAACTTATTATGTTGTTACTTTGTTGTTACTGTGTTAATACCAGCTTTTTCATTTTTAAATGTAGGGTTCAAATAGGCTTCAGATCTGAGTTGAAATTCAATTGCCAAGAAAATCACAATGACGAATAACTGTTAAGCTATTTTCAAAGAGTTATGGACCATTCAGTTGTTCTCAAGGTTACCACATTGGTGATCCCTGGTTTAGAAGATTACGGCCAAAATTAATATTTGACCTAAGGTTTTTCATGTTGTGTTTGGTTGGAATTTCTGAAGGAGAACAGCAAAAATTGCAGTTAGAAAAGAAGTACAATAGTTACTTTTCCAAGTAAAGTTTTTTTTTGAAAAATAAATAAATACATAAATAAAAATAATTCTGAAATGAGCTCAATGATCTTACTAAAATACCCCTTAACAAATAAAAAATATATCCACTAAATAGCTAAATCGCTTTATTTTTGCTGTTTTCAAGTCTTATTTTTATATACTTTTATTTATTTAGATATCTGTTGGGCTGGAGAGGGATGGGCACCACCAGGCTTTTCTTGCCCAAGATACACCACAGGAAATGGTGACCCTACCACCCTAGTGGTTAAGGGATCCAACCAACCAAATCTACATAAAACTTTGGCTATTCCGACTTATTTTGAATCATAGCTGACTCAAGTAGTTAGGAAACCAAAAGAGGTGAAAGTCAATGAAGAATATGACTTGAAAGAGTCTGAATCACCGGCTTATAATATATTACTCGTTTGAGGTGTGGTATATCATTAATTTTGGATTTATTTTAGAAATGATTTTAAGTAAATTGAATAAATTAACACTTATAAGTCAAATTTAGAAAACTAATGATGTTTTCAGTCTTATAGAAGATGGTAGAATATTGTGCTCGTTCCAAATGTATATATATATTTTTTGCAATTTACTATGTTTTTACAAAAAATAAAATGATAATACATTCGACAAAGACATACACCAGATTTTGTTTTTTCAGTTTTAAGTAATATTTTCATACTTCAGTTTAAGAATTATAATATAATATAATATAATATAATATTATATCATATCATATCATATCATATCATATATCATAATATAATAATATAAAAATACAAAATAAAAAAGAATAATGATGTGTTATTTGTTATAGGCCCCGTTTCAAATACTGTGCTCACTTTGGAGTATTATTAGTTGTATTTTAATTGTAAAAAAAAAGAAACACCGATCATTTTAAAATTTAGGATCTAAAGGTTTATGAACGTGTATGAGACGGATATTTTAAATAAATTTTGTTATTTTCATTTTATAAAATTTGCTATGAAAACGGTTTTAGATTTAAAAAATCTAAATCTCATGAAGCAGATGGTATGTAATTTTTCTCATTTTAAGTGCCGTTTTTCGGAATATAATTTATTGTAAAGGGACAGTTTATTTATAAAACATTTTTACAGTGTGTTATTTAAGTCAGAGTACACACAAACAGAGTCTAGAGTGTACTAGCATCACATGTGAAGGGTCTATTAAAGAACAGAATGTTTTTAATAATATTGTTGAATTAGAGCCACAAAAGGGTCTGTAGCAAAGTCTGTAAACGCTCGCAAGCCATATCCATCCAAAGTCATGTTTCTCTACACTTTTTCTAAATGGTTAATCTAATTTGTGCCAGTAACGTATTTTGTATAGCTAGTACAATCAGAAAAAGAACTATTTTGAGTGCTCTCTTCATTCATTCGACGATTTAAGAGCAGTTTGTGTCTTAGTATTTAACCAAATTGTATCATTTGCTTCTCGTCACGGCGATAATCGACTGTATATCTTTTTTTTCTTTCACCATGGAGAGCTAAAACACGATACACGAGATTGTGGGGATTTCATTCTCTTTGGAGAGAAATGAATGAACACGGTGTGTCGTTTTGAACCGGTATGAATTCATTTCCAGCGAGGACGCGAAACGGCCACTCCGATAAAAAGCATTGCCAAAAGTAAACGACAATTGTAAGGACATGAGTGTCCGGTAGCCTAAAAAAACAATTTATTTTCATGATTCTAAGTTGAAAACGACCTTGATTTATTTTTGTGTGTGTTATTTTCCAACACATTGATCCCCTTGGATACGAAAATGAGAGAATTTGTACAATAAAGTTGATGGTAAACATTTTTCTTCTCAATCTTTTGTTTTGGGATTGGGGCGGCAAGAATTGTTCATTACAGGATCCTCAAAAATATCTAAAATATGTGACAATGTAACTAGGGATGCATGATAACTGATATTTCCTACTGATACCAAAAAAACAATAAACTCCTGCATCTGGAGACCGATACGAATAACCGATAACTACTGTATTCCCTCGCTACTTTGTGCTTTGTGGCTCCAGTGCATCATGAATAGATAAATATTCCGTGATCCATTATGGCATATCGCTGCAGTTTTGTCTCTTTTTTTACCTTTGTACACCAAAAATTGAACTGCACATGTGCGACAGCAATCCATTATCCCCAATAAAATATTGCTGCAAGAAAGAACCAGCAGAGCGCACATTCGTCAGGTCTAGTGGCTCTTTTTTTGTTGTCTTTTCTGCGTAAAATCAACTGTACTCATGCAGCTGTGATCTTTTTTCCCCAATCCCGTATTGCTGCAAGCAGGGACCGGCAGAAGGCACTTTTTCTTTCTGGCATGCCTAAAATGAAATGCACAGTTGTGGCCGTAAACCCTCATCCATGGTCAACTATTGCTGAGAGCAGAGACCGGCAGAGTGCGTTTGTATTTTCGGTACAGTACGATGAAGCAGGTCATTGTAGCATGCCTGAAATGAACTGCGATGTTTTGGCTGCGATCCGTTAACCCAAATCGATTATTGCTGAGAGATACGAGAGATAATGTTTGTGTCAAGTGTGGCGGGTCTTTTTCTCCATTGTTTCCGCCTAGAAAAAAACTAACCCTATGCGGCTGCGATCCATTACCCCCGATTGCATATTGCTCTGAGCAGGGACCGACAGAGCACACTTTCATCAGGACTGGCGTCTCTTTTTTTGTCTTAATTTCCGCCTAAAATTAACTGCAATCGTGCAACCACAATCCATTATCCCCAGTCCCATATTGCTAATTTTTCTCATGCCTGGCAGTCCCCCCCCGCTTATTATGCTTAAAATGAACAGCACCAATGTGGGTGCTAAAAATGATCCCTCGTCTACTATTGCTGCAAGCGAGGATGGGCAGAGCGTAGAGGGTTGTGGTCCACATTAACTGCGATAGAAGAGGAATTACAGTACATGCAATACTAAGACAAAATGGTCTCCGGTGCCTGATGCACATTATAAAGTGGTAGAGAGGAGACACAACCAAGTTTTGCTCCTACTGTACTTCTTTTGAATCAAAATATATCATAATAAGGTACATAAATGCTGAGAATCTCTCCAAAAAGTAGTTTCAGTGCATTGAAAACTACAGTTTAGCTAGTGACAAATTTTCAGGGTTTTTTTTTCTGTCGGGACAATAACTGCGATGTAATATTTTGCCGTTATCAGTTCCTAATTTAAATCTCAGTCAATATAAGCAATACAGACAGACAGTATGAGAGTACAGTGGAAGAATTGTTGTCTGACACAAAATGGAAAGTGTTGTATAACAGAGGAGCAGCAAGGTTATGCAGCACCTGTGGGAAAGAGAGCTCCACTTGTGATATATGAAATGAAAAGTCTTCAAACAAGCGTCTCGGCCCCGCACTAAGTTATATCGCACTCGCCGTTCTCGCTGAGGCAATCCAGCTCATATTCAAAAGGCCTCTTATGACTGTGTTTATTGCTCTGAGCTGCTCTGGGAATTGGAGAGAAATTCAAGGCAGATTGCTTCGGGGTCGACGCAAAAACTTGAAGTTCGCGTGTTTTACCACCAGGGGGTTCGATGGATGCGTAGATAGGTGCGTAGAGCTTTTCAACACAAGTCATTATTACATTTTTTGTTTTTGTTATTCGAGTTATCATAGATATTTATATCAAATTACAAATGTGACTGAAAGCATACAGGGGTGAGAAAACTGCGGCTCGCGTGTCACATACAACAGAAAGCTCTGAGCTATCTTTTTGTATCCTTCCCCTAAACCAGAGATTGGCAACCCAAAATGTTGAAAGACCAAAAAAAGAAAACTATTTTTTTCTGGAGCTCCAAAAAAAAGTAAGAACTTTTAATAAAGAATGCTTCACGTGCTGTATATATCTACATTATATTAGCTATATTAGCCTACTATCAAAATGACTAAGTTTAATGCAGTGCCTCCTGTGGAGAATGATGCACCACATGAATATTGTAGAAATTGTAGGTTGTATTCTCAAGTTTGACATCATTTAAATAGTAATGAATGATTGTTTATTATATATGTGATTTTCATTTTGAGGATTTGAAAAAAAAACAACAACAAAATGGAACGTGCTAACGTGCCCCTAATCCGGGCAACAAAAAGAGTGCAACTAAACGTAGCATGAATCTGTTAAGATAAAACCATAGCCTGGTCCTAACATAGGTAATGTTAGGACCAGAATGGAGACAGGACCCACTTGAGTTACGTTTCTCTCAGTTTTATTGGAAGAAAGGAAAGGGTTGCCCCCAAGATCCGATGATTGCTGGGCGTGGGAAGCAGGTCGCTCTGAACGCGGAAGTGAGACTTCCGTGGCGACCGATGGTGGTGTCGGAAACGGAAAAAACGGGTCAGTAGCCGGGACATGAGGGGTTGTAAGCGAGTTGTAAGCCAGGGCGGCAAAGTAGACGTGGTCAGGTCAAAGCCCGGGAACAGACGGGAGCAAAAAACAGGTGGGAGTCAGGGTCAAAAAAGGCTTGCCTAGTGTAAACTGAGGTTCGCAGACGGACTGACCCCAGGGGACAGATAGGAGTGGGTTTAAATAGGGACAGAGAGCCAATCGGAGTCCGATGCAGTTGGCGCCAAAGGAGCGGGCACAGCTAAGTCACATCAGTAATCATGACAGGTAAAGTAACTAAAATCACATTTATGCAGTTTAAGTTTGATTTCTGTGCAAATGTGAAACAAGTCAGTGCATAAAGCACAGCAGTATCCTCTTCTCTCTCTCAGTACTAAAAGAGCTATCCTCGGGCCTGAGCATCAAAACATAGATAATATATATCACCAAGCGTCAAATACATACTGACCAAAATCAGAAATCCCGTAATGGAAACAGCTACTTAGTTACTAAAAACGCGCTTATGACAGCATTGTGCTCTTACCCATTTAATGCGAGTTGCGTGGTGAAATTAGAAGTGCGGCGTTAAATTGTGACGCTGTCCCTTTAAGAGGGGCGGACCTCGCGCTCCGCTTGGCTCAAACAGAAAAGACGGGAGAGAGGAAAACAAGCGAAGGAGATTATATCCCTTTCATGTCATAAAAATGCAGTAACACCCAGAGATGAAATGTAATATTTATTTTACACATTTTCATAGCATTGGAAAATGTTAGTTTGTCACGTTTACCCTTATACAGAAACCATATTAAAAGGAAAATATATTTCTGTCCTCCAGTTTTTTCAATTTGTAAACATTTTTAGAAGAGTGTCAGGGAGCCACTCAGCAGCTCTGAAGAGCTGCATGCGGCACCTGAACCCCAGATTGCCAAACCCGGCACTAAACCATGAAGTTGAAAAATCGTTGTTTTAAAGTTCCCATGTTGACACGCTTCAGAAAATACTTTCAGGAGAGGCATTAGTCGACTGGGGCTAATGTGTCACGACCACATGGGTGCTATTCATTTTAAATGGAAAAACGGGGGTATAACGTCCCGACTTTCGGGAATAGTCGACTGGGGATAATGGATTGCGGCCACACGAGTGCAGTATATTTCAGGCAAAAATAATGATTAAAAAAAAAATCAGCTGTGACGCATGACACAAATTTGTTCTCTTGGCTCTCACTTTCGGGTATCGTCCGCTGGTGATAATGGATGGGAGCCCCACGTATGCTGTTCATTTTAGGAAAAGAAAAAAAGGGCCCCAAGGCATGACCCAATTTTTGTCACTCAGCCCCCGACTCTCAGTTGCCTGGGGATAACGGATCGTGGCCAAAAGACTGTCGTTTATTTTAGGAGGAAATATCTGCAACAAAGAGCCGCCAGCCTTGACAAAAGTGCGCTCTGCCAGTCACCTCTCGTAGCAATATGCAATCGAGGATAATGGATCGTGAAATATGCTTTGACCAGTAATGCACTCAGACTGTGAAATGTAAAGCATGAAGTACGGAGGGATTACAGTATAATGATAGTATATGAAATGGTTTTTAAAAGTACTGCTCATAAAAATCTATTGATTTTATGCTGCTCTTGTCCCCAGTGTCCCTTTGTGTGTCCCTCCCATAAAATATATATTTTTCAAGAAGCTTTAATATGTACTGCGTTCAAGGCTCACATTCAAATAGATGGCTATTTTTTCCTATTGTGTATTTATTTTATTTATCAAATTTCATGCAAACACTTCTGAGCTAGCCCAATTGCATGAGTTCTTGAATGCATATAATCAAATTTATAGCTTAAAATGGTACATAATATGTTATTTTAATTCAATTCTGAGTGTTTCAAAACTAATTCAATTAAACACTGTATTTATAGACAAAAAAACATATAACCTGTATGTGTAGATGTCAGTATTTTTGTTCATAAGTGCATATGGTGTCACGGTTGCCATGGCGCCCAATTGGCCCTGCCCGTGTGGCGCCAGCTGCGGCTCGTTGACAGATTGGCTTCCCTTCTATTTAAGCTCAGTGCTCTCACTCACCCTTTGTCAGTCCGTCAACGAACCTCTGCCCCGCAAGACGTGGGTTTTGACACTGTCCGGTTTCCTGCCTGTGTTTCCTGTCCGGTATCGTCCCCATCTATTTTGGTCCTGTTTATTATTGATATCCAGTTTCATTCCCGTCTAGTTTGTCCTGTTTTGATATCAATCCTGTCTGTCCCGTCCTATCTGGTATTGTCCCTATTTGTCCGATACCTGCTCGGGCAACTGGTATCGATCTTGTCAGCCTCTGGCTTCCTGTCATTCCACGCCAGACTGCTGCCTAAAAAGCACGACTGCCCCATTTCCCGTAAAATAAAAGGCTTTTGTGAGAAATGTCACACATTTGGGTTCTCCTCCTGTTCCGGTTCTTGACATACAGTCTCTGCTATTCTTAAAAGACTCATCTCCATTTTCCGTCATTTTTATTCCTTTCAACTAACTAGCAACAAAAAAAATCTCTTCCCAAACCACTTGAACTAAGTCAACTCAGCCTTCTTTCATTTCTAGTGACCAGTTTCCATCCACTACTCTTCCTGGTGTGGCATCAGCTGCCAAAGGCAAAATGCCGATCATAGATGACGACACTCGTGAATGGCATCAATTGTGGGCGGGGCTTGAGATGGCACATAAAGTCACAGTTAATAAGCGATGGTGATACATGTAAAAAACGCAATGTTTTGCATTATGCACATACCCATACCTTACACCAACCACACACATTGAAGAAAAACTAGAATGACCTGGGACTTCAAATAAACAAATCTCAAATTTACGTCCTTGAATCTACTTTTCGTTCCTCTTTTTCTTATTTGAAGAACCGTGCGCAAATGTACGTTTAAATGATACATTCACAACTCCAGCATGTAATTAGATTTCCTTTTGATGGCATAAGATTTCCTCCGTTCTCGTGATTATCCTTCCAACTCACTCAGGCTCCATGAATACTCTTAAAATTCAGAGCCGGGATGATTCACATCTGTGTGATTACGGCCATTGAATAATAAACGGCGGGCAGGGAAATGGTGCCATGATTATTCATGGAATATGAAGAGCCGTATAAATTTCTCGTAAAATGGGGAATAACATTATCTAAACCCGGTGATTTTTAACTAAAATGTTATATGTTAAATTCTATTGATGACATTTTTATTTTGAAATATTGCTCCGTTATCAAAGAAATGGGTGTCATAGTTTGATAGATTTGGAAGGGAGAATACTTTCCTGATTACTTTCATCGAAAACCTTTAAGCAGGGGTCTTCCTCCGCGTGTTTGTATGATGAGCAATATCTTTGAAGTCTCCTCTCCTTATTTCGAGTGTCTGCTAAACTATAAACTTATCACAAGTACATTTGTTTATGTTATTTAAACATTGGCCTGAATATGGGTTGCCTGGATGTTGTCGCATGATTAGGAATGCACAAAAATACACAAAAATAGTACCTACTATACTGTATAATTTTGCTTTAAAACACCCTATGAGTAATATTTGACCACTAGATGGCACCCCCGCGACCCTACTGAGGATAAGCGGTGCGGATAAAGGATGGATGGATAATGCAATGAAAAAGAATAGTAAATTGTAACAATAGTGCAATGAAAAGAAGTACAATGACATTTAGCATCAATATAATGTATATATATATATATATATATATATATATATATATATATATATATATATATATATATATATATATATATATATATATATATATATATATATATATATATATATATATATAAATTCACAAGGTATATATTTTCATTGTATTGTGCGGAAGTATATATGTTCACAGTTTCATTTGGCAACAACAAAAATAATACAGAATAAGTAACAAGATATGTTTTTACTGTTTTATGCACTCGTTGAGGATGGTGATGGCCCTGGGGAAGAAGCTGTCTCTGAGCCTGCTTGTCCTTGTTTTAAGGGGCCTGTAGCACCTACCAAGAGGGCCGAGGTGGGAATGATCTGTTATAACGTAAATGGCTCTGCTACGATATCACAATCTGGCAATGTCCTTTAGACTGGGTAGAGTCGCCGATGATTTTCGGGCTGTGTTAATAACCTGTATGTTTTTCCCACATTGGTATGATAGTTTATGTATTTTTGTCTGGTATTCAAATCAATGAGTGTTAAGTTCAGTGTCAAATACAAGAAAGAACTCTATTCATTTGCAGTATTTATGATTTAATGAATAACAATTGTGGGCAGCACGGCGGCGCAGTGGTTAACGCGTGTGGGTTGAAATCCAGCTACCGGACTTCCTGTGCGGAGTTTGTATGTTCTCCCCGTGCTTGCGTGGGTTTCCTCCGGGCACTCCAGTTTCCTCCCACATTCCAAAGACATGCATTTCAGGTGGATTGGCCGGTGCAAATTGTCCCTAGGTGTGAATGAGCGAGCGAGTTGTCTGTCACTGTGTGCCCTGCGATTGGCTGGCAACCAGTTCAGGGTGTCCCCTGCCCACTGCCCGATGATTCCTGGGATGGGCTCCAGCACCCCCCTCGACCCAACTGAAGATAAGCGGTGCAGCTAATGAGATGAGAATAACAATTGTTCAAATATTTCTAAACAGAAATACACCTTTGCTTTAATTATTAGAGTTATTAGTCTTTACTTAATTTAATAAATAAACTATTTACATTTAATTCACACCATAAAGCTGTTGGCCTCACTGCATGTATTATGAACAGGGTTGGGTAGGGTTACTTTAACTGGATTACTTTCAATTACTTTTGGATTACTCCAATACCAAATATGCTAATAAAAGACAAAAGAAACTAAATATGAATAAAATTACTACATTTTGTGCTGGCTTGGGGAGGAACGGAATACATGGAACGGCAAAAATGATGTTGGCAAGCTGCTTGGATTTATTTTCATTTTGTTTCTGTCGCATTTTATGTTAGTTTTGCTGGAGATCAAAGAGATCAAAGCCAGGAGAGAATGCTTACCACGTGTTGCGAGTCATAATTTTATTCATATTTAGTTTCTTTTGTCTTTTATTAGCATATTTGGTATTGGAGTAATCCAAAAGTATTTGAAAGTAATCCAGTTAAAGTAACCCTACCCAACCCTGATTATGAATATGATTTTTAACAATACAATTAACATATTCTTGCATCGTGCTTCGCCAATCTACTTTATATTATTTAGTTATGTTTTATGTATTTCTATTTGGAGTTCCTTGAGACATTTTGTGCAAAAGGGCCATACAAATAAATGTGACGTGACTTGATGAATATTTTTGTACCACTAGGAGGCATCCCCCGCTATACGGCATTTGCCCTTTGCAACGCCCACCTGAAAACAAATTATTGTCGTATCCCGGGGGTCTATGCATTACAAATGGATTTCAGATGAAATAAAAGGCATTTCTCTTGCGCAGTTTTTTCCCCGTCTTTACTCCATTGAGCGATGATGATAAATGCACGCACGTAATACGAAAACTGTCTTTTATATTTTGACGGAAAAATGACCAAGAATCTGTTGTCCACTTTCGCTCCGGCTGCTACCCGGAAACATTAGGAGGGCCGGAAAAGGAGCGATTGTTTGGGGGGAGCACACGTCACTCACTTTTTTTTAACCCCAAAATAATTAGCGACCACCACCGTTGCAAGGTTTTCCTCCGGCTAATTGTGGCGCACGTCTACTTCATTGCTCCGCGTTGAAAATAGAAAAAAGATGCAGGAGGAACCCCGTCGGTGATTGTTTTTACGTAGGGGGCGGGGGTTCTCGCTTTTGACTCCGGGGGTGGCGATAATGGCTCCGGCTAAGCACTGGAAAAGAGCACGCAGCAATGGAAGCCACCGCTAGAGGCTAGCTTGTAGCTTATAGCTAGCTAGCTTGTAGCTAACAGCTAGCTAGCTTCGTGCTAATAGCTAACTAGCTAGCTAGCTCTGCTCGAAGAAGAAGGCGTGACAGGCCGCGTCCGTCTTCTACACTCTCCACGCCCAGGTAATCATATTTTATTATTTTACGTCCCGGAAATAAATATCAAACGGTCAATTAATATTGTTATCATCACAAGTGCACGGTTCTCATTTTTAACTCGATTTATGGGTGAAGGCTAGCGTTAGCATAGTGCTAAATAAACGGAGATGGGATAGGACTAGTTTACCGGGCTATTATAAACGATCAAAACAGCGAATGTGCTCAAACTCTACAAAATCCCTCTTTCCCTGCACCCTTTTCTTTAGTTTAGTAAAGTAAATTCTTCTCAAGCGCCCCGATGTTCCTCTGCACGATTAAACCCGCTTGCAATGTTTACATTGTGCAGAGCGACGCTGATATGTGCATTTTTTTCTTCACTTTCCCCCTCAGGGATCGACGCTTCCGTCGAAAAATGAGAAACGGCCCAAACAGTGATACTATAGCTACTTCTTTCGTCCCCCGGGGGATTGTGTCTTGCAAAATCCCCTTAGGACGATTGGAGGAAACGGTAAGAAGTGAAGAGGTGAGGGAAGAAAACGGGACACACAAAGTGAGAGCTTGAAGTGCAGCCAAATTGCTGTTTTTTTGTAGGATTGTTACTTGTGTTTACAAATGAAACACAGAAAGGAACACTTGGAAAACTATTGCGCTGATTTCAGGATTACTTTATGTATAACTGGCCAAATTGTTATTATTTATCTGTACATTCAAGGAAACTGTGGGGGTCAGATGCATCGACATTTCGTTCTGTATACACGTGTACTAGAATGACAATAAAGTAGATCTGGATCTGAATCTGAATCTGAATCTGAATCTGAAATTAGAATTTGAATTGTCATTAATTCCCCCTTTCTTGTAGTTATTGGGGACCAGAACCCCGACGGATAGAAATTGAATTATTTTTAATTTTATCGATATCTACGTTGTTAAATATTGCATGCAACGAGATTGGACATGGCACTCCAGGTTAACTCGTAATACAGACTTTAAAGTGAATAAAAGAATAGACTATCTGGATTCAAGGCAAAAAAATATGTATGTTTCCGTAGCTAATGGTCCTCTGTTCACCGGGCTGTACCTGCCCAAGACACACCACAGGAGACTAGCCTAAGTTATAATAATAGTGCAATATCCGTGAATGAAAAATAATCGTGCATTGTAATAATAGTCAAGTCATTTTTATTTGTATAGCCCTAAATCACGAAGAGTCTCAAAGGGCTTCACAGATTATTACACTATATTACACAGACTATTTTTCAGCCGACCAGAAGAGTAGGTTATTCATATGCTATAAGATTAGCTGGAGAGCAACTCGCCGCAGCATCCATGCGCGCCGCCATGTTGAATAATAGTGCACTGAAAAGTGCTGTAACATGCCCAACAACACAAAACCTAAAATAAGTCAAAAGGTATATATTTTCAGTTTCGTGCGATAACATTTAGCAGCAACATAAACAACAACAAAAAAATAAGTTAATGAATTGAGGCCGCACAAGTGCAGTTCATTTTAGAAATAAATACATTAATGTCAAAAAAGAGCTTCCAGTCCTGACAAAAGTGCGCTCTGACGATCCCTGCTCGCACCAATTTGCAATCAGCGATAATGGATAGCGGCCGTATAGGTGCAATTAACTTTTTGGTCGACAGGACCGTAAAAAAGAGCTGCCATGCCTGACAAAAATGCGCTCTGCCGGCCACTGCTAGGAGCAATAGGCGATCGGGGATACTGGATCGCGGAATACTTTTCAACCCACGATGCACTGAGGCCATGTAAAACAAACTTTGAAGAGGTGAGGGGATACCGTATTGTCATTGCTAACAATGTAGTGAACATTATTTACAATAAGATTGGATGTCAGACTTCTATATACACATGTCATAAAAGACTTAAAATAGGAAGACAAAATGAATTAGGATAGACAAATCATTCCAACTGTTCAATTACCCATTAGTCACCTATATGAATGAAACCATTCTATTGCTTTGTTTGCCGTTATCTCTAAATGATAAACATATTTGAGAAGTAAAAATATATTTTTAATATCAATAAATTATGCAAATTGTCATAATAACTTTTGGGAACGTTGCTGGTATTTGCTACAAACGCAAGTGGGAGATTGGAACGTTTGTTTATCATCAGTGTGTGCCATTGCATCAGAACAATTTCATGGTAAGTTGTTTAGAAATTTCAAATGTTTATTGTGATTACAGTATTATCACGACTATAGGGCCGCACGGTGTTAAAAGGCGCATTCGCGTAGCTGGTTCTATTTCTGTACTTAGAACAAACGCAGGGCGCATCGCACAATAGGGCGCAGGTGCCTTATTTCGGGCCACCTCACAACAACACAGACAATTGGGGGCAATATTTAAAAATACAGAGCAGAGAGAGAGCAAAACTGAGTTTGATTGTGGTTAATTTAAGTATTGATTAAAAGTAAAACACAACTAACACAAAACAAGATTTTAAAACAGAGAACCGTTGTGATACGTTAGAACGGAGTCTGAAAAGTCTTTTATTGTTGTGCTTTGTTTGATGATCCACTGATCAACTTTTTCCTTCAACTCAGGCCACCTCGCTTTATTTCCTCGGAAGCTCATCTGCATCATCTTTACTCCTTTGAGTTTGTTTTTCAGCTTCTTCACTTGCGAACCATTGATTTAACAATCTTCAATTCTCCCTCGGCTGCTCAGTTTCCACGTTGTTCCGCGTAACATAGAAATCCACATACCACAGCGAACAAAAACACTAAAAGCATTCAATAGAGGGAAAATGAGGTTTGGGGATTTAATTAATATTTGTGGAACAACTCTGTTCAGCCTCCGGTAGCACAATAACTTTAAAATTGCTATATACGCTACAGTTTTGGCAGCCGCGTGTATTTTTGCAAACAATTCGAGCAATGCGCGTGCTGGATACTCGTGGTGCCTTCAGCTATGTCTGCGTCCTTACAGCACACTGCACGATAGCGCGCACTGCACAATTTAAAGAAAATCGGAGACTTTTATGTGCGCCTTATGGTCTTGAAAATACGGTCATGTACAAGTATTTGATCAAATGATCATAGAAATATCTAAACATGTAAAGGAAAATTTTGAATTTATTAACCATTTAGGTGAGATTATTTTGAGCTGGTCGAGTGCAGTAGTGGGTGGATGCAGGGAGATACGGCAGATTTAAACATTTTAAACTTCCACTTGCGCAGATTTTCATGCCCTTGTAGGATTTATTTTAATAATTACCTTCTTATTTTGAATAATTGTCCCGATCGTCGACTTGTTACGGTCATGCAACTTAGCGATAATCGCAAGCTTTGTATCCATGGTTATCAGGCTTTTGCTTCCCCTTTGCATCACTACTGACCTTGGACCCATAATGAATAAATACAATACCAGAGGTACACTGATGTAAACTAAACAGTCTTTACAAAGAACACAAGATTCTTAAATCAAAGAAGAGAAAGGCATTGTGGGAGTTATTCCAGCATTTTCATTACACCATAACACATAGCAATGTTTTGTATGACGACGACCACACAAAATCATTTGTTGTTAAGGTTGTATAGTGGGGAAAATTTTATAAAAAAGGGTACAAAAGACACCTTACGCCACATCGCAAAAGAAAACCTTGTAAGGCGAGGTTGTCGTTTCCTGGGCGTCTACTGCAAGTTTGTTTGAGCATTTCAAATTTATTCACCCCCAAAAACTGAATTTGAAAAACACTCTGTCAATTCCTTTTTTAAAATATCAATTATGCAGCTGAAGAGAGAAAACCTCGTGCTCACTAAATGGAAATAAAGTCATTTGGTAATTAAGTAACTCAAAATACAAAAAAAATAACCACAACTGGAAAAATATTGCCTCTATGAATGTTACTCAAATTTGAGTCTGTGTCGGAGGATATGACTTCCTTCTATGACATGTATTTTTCTTTAACTTTGTGTTTTCTTCCAGCGCCAGGGCCTTCTTGGCTGGATGAGGATTCTCACTTAGATGAAGGGAATTGTCAATGCAGTAACTCGCAAAGGAGACATGAGGAAGTCTATTGAACTGCTTCACTCTAAGATATGATAAGAAATTTTTAACATTTTTTTTTTTTTTTTTTTTTTACACTTTTGAGCTCCCCAGCTACCCCACTGCTTTTGGGAGTAAATTGTGAGCAGTGGATGATCGAGAGTACCCCACGCTGATTTTATATAGTCCAGATAAGAAACCTGTAACTGACATTCAAGTATTTCTGGACGATACATTATCGCAGAAGCGTCTTTAGGCCTTTTTTCCATCTTGCACTACTGTCTTGGGACTCTTGTCGCAATTTTTTTAGCACTGGAGGTTTGGCCTTGCACCCCCCACGTGCATGTGAGTGGGAAATGTTCCAGTTTGGAAAATACAATTTGGACATTATAGAGATGTTGAGTGGGCACCAGGCCCACCAGTTCAAAGGCCTTGGTTTAGACCGACAACTGCAGCATCAGCAGCAAGTGCAGCTCCACCAGCACCAACTCCAGCAGCAGCAGCAACAGCAGCAGCAGCAGCAGCAGCAGCAACAAGCCGAGTCGTCCGGAGCTCTTCTGTCTGGACTTGGCTTGGGGCCCCTGCAGGGGTCAAGAGGTAACGCCTTTTCTGATTCTGCCTCCATTTTTGCCAAGATGAGTGCCCCTCCTCCCCCACCTTTACAACAACCGCCTTCTTCATCGCCGAGCTCTCGTTCAAAATCCAGCAAGATGAGCAGTGGCTCGGGCCATTCTTCCAGCTATCCGCAATTCCTGCGCTCTTTCCACCCGTCTGAGGCAGCGCTAGCACAGGAGCCCTTACACCCGGGCGTAGGCCGTTTTGAGCACTTTGCCGGAGGAAGTAGCAGTAGTGCGAGTGCTGGGGGATTAGGAGGATTAGTAACATCCGCACCTCCACCCCCACCTCCCCTGCATCCTGGCCTCTCTGTCCCCCAAGCGTCATCCGGCTCGTCCTCCCCTTCCCCTACGACCTCCGTGGCCACCGCTAACAATCCTCCTAGTAGCAGTGCAGTCAGCTCATTGGGGCACCAGTTGGTCGGGGCCCCGTCTGATGCACGGAGCCTTCACCAACAGTTTAGTTGCATGCTAGCCGCCAATCAGTATTTCCTTTCCGGGGTTCCCGCTAACACAAGCTTAGAGCAATTTTTAGTTCAACAGGGTAGCCATAACCACTTAGGGATCGGTTTAAGCCAGAGTAGCGGGGAGCCTAGTACTAGCCTTTCTTCGCCCCCCGTGTTGCATTCGTCTCACTCGCACAGCCACTCGTCTCCCCAATCGCAAACTCCGCAGCAGCCCCCCCAGCAGCAACAGCTTCCGCCTCACACCCTATCTCATCCTCACTCTCATTCTCATCCTCACCACCCTCTCCACCCCGGGTCCCAGCCCCCGTCACTGGGCGGTTTTGATTTTCAGGGGATCCCTGTCCTCTCGTCCAATCAAATAGCTTCACTCATGCAGCAGGAATCAGGTTTGCCGCTTCCTTTACCACTTCATTTGTCCTTGTCTAAGGAGGACGGTAAAGCGGAAAGTGCAGGTATTGGAACTGGGGGTGGGGGTATCGGTAGCGGCGGCAATAGCAGTAGGAGGAAGAAAGCGATGGCTGGTTATTTACCTCAGAGAAAGTCCGAAAGCTCTAGTAACGGCCACAGTAATCCTAGCACTAACAGTAGCAACGATGCACTTAATCATACTCAGCCCCCGGCTTTAATTGGGAGCGGGGTCGGCTTATCGAATATGGCTGGAGACCCGTCATCCCTGCTTGCTTCATCATCTTCATCCTCATCCGTAGTTTCTTCTTCCTCCTCCTCTGCGCCCTCTTCCTCTGCTTCCTCAGTACTGGTTACTAACGAATCTCACCTTTCTAAAGCTGATAACTCAATACAAACTCACGCCACAGAGTCCGACACAGAGTCTATTTATAGCTGCGGAGAGTGTGGCAAAAGCTTCCCTCACCTTTCCAGCCTTCGCCGGCATATGCGTATGCATGAGCCGACTGCAGCTGGCACCAGTAAATCTACCGCTACTGGGCCCAATCCCGTTCACATTAAAAGTCAGCCAGACCCCAACCTTCCTCATTCTACCCAAGAAAACCCTCAGCCCTTGTCCAATATCTGCCCGAGCCCCGAGAAAATATTTCATTGCCCCGATTGTGGTAAAGGCTTTAAGAAAAAAGGACACCTCCTGCAGCACGGTGTCCTACACTCTTCGGCCCGCCCATACGGCTGCTCCACCTGCTCTCGGGCTTTTAATCGTAGAGAGTCGCTGACACGGCACGAGAAGATACATGAGGAAAAGCCGTTCCGATGTCCCGCCTGCGGTCGTGCCTTCCGCGAGAGCACCTCTCTACTCAACCACGCTGCCTCAGGCACCTGCGGCAAGCCAGGTAGGGGACCCAAACAACGAAGCAGCAAGACAGAGAGCGATGTTGAGGACAGGATAGTAGGAGGCAATGGAGGAGGGGGAACTTATCCGAGCAACAGGGGGGTCGTTTATGGGAAAACGGAGGAAAAGGAGGGTGTAATTGCGGTTGGGGAAGGAGAGGAAAAATCGGGGTTAGGATGTGATCTGTTTCAGTCTGCCAGGGTAGGGAATTCAAATGACAGGGACAGAAGCGATGGTAAATACCCCACTGACTACTCTCGGAATCGTTACACAGGGTACCATGAAGACCACCGTTCTCAAGGTAATCCGTCACCGTGCTACTCTGGCGCCTCCCCCTGCGGAAGCGGAATGGTCGGCCCAGCTCTGAGAAAGGCGCCCTTGGCCCCGACACTGCACCCGCACTCTCAGAGCCACAACCAGCACCATCATCCACAGCAACAGCCCCACCTGCCCCTTTCCTCTCTGCTGGACGATACTGAGGACGATGTCACTAGCTCCGTCAATAACGCCATCTCCGCTATCACCGGGGTAACTGGGAATCGAGATGACAGAGGTGACATCATAGGAGGTCTCCTTGGTGGTCTTGGTCTTAGCACTCTGGGTTCACCGTCTACATCAGGAATGGATAAGAACTACCGCGGCGATGGCAACCATGAGCCATTGAGCAGCAATCCCCAGAACCCCCCACCTAAGCCCAAACGTCCGCGCAAACCCAGAGCTAAGAAAGAATCTACCGCTGATGGGCAGCCCCCAAAACGTAGGCAGTACACCCCCAGAATGGGAACCAGTGGGCTCCCGCGCACTCACCTTTGCAGTGTTTGCGGTAAGGGTTTCGCACGGCGCGAGACCCTCCGCAGACACGACCGCATACATACAGGGGAAAAGCCTCACCACTGCACCGTTTGCGGAAAGTATTTCCGAGAGGCCTTCCATCTTAGCAAGCACCAAACGGTTCACTCTGGGGCTAAGAATTACAAATGCAGCATCTGCGGGAAGGAGTTTGGCTACTCTCAAAGTCTCAGGAGGCACAGCAAACTCCACCAGAAAGGGGAGAACGAAGAGGTGCCCACCACACCTGCTCCAGAGAATATCAACAGCTTTAATCCGAACGCTCAGTGCAGCGTGACCCAAGACGGCAGCCAGAGCCAAGCACCAAGCACCTCCTCTTATTACTCTTACCCTCAAGATGTCAAGCCTCAAGATTCGCAGCCCCCGCCTCGTCTTTACACATGCGCGATATGCTGGAAGTCCTTCCGCCACCATTTTCATCTGACGGCCCATCACCAGACGGTTCACGAAGGTGGTGGTGAGAAGCATTTCTGCTGCGAGGTGTGCGGGAAAGCCTTTGCATATTCAAACAGCCTCACGCGACACAGGCAGTCCCAGCACGGAATTACCCGCGGCGACACCTCAAACCCTCAAGAGGGCAACAGCGTGTCTGGTGACATCAGGGTAGGAAGCGATGTGAACCAGTCGACGTCAGAGAGCGAGGCTGCTACCAATACTTTGCTGCAGATGGCACCGTCCACCGACAGCCACGGGGCGCCCGGTCTAAACGTGGTCACGCATGCCCACCAACAGGCCCAGCCCCAACCACCAGCCGGTTATTCCCCACTCTTTTATGACACCACGGCAGCTCCCAGTGCTCCGTCTTACTCGCAGCCTCTGCCCCCAAACTCCACCATAATGCCCCCACACCACACACACTCCCCTGCCGGAGTAAAAGGAGAGCACATATACCCGGCTGGGTCCCGCAACCGTACTCTGCACACCACCGCCCCCTTCCAGCCCCTCACGGAGCTGCCCTCCACCGAACATCACCATCTACATAGTCATCTTCATCACCACCACCATCATCCTCATCATCCACCAGACGCCCAGCCCCAGCAGCACCTCGACTGCAGCAACCAGTCACCCCAAGACCAGATCAGGCCGCACAAGAAAAAAGAAAAAAAGTCTGATAGGAGAGATTGGCAGGATAATAAGTACGACTCCCATGATTTAGTTGACGAGAGTCACAAGAAGAGAAAGATCAGTTGTACGGTCAGAGGGCAGACGGGCAAAAAACGCGGCTCGCTTCGCTTGACAATTAGACGGGGAGAAGGATCTGGTGGCAGTGGCTACAAACTTGTCAACACCGGCGTCAAAGTTCAGATTCTCTCGTCCTTAAAAGTCCCGGTCAAGCGTTTCGGCTGTCCCATATGCCCCAGTTCTGTGTTTTCCCGCAAAGCGGGGCTGCTAGTCCACATGGCGATTAGACACTTGCCAAAAGCGCGAACCGCTCCAGAGCGACTTCAGTGCAGCGTGTGTGGGAATCAATCCCACAATTCCTTGGCGGCTTTCGTCCACCGGGCTTCTCATCGCGCCAGCGGGACTTTCTCGTGCCACTGCTGCTCGGCTCGCTTCTGGAACGCCGTTCTTCTCCGAAGGCACAAGAGCTCCTGCAGCCGCGTGGCCAAAGGGGCACGGCAAGGTGATGCTAAGAAGCTGGCACAGACACCAGGGGTAAAACCCACCCAGTCACAAGATGACATGCCGTACCATCTACTGGGATCTTATAGATACTGAGCATCCTGACAAAAAAGGGACTTTGGCAAAAAAAAGGAATTGTGGGAGTTTAGGACTTTAGTGTGGTAACAAACTACTGTAAAGCAACCATTTGAAATCACCTGAAATGCTTCCAGATTCTTTTGGAATGTCTTTGGAAAAATGTGACTGTTCCCATAGGATCACTAACCCCCTTAAGTGCATTGACACTATGCTTGGCAGACACTGTGCAGTCACTAGGCAACTTTAGATAACGGTTTCCTGCACATGTATCTCTCCTCGTATTCTAACTAGCATCCCTGCTACAAAACCTTTTTGCTGTATGATAAACTGTGTCTCTGCTGTGTACTTTATGGATCATGTAGCACACTTAATGATTTTATTTTGTAAAGTGCTTTCATTAGGAGTAGGGACTTTTGAGATTAAGACTTTTGTTGATAGTTTGTCAGTGCATGTTCGTTCTCCGGTCATGTTTTTTGCCGAG
This sequence comes from Urocampus carinirostris, assembly GCF_059441175.1. NCBI lineage: Eukaryota > Metazoa > Chordata > Actinopteri > Syngnathiformes > Syngnathidae > Urocampus > Urocampus carinirostris. Next base: position 49,884,335 of record NC_142350.1, on the reverse strand, counting down.
GTGGTATGTGATGGCTTCAAGTATACTGTAATCCCTCGCTGCTTCATGTTTTGTACTCTGCGAATTGAAAACATTTTCGCGATCCATTATTCAAATCACATATTGCTGCGAGCGGCAGTCAGCAGTGCGCATTTTTGTCTGGGCTGGCAGCTTTTTTTTTCTGTTCTGTCCACCAAAGAGTGAACTGCACTGGCTTCATTGATTCATTATCACTCATTGTACATTAATGTTAGCGGGGAGCGGCTGCACAGTCTTTTATTTCTGCCTAAAATCAAGTGCACTCGTGATCCGTTATCCAAAATCCCATACAGCTGCGAGCGGGGGCCGGCATAGTGCGTTTTTATCAGGCCAGGCGGCTTCTTTTTTTTTTTTATTCTGTCCACCAAAAGGGGAACTGCATTCGTGCGGCTGCAATCCATTCTGCTCTATAACATTTTGCTGCAAGCAGGGGCTGGCATAGCAAATTTTTGTCAGGCCAGGCGGATCTTTTTTATTACCGACTAAAATGAACTTATGTCAGTCGGTCACAACTCATTATCTCATATCCCATATTGCCGCGGGCAGGGACTGGCTAAGGTTACATTTGACACGCATTGGTGTAGCAGCAATCCATTATCTCTGATCGGCTATTGCTGAGAGCAAGAGGGCAGTTTTTCCTCGCCTTAAGCTGCTTAAGCGTGCCATTGTGGCCTGCGTTAACACGTTACACTGTTTTGCCATTATCCCTTGTCAACTACTTCCAACTACTGCCAAGAGAGCAAATTTGTGTCATTCACATTAGCTCTTTTTTTCATTCTGCTTGAAATGAACGACATCCATGCAGCTGCGATCAATTACCTCCGGTCGACCATTACTTTTTTTTTTTTTTTTTTTTCGGTTTGGGCCGCTGAAGCGTGCCATTCTGAGAGCGAGGATTTAGAGCGCAAATTTGTGTCATGCGTCACAACTCCTTTTTTCCGTTCTTTACGCCTAAAATGAACTGCACCAGTGCGTGATCCATTATTCAGTCATTATTTTATTGATGCGGTCTGATGAAATGTGTACTGACTAAAATGGACTGCACTTTTTTGACCGCGATCCATTATCCCCGGATGACTTTTGCTCCTACGTTTTTGTAGAGAGGAAATGTGTGTCATCCGTGGCGGCTTTGTCCCGTTATTTTACCTTGAAATGAACAGCACCCTTGCAGCCGGGATCCATTATGCACGGTCGACTACTGCTGCGATCGGGGGCGGCAAAGCTGACTCTTTGCATATTGCGGGAGGTTTTGGTCCCCATTAACCGCGCTAAACGAGGGATTACAGTATCCCACAAATTTGTAGTGTAATTTTATTTAAGGGTTCCTCTTTAGGTCCTGGTGATAATCACATAGAGATAAGAATTGTTGATGGTAATTCGTTTTAAAGGGTCACTATCTCTCCTGCCAAAATGAAGAAACTGACTAAAAGCCTCGCTTTTTATGCTATTTCATTTGTTTCAAACGATTTATTTAGCTTTTATACCAAGGGATAGAACACAAGGTAAAGAAATGGACTGTAACACATTTCCCATGTTATTTTGATGCTCTGTGATTATTTCGACTGTGTTCCACTTTGTGTTTAAGGACCTATTCTCCCAGCTGAAAGTACTATTCCATGTTTTTAATGTACGTTAATATCCTCATACCGAGTTTAGACTGAACCTCAAGTTTTTAGTGAGTGCTGCATTTTAATCACACTGTCATGTCTTCTTGATTTCTTTTAAAGAAAAATGTTTATTTGCTCACGTAAAATATGTCCATGCCCGTTTTCACACTGTGTTTGTTTTTGTTTTTCTTCTAAAGAAAAAGTATAGTTTTAGTAGATTTCTATCACTTTATTTACCGAAAAAGCCAGTAGTTGATTATATTTGAAATGAATAAACCTTGAGTGTAAGAAGTGGTTTGGGTTTTTTGTTCATGGGCAGGATGAAAGTACACAATACTCTTCATATTTAGTTTGTTTTACACACATCTCATCTCATTCGCTGCACCGCTTATCCTCAGTAGGGTCGCTGGGGTGCTGGAGCCCATCCCAGCAATCATCGGGCAGTGGGCAGGGGACATCCTGAACTGGTTGCCAGCCAATCGCAGGGCACACGGGGACAGACAACTCACTCGCTCAGTCACAACTAGGGACAATTTAGACCGGCCAATTCACCTGAAATGCATGTCTTTTGAATGTGGGAGGAAACCGGAGTGCCCGGAGGAAACCCACGCAAGCACGGGGAGAACATGCAAACTCCCCACAGGAGGTTCAAACCCATGACCTCAGAACTGTGCCACACACGCGCTAACCACTGCGCCGCATTCCTCCCACATTCCGAAAACATGCATGTCAGGTTAATTGTAAAGTTCAAATTATCCCTAGGTGTGTATGAGCGAGTGAGTTGTCTGTCCCTGTGTGCCTGCGACTGGCCGGCAACCAGTTCAGGGTGTCCACTGCCCGAAGATAACCGAGATGGGCTCCAGCGCCCCCGCGACCCTACTGAGGATAAGCGGTGCAGATAATGGAAGGATGGATATTCATATTGTTTTCTCTCTCTCTCACTCTCAAGATACCGCACATACCTTTGCCGATTATAATTATTTTCTTATTTTACAAAAATCGAGCAGGAACCATGTACAACATATTTTGCTTCCACTGGCAGGTTGTCCGCCTTACTCGAGGAAAAATATTCTAGAATCTATTAGACAACATTTTTATTACACCCCCACACTTTTTGTTGTTTCAGATTTGAGGTAATTTTTTTTTACCATATCATTTCAATTTGTTTTCTACACACGATTAAAATTTATGAACATTAAAAACATCTTCAAAATGAGCAGAATAGTCAGAAAATAAGGTGAAATATTCCGAAATCCTTATTTACAGATGTGTTATTGTCAAAAATGACGAACCTTTATTTCTTCCTTAACCGCAGTCAACACAAAAAACGTGAGATCAATTTTGGTAACATGATCATATAAGCTCAACGTGAAACTTTATAATTCTATATATTTTCGACCGATAATGAGCCTCAAGATTTTTTGATGATAAAAGTATACCTTGGCTCCAAAAAAATGTATTAACACACCGTTAGATACGCTAAAATAACCGTGTAACAACTCCGACCACTAGATGTCAGTAAAGGACACAGGACTACTGTTCCCATGCGTCAATTTGGCTTTGCTATGCAGGTCACACGTGTTTTCTACTTGCGGTTTCTTTGCCACTTAGACAATAATTGAATGCTAATGACGTAAATCGATAAATATGAATGAGCAATTAAATACTATTTTATTTTGGTACAGGGTACATAACCTGTATATCTGCATTTTTCTTTTATGGATTGTTTTAGTTTGGCCAATGGATTTGATGACTAGACTCAAGCGTTAGGATTTAACACAGGCCCTGAAATGCGCTCACCAGGCATGCGTCATTGCAATTTTCTAGGAAATTTAATTTTGTACTGGCATGAGAAATAGAGATGATCGGTGTTTTTCGGTGTTGTGATCAATTCTTCCAAAATTCTTTTTAGAATAAGCCTATCATGTATATAGAAAAAACAGTCAGTGCCCTTATATAGGACACAGTAGTGGTTGACTAAACCTATGTAAACCCAACTTCTAATGATAAAAACCCGATAACAGCAATAACATGATAAAATTGCTATCTTAGAAATGAATACAAACGAATAGATCTTGCGCTAATCAGTAACAAAAAAGTAAAAGGTTGGCGACCCCTGGTTTATGCTTAATAACAACAGGTTTAAAAAATTAGTATCTAGACAAAGCGCATCAAGTAGAGGTGTCCCGATTTGATACTAGTATCGGTCCGATGCCAGACACAAAAACAATTGGGTTTTTATCAGTTTTGATCCAAAAGCACAGGTTATATCCACCTATATGTGGTGCATGTAACAGTTGTTTCCATCCATATAAAGTGTAAGTCTATGCTTACACATCTTGTAAAAACATAAGACACAGAGATGGTGCTCACTTTTGGAACGCGAAAGAAACAAGCACGGCGCTTTGTTGAATTTGGTAAGTGAGCTAATTTGATCATGGCATCGCACTCTGATCAGAGTAGTCGTAAACGTAGTTATTTATTTTGTCTGTAGTCGTACCAGGCTTCCCGCGGATCCTTGAAAAGTCTTAAAAGGCATTGAGTTCATTATTCAGAAAATAAGGCCTTAATTGGCATTAAGATGTCTTCGATCCAATTTTTCAAAGCCTTAAAAATGTGAACACATTAATATGATTTATATTTGATTGAACTAAAAAGATTTGGTAACATTTATGAATTGTCTTTTTTGATAATTCACCGATAGACTTTTTGAGGAAACATTGCGTGACCACAATAACGGAACTATCAAAACGGTGATGTGGTTTCAGTCAGGCCTTTCAGTGCTTTACCAGGTAATATATATGAGGCACAATGTATTTTGTGCAAGAAACATTTGTGTCTGTCTTTGTTTCAATTGCGTTTTTTTTGTTGACTTGGTCTTAAATTTGATTTCAAAAGGTATTGAAAAAGTCCTAAGTCTTGAATTTAACCTGCCTTAAGCCGTAGGAACCCTGGCATGTAAACGATTCATTCGCTCTAGAAATCCGATATTCCATTTCCAATCAGATTATCGCTTGTAAATGTAGTCACTGTCCGATTCAAAGTAATCACAAAATGAATTATTTAACTATATCGAGGGTCTTGAACTAAATCTACCTGGGAGCTGCCGGAACTCGTTTCTGGTTAAGGCTGCTCCAAATTGGGTTTTCTCCCAAAAAATTGAGATATAAACATTCCACTGTTCTCAAATATACAGTGGAACCTCTGTTTTCGAACGCCTCTCAGTTTGAACAAATCGGAGTCCGACCAAAAATTTCGCCAAATTCTTGCTTCACTGTTGGGTCAAAAATTCGGAATTCGAACGCCGGTAATGCGTGAGTGCGTACGTTAGGGTGCGATGCTGAGCGGCGTACGGGTGCAGATCGCTCTGTTCCTGACCAACTGTTATCGCGTGCGGATGTGCTTCGTTTTGCTTTCGCTTTTAATATCGGTGAACGGAGTGTTTTAGCCCCTAATTATGCCTCCGAAGAAAGTCAGTGCAAGCAGCAAAGTTGCTACAGGTGAAAAAAGAAAAGTAGTGCGTACAACTATTGCATTTAAGAAAGAAATAATAGCAAAATATGAAGGAGGTGTGCGAGTGTCTGATCTTGCCTGCGCCTTCTGCTGACCACCACAAAGGTAAGAAATCCTATTCATAATTATTTTCTTTATCCTTTTTTTTTATTTTTACACGTTCATGTTAGCGTAATCTTTCGTACGGAAGATTACGATGACGCGAACGTACGATTAGCCTGGGTTAGCCTTATGATTACGTTAAACATTCAAGATAAACATTAGGGTGTTGGAACGGATTATAACGATTTACATTACTTTTAATGGGAAAAATGATTTCGGTGATTGAATCCGCAAATCAAAATTATAATCAGAAATAAATGAATCCATAATCAGCCATGGTTGTTCTTAAAGGCAAAGTGTTTATAATTCAGTGCTTCCTAGTCATTCATTTAAAACAGGAATATTAATTTAAATATTTAAGAAGTTGTGCATTTCTTAAATGCTCATAAGTCTTGAAATTTCTATTTATGTTTCATATCATGAGCCTCACCTAGAGGGAGGTGACATAATTGACTGCCATCTTGCTACTGGTAACCTGAAAAAACAAAAACCTGGCGAAAGACTGGGCAAAAAAATGGTGCTTTGCAGGCACTCTGGGTCTTCGTAATTTTCGTTCTTACTTGTGATTTTAAGAAGAGAATACTACAATATCTAGCGGTCAGATAACACACTACCCCTTTAACTTTCTAGATAAGGTGGTGGCCTCAAACTATCATCCTGAGGGCTGCAACTCTCCTCTTTTCAATTTCTCAATAAAGTGATGCCTCCGTACTTGAGTGACTCTTAAAACCAAATAAAGGGGAGAGGGATGGGCGCCACCAGGGTGTACTTGCCCAAGACACAACCCAGGAAATGATGCCCCTACGACCCTAGTGGTCAAGGGATGCCCCCACCCACCATTCAAACGAAAAATTGAAATTTGAACAAACCCGAACAAGTGGGCGAGTGAAATGAACGGCCATCTTGGCTACTCAGTTAGCATTGTGTCGAAAGAGCTCGTCAGTCAGACAGAAGGTGGGGGGAATCGATTGTGATTTAGTGCGTTTTATTGCCCTTTTTTGACTCCCAAGAAAGTGATAAAGACATGGAAATAGTTCTATATTTTTATCATTATTATGTTTCATCTTTATTATCTCCATATTTCAAGAAATGTTGTCGGTTAAGTACCTGTAATAATAATATTTGGGGTATGGTTGTGTAGGTACACGTTTGATTAATAATCCATTTATGAATACCTTGATGGAAAATTGTTTTCGCTGTTCGAACAATTCCAGGTATCAATATGTAGCATATGAATAATCTGTATTTTATGTTGACAATATCTGTGTTCAGATCTGATCTGCCACTATGTCCCGGTCCAAAGCCTACGATCTGAGAGTGCTGGTCTTCTGATGATCCCGAGAGCAAAGAAGTCTTCTGCTGGTTCGAGAGCGTTCTCCATCCGGGCACCGGTGCTGTGGAATGCTCTTCCCCCTGAGATTCGATCTGCAACCTCAGTGGAAATGTTTAAATCTAAACTTAAAACTCACTTCTACTCCATTGCATACGAATAACCTACTCCTCTTGTCGGTTGAAAATAGTTTGTGTAATATAGTGTAACAATCTGTGAAGCCCTTTGAGACTCTTCGTGATTTAGGGCTATACAAATAAAAATGACTTGACTTGACTTGACTTATTTGCCCTCATGTAGGTTTTAGATCAGGTGATGGTGTCATAATAGTCTGTGGTTTGCAATAATCAGTGGTCTGTGCAGCCCTTTGAGACTCTTTGTGATCAAGGGTGTCACAAATAAACATTACTTGACTTGACTCTAGTTTGAAGCTTGTTTTATCAGTGGTATCTGCCCAAAAATGTTACACTTTTTCATCAATATTTGATAAAGAAACAACAAGATCAGTTTTGTTAGGCTCTTGTGCATGTGTTGTTGCATGCTTGCGTGAGGGTTTTTGGTGTATAGTAGAGGACACCATGACTTAAAGGGATTACAAAATACCTTCTTTTTCCAAATAAGCACGGAATATGTCGTGCTCCTCCCTACAATAATGCATATATTTCAAAATATTCCAGGCACTATGGATCTGAAATAATTTATTTTCAAGTAGATAGTTCAACCTCATATCCCCTAGAGATGTGGCGTCACCGGATGACAGCGAGGAATCAAACAATGGCAGGTCAAGTTGAAAACCTGGCAGGGATTGTAACATTCAACTGGGGGTTTTCTGATTGTTTTGTTCGAGGCAGTAAGTTAACTTGCCGTCTCGTACAGCGTGCATTCCTTTTTTGCCTTTTCCTCCTTTTAGGTATGTGATTGTGACTTTTCCTTTTTCTGCTTTTCACCCGTGTCTGGCAATTTATATAATATTGTCCAGATATCTCTCCGTTTGCGTGCGGGCTCCTAAAGGCTTCCAGTTTTGTTTGGTCTAGGTTAGCTCCATTAGTAGTCAGCTAGCTGGCTTGCCTGCCGTGCTCATTGTTTTTTCTCCCCGCTTGGTTCGTGTTTGTTGCCGTAATCGTTTTCTGTTGTTGGCTCCTTGCTTTCCTGGCTGCCTGCCGCATGCTTTTGGTCGGCCAGTCTCCTGTTGTACTGCAAATCGGTCCCGCTTAGCCATTTTTAGCAGCAGGCTAGCTTGCCGAGTCCCGGCTGGTTTAGCCCCTCCTAGCTCTCTGTGTTGTTTTTGCCAGTTCGCCCCATTTGTTGTACCAATTCTGCACCTATCTGCCACACAACCCCTAGGCATTCTCCACAAACAACACCAAAACTTAGTTTAAAGCACTCAAAACCTTTTCGATTAGTTACATATTAAACCACAATGGTGACTGGATGCTAGGGTGTTTTAGATGACTTCGGAGCTCAAGAAGACAAGGACAAGACAGTCTTCAAAATGCATTATCGGAAAATAATTGCAATATACCAATGACATGTATATGTAAATATAGATATGATACAAAAAACATGTGTTATTTTGTATGGTTTAGAACTTGGGTATCCCTTTAAAGCCAAACAGGCGGCCCGCGGGCCAGATCGGGCCCGCTGAGGGATTGAATCCGGCCCGCAAGACAACACTCAGAGAAGCGCAAGAGAAAAACAAGCTGCTGGTTGAAATATGTCGCCTAAGCCAGGTGCCTCTCACAAAGACACTGTACTTGTATTTATTTCTCTCTCTCTCTCTCTTTTCCACCCCTTTTCTCCCACTCTCTGTCTCTTTCACTCTCTGTGTCTCTCTTTTTCTCTTCCTTTGTTGCTCTTTGTCTCTTTCTCTCTCTGTGTCTTTTAACTTATTTTGCTCTAACTTCCTTTTTTCCTTTTCTCTCTTCTTTTTCTATCTTCCTACCCTTTGCGCTTTCTTTTCTCTTTTCTCTCCTTTTGTCTTTCTATTTCTCTTTGGATTTCTTTCTTCCTCTCCCTCCCTTTGTCCTGCCCTCTCTCCTTTTCCCTCCCTCGTTCTCTTATTTCTTTATCTCTCTTTTTCTTTCTCTTTAATCTACTAGTCCGGCCCCCAACAGAATGTTTGTTCTATCGTGTGGCCCCCGAGTTAAAATGAGTTTGACACCCCTGCTTTAAAGGTGAAGTGTTCAATAATCGGTGAACACAGGGTGAAAAGTTTGTGTGCGAATTGTATGTAAACCTGCGCCCAATCGTCAGCATTTTTAAGAGGCTTAAGCCACTCCTCTTTTCAAATGGATTTTACTTGATCATACTTTTAATCTTTCACTTGAATATATCTTACTTTTTATTACATATTTTTATGTCTTGGGTTTGTTTTTTAAAAAAATAATAATAATGATGAAAAGTTCCGAGTTACCTCATATTATTGGCACGGTTGGGTGTCGTTTGGTGGATGAGCCTCCCTCAGTTCCTTTTCCTCACATGGTGAGTCTGTGCCTCGCTAAAGTTGTATTTTATTATTTTTATTTTGTTTTTTGCGAACCATTGTGTGTGTTGGTGTATTTGGTGTTTCGGGTTGTTGGGTTGGGATGAAAGGAGGGGATTTTATTACCCTATTGTACACTGAATGTTTTTATACAGCACTTTGAGCAGGGGTGGGAAATAATTTGGAGTCGGAGGGCACATTGGGCCATGGGGCTGATCCTGGAGACCTAGTTTTTCCATTTATGAATGAATAAACATCTATATACACGTGTCTTTTGAAATAAATTAAAACAATATATTAGGTCCCTGTTTAAGAACTTTAATTAATATTTAGTTTTGTAGAAGTACTGTAGTTGCATTGTTGTAGTATTTCTGCAGTTGGATATTTGTTGTAATTCTGTAGTATTAAAGTAATTATGTAGTTTTTGTTGTAGTATTACTGTAGTTTTATTTTCGTAATATGTATGTAGTTATTGTGTAGTTGTATTTCTTAGTATTAGAATATTAGTGTTTTGTAGTATTACTGTAGTTTTATTTTTGTAGTATTTTCATAGAAGTATTTTGTAGTATTTTCATAGAAGTATTTTGTAGTATTACTGTAGTATTATTCTTGTTGTATTTCCATAGTAGTATTTCCATATAACTTTTCTGTTGTGTATCTGTAGTATATTTGTAGTATTCCCATAATATAATATAATATATTTTTTTTTGTATATCTGTAGTATTTTTGTAGTATCACTGTAGTTTTATTTTTGTAGTGTCTTCATTTTCATATTTTCGTTGTATAACTGCAGTTGTATTTTTGCAGCAGTTTTGTCCTAATATTTCTGTAGTAGTATTTTTGTAGTATTCCTTAAGTAATTCTCTTGTAGTGTTTTTGTATAAAAGTATTACTGTAGTGTTATTTTTGTAGTATTTCTGTAGAAATATGTTTGAAGTATTTCCAAAGAAGATTTTTAGTAGTATTTGTGTACATTTTTGTAGTATTTTCACGATGGTATTTTTGTCGCATTTCTGTTATTATAATATTACTGTAGTTGTATTTTTTTGTAGTACAGTATTTTGGGGCAATAGTCCTGTAGTAATATTTGTTTTTTATAGTATTACTGTAGTAGAACTTTTGTAGTATTTATATAGTATTTTTTGTTTCAGAATGAAAGCACAATAGTGTTTTCAGGCACTTAATTTGCAGTATTTTTGTTGTTTCTTTAGTAGTGGTTTTTATAGACACACACAAAGGGACAACGGGGACAAAGTTGTCACCGAAACCTGCCCCTACCCTTTTTTGAAGTAGTACTTCATTTACTATAGTCATGATATTTTGACCAGTTTTGTTTGGAGGGCCGAATGAAAAAGCCTGCCGGGCTGCATGCGGCCCGCGTACCGTAGCTTGCACATCCCTGATTCAATCCGATACCCAAATTTCTCCCTGATGAGCAAACGCCGACATGGCACAAAAAGCAAGGTATTTTGACGGCGTGCGTCTTTGAGTTCACGTTGCCTCGGGCTTTTCGTCGGAGGATCAGGCTGGCGTCACGTGCGAGCTCACGCTTGTAAATGATTCACCCGCCAAACGGAATTCCTGTCAACTGTTTACTCCTCAAGTGGAGAGCACATCCGTCTGTGGGTCGGCCACCGCCGGTGGATCCGTCTCGATATCCATTTTAGCGATACCGAGCCAATGCTTGGATCGGATCCATACTGTTTACACTCTCGACGTTATTGTTTTACTTCTGTATTTTTGTTACAGGGCAGCTTTCCTTGAGTTTGCCTCGGTTGAGAGAAATATTTCTCATTCTTTTTATATACTCTTAATGTTTCAATTGTAGTTATTTAATCAAAAATGATGAAGATTTTAGCCTCAAAAATTTATCATGACTCGTAAAAATGAACCAATTTAAGGGGGATGGATCAATTCTTCAATTTTCATGGCATTTTCTAGCAAAAAGTATTGATTACAAATTGGTATTGATCAATACTACCCTGTATTTACTTAGATCAGATCAATAATGATGTCCTAGAAATCATACCTGTCAAGCTCCAGGGCTCCATGCCCTTATAAACTGTTGTATTTTCCCTTACAAAATAATCTTTCACCATATATTTTTTAAACTTGTTTATATACGTAGTTATACTGTACATGTGTTTCGTTATATCATATAAATTGTTAATTAACATTTTGTTGTGAGATACTGAGTTGCTCGACATGAATGAGGTTTATTATAAAATAAGTTCAAAAATGAAGTAGCTTGGATGTTCACCATAGAAGGAAAAAATACATAAAAATATGATTAAGTACAATACTACATTTTCTTATTCAAATTATGAATTCATTTTCTGTATTAGATTATTGTTGGTAATATACCGATTAAAGGGATAACCACAATCCTGTCTTTTTTCATTTTCTCTCATTTTATACTTCCTTTTTTTCTTGACTTCTTTATACAACATAATAATTTCTAATGTAATGCGTCAAAGCAAGTGAGCCGTTTGAGAGCCAGTTCCCTTTAATGAGTTGAGCCGAAAAAGCCAGTTCTCTAAAAAAGAGACGGACTTCCTTTCACTACATTAAACCGCTTGCTTCGTTTGCAACGTAAAAAAACGATACCGAGATAGAGGCTTCCGCGGCGAACTCGTTTGACTCGATTGATTTGCCGTTTCGTGATAGTTGGTGTATACCGGATGGTACCCATCATTGAAAAATTTGCGTTTTTCCGTACAGATTTTCTTGTACGTCGTACACGTCTTAAAATGCATAATAAACGTACTTTGTACGACAAACCCGTACAGGTTGACAGGTATGCATGGCTCATAAAAATGAACCAATTCAAGGGGGAAGGATCAATTATTCAATTTTCACGGCATTTTCTAGCAAAAAGTATTGATAACAAATTGGTATCGATCAATACTACCCTGTATTTACTTAGATCAGATCATTAATGATGTCCTGGAAATGATATTATCACCCCTCCACCATTTTCCTCAAAGCACTGCTACAATATTTAGACGGTGCTCCTCTCTCTGAGTTTATTCCTATTTGTGTGACTGACAGGCACTTTTTAACACCTACCTGGCCTGCTGCTGCATCGTGCAGTGTATTTGTGCTGTTACTTTCATAAATATGAATTAACTCAAGGAAGAGGGCTCAATTATTTAACCATTGTGACATTTGGAAGCAAAATGTGTCGGTATCAGATCGGTATCGATCGATACAGGTATTTACTTGGATGGAATCGATACCCAAACTCCTAGTATCGCCTACCCCTACCGTGCAGGGTTCGAATTCCTGCGGCGCGCTGCTTCGCATGTGCCCGGGTACAGTTCGCGAGCAGGGCCGCCCTCGTGTCTCGCCATTTTTTTCTATTTTCTCGCTCGCTCTCACGCGGCTCTAGCATGCACAGAGGGAATCCGAGTGGGCGGGACCGGTCGACCTACTTCTGGCCAATGGGAAGCGCGTAAGACGACGGGGGCTCAGCCAATTAGAGCAAGGGCCGCGAGCGGGCAAGCTCGTCGCCGCGTGCCTGGTACACGTGAGCTCGTACTAAATAGTGATGGGGATTCCGGTTCTTTTTGAGAGAAGCGGCTTTTTCGGCTCGTTCACGATGAAAGAGCCGGCCCTTTTGGCTCACAAGCAGCTCTTTTTGATTGTCTTTGTTGCTTTGATCCATATATTTATTACCAGTTATAATGTAAAATTATGCCTGAAATGACTATTGAAAAAAGGGGGGGAAGCCAAAACAGAACAAAATAAAGGGGAAATATTAAGCAGAAAAAAAATAAATCATAAAAGGTTGGAAAAAACAACCGAAAGAAAAAAAAGAGGAATAAAACCACAGAAAGAAGAATATGAATAAAAGAAACAAAAAAATGAGTGATGGGAAGGCAAAAAAACCCGAAATAAATGCTAGCCAAAAAAATTAAAGAATAAATGAATAAGAAAAAAAACGAGGGGAAAAACGGAGGAATAAGGGAAAAGAGCAAAAGATAGAAAAGAGCTAGAAATAGAAGAAACCAAGAAGAAAAGGGAACAGAGAGGGAAGAAAGGCAAGTAAAAAAGAGGTGAAAAGCTAGGGAAAGAAGAAACAAAAGAATAAGAAGAAGGAAGGAAGGAGCAAACAAGAAGAAGAGTAAAGGGAAAAAGGGAGAAAAGAAAAAGAAAGAATGGGAAAGAGAGAAAAGGAGGAAGAAGAGAGAAAGAAAGAAAGAAAAAAATAACAAAGAAAGAGAAAATGAGAGAAGTAGAAAAGCAGGGCTAAACTGACTCAGTCAACCATTAAAATAAAGCATTTAACTAGAAAATCACAATGACCCAGCTCTGGTAAGCTATTTTCAGAACAGGTTCGCTGGAAACTCAGCTGTCCTCTGTGGGAACCACGTCGGAGATCCCTGCGGTGTTATAACCACTCAAAATGTTCAGGGAAACCTTAACTACGAGTATATATACAGTATACTTTTTTTAGTATACCCTCCATAGAGTGTCAGTGTTTCCCATACCATTGAAGACTCTGGCTGGTTGCTAGGCTGATGTCCTCCTACTGGTCTCTCACAAAAATTCTATAGGACGGTGTTTTTTAGGATAATTTTCTTTTATGGTAACTCATCAAAACCATCAAAATTCAAGTCATGCTTATTTGTATAGTTCCGAATCACAAGAAGTCTCAAAGGGCTGCACAGACTATCACAAACTTGGATGGTTGGTTGGTTGGGTCCCTTAACCACTAGGGTTGTAGGGGCACCCTTTCCTGTGGGCAAGTACAGCCTGGTGGCACCCATCCCTCTCAGACTATTATTACGCCAACACCTGATCTAAAACCTACATGAGGGCAAGGAAAAACTCGAAAACCTCAACATGAGGAAAATGAAGAAACCTTGAGAAGGGACCGCACATGAGGTCATCCCCTTCCAATAACAAATAATACACAGATATTATCAACAGGAAATAGAAGTCATTCATAAACTATAGAATAGAAGTGTGTTTTAGGCCTAGATATAAACAGTTTCACCAAGGTTGCAGTACAAATCTGCATAGAATTCCACAACACCCGAATGAAGAATTCTCTCCAATTTGCAGATTTCTTCTTGGCACTAGGCATTTTCCAAGCAACTGACAGGGAGCCAATGCAGGTTAGCCAAAATCGGGGGAATGTGATCAAACTGTCTCGTCCCAGTTAGAAACCTCGCTGCAGTATTTTGTACCAGCTGCTAGATTTCGGGAGACCGGAGAGTAGTACATTTCAGGAATCAGACTGACGCATAAATTATAATGTCAGCATCAGACTAGGACAGCGTAGGGCGAATTTTAGCCATTTTGCAAGGATGGATAAATCTGTTCTAGAAATATTCTTAATGTGTGTTTGGAAGGACAGATTAGGGTCAACAGCAGTTTTTGAGAACGAGTCACGGCATTTAGCTGGACCAATAACTAGCATTTCGGTCTTTTCAGGGTTGAGGTTAGTGACATCCATCTTTTTATCTCAGTGATAGATAGATAGATAGATAGATACTTTATTCATCCCCTAAGGGAAATTCACATTTCCAGCAGCATCCCTGAGCTGAGAACAGTACAATAATAAAGCCAAAAGAATACAATATACAAATACCCAGTGTGACGTGCAAATGCCCACTGTAGCGTGTTATATAGAGTACACAGAATACATATTGCAGTAAGATTCGGTAATATCCAATGTAGGTGGTGTGGTTTAATGTGGGCCTTTACTCTGCTGGGTGGAGTTAAAGAGCCTCATGGCATGAGGAAGAAAAGATCTTTTCAGTCTGTCCGTAGTACAAGACAGTGACAGCAGTCTGTCGCTGAAACTGCTCTTCTGTCTGGAGATAATGCTGTGTAGTGGATGCGATGGATTGTCCATGATTGACCTCAGCTTTTTCAGTGCTCGTCTCTCAGCTACTGTTGTTAGGCTGTCCAGCTCTTTGCCCACAACAGAGCTCGCTTTCCTAGCCAGTTTATTGAGACGAGAGGCATCCTTCTTCTTGACGCTGCCTCCCCAACACGCTGCCGCATAGAAGAGGGCGCTTGCCACTACTGTCTCATAGAATATTTTCAGGAGCTTTTTGCAGATGTTGAAGGAGGCCAGCCTTCTGAGGAAGTAAAGTCGGCTTTGCCCTTTCCTACATAGAGCTTCTGTGTTGGCAGTCCAGTCCAGTTTGTTGTCCAGCTGCACACCCAGGTATTTGTAGGTCTGGACAAATTCTACACATTCTCCCTTGATGGTTACAGGAACCGGGTGAGTTCTGGTTCTCCTGAAGTCCACCACCATCTCTCTGGTCTTGGTGGTGTTTAGGTGCAGGTGGTTTGCGTCGCTCCATCGGACAAAGTCCTGAATCAATTTCCTGTACTCCTCCTCCTGCCCGTTTCTGATACATCCCACGATCGCAGTGTCGTCGGCAAACTTTTGCACATGGCAGGACTCAGAGTTGTACTTAAAGTCCGATGTATATAGAGTGAATAGGAACGGAGAGAGAACGGTCCCCTGCGGAGATCCTGTGCTGCTAACCACAGTGTCCGATGTACAGCCCCCCTGTTTCACATACTGGGGTCTGCCTGTCAGGTAGTCAGTAATCCATTCTACAAGGTGTGAGCTAACTCCCATCTCTGTCAGTTTCCTACTCAGTAGCAGAGGCTGTATGGTATTGAAGGCACTGGAGAAGTCCAAAAATGTAATCCTCACAGCCCCCTTCGCCCTATCCAGGTGTGAGAGGGATCGGTGTAACATGTATACTATAGCATCCTCCACTCCCAACTTCTCCTGGTAAGCAAATTGCAGTGGGTCGATGGCGTGACGGACCTGTAGCCTCAGGTGGTGCAGCAGCAGCCGCTCCAGTGAGGCAAGCCTCCAAATTTCCACAGTTTAGTAGCGCAGATTCGGGCAGCACGGTGGCGCAGTTCTGAGGTCATGAGATCGAACCTCCTGTGTGGAGTTTGCATGTTCTCCCAGTGCTTGCGTGGTTTTCCTCCCACATTCCAAAGACAGGCATTGTCCAAATTGTCCCTAGTTGTGTATGAGTGAGCGAATTGTCTGTCCTGCAACCAGCCAGCAAAGGGCGGCATTAGCTCAGGTTCTATTCCCGGCTCCTCCGTGTTATATGTAAAAGTGTCCTTGGGCAAGACACTGAATTCCTAATGCCCCATTAAGCAGGTCAGCGCCTTGCATGGCTGCTATTGGTGTGTGAGTGTGTGTGAATGGGTAAGTTGAAGCACAATGTAAAGCGCTTGGGGAAGTCTTCATTGACTTGAAAAGCGCTATGTAAATGCAGACCATTTACCAACCAGTTTTGGGTCCCCTGCCCACTGCCCGTAGATAGCTGGGCTCCAGCACCCCCGTGACCCTACTGAGGATAAGCTCTGCAGATAATGGATGGATAGCAGATTCCTCCATTGGATGATACAGTTGATATCATACTTGCGAATATCACCTGAAAAAGGGGACCAAGTATTAGTGATCAACACGGAAGAGACGGAGAAAAATAATGTATCTTGAGTGACTAAAAAATGTCTCGAAGTGAGCCTGTCCATAAAGCCGGTTCGTCCGCGAACGAGACACCACTACTACCAAACACCGCAAGGAAACGTGAGAAAAGAAATACATGCTCTCACGTTTTTTAAACGCTTAAGATTTAGAACACAACCCTAAACTACATTTATTTAACGTGCATAAACACTTTTTTCAGGGGGGGGGTGACTTAAAGTTTTTTTTAATGTTTATAATCCTACCACAAAAAGACAGCGAGTCGGTAAGTTGTTAAAACATGCTAGGTCACGTTAATCAGTCGGGCTAGAGCTAACTGCTAACGCTAGCCGAAGCGGGGGTTTATGTTTTTGTTCTTTCCCACGAAGTCAACAAACGGGAACAAGTGACAGGAGCAGTCTCCTCGAGGTTCGGCACGGGAGTGGGCGTCGCTCATAAATATTAAGCAGAAGCTCGGAGGGGATCAGCGGGGAGGAAAGGAAGACTTGCGCCCATCCCACTCCGGGCTTATTCGGCGAGGCTTGACGTCACGTGAGCCGCCCGTGTCCGTTCCATCTGAGCAGGGAGGAGGACGACAACAAAACGCACACAACTCCGCTCGTGACTTGGAGCCGTCGGATGCAAATGAGAACTCATACAGACGGAGTAGGAGGGAAACAAGCCCCCACCCGAGCGATCGCCCCCTCCCACTCTGATCTCTCCTCCCACTTCCACGCGACGGGCAAGTGAGCGCGAGTCCCACACTCGAGAAACATCAACTTGTCATTTGAACAACATCGGCACTCATCGTCGATTTCATTTGTTTTGTTTTGTTTTTGATTCTCGCATCGATTTTGGTTTTCATCAAGATCCATTGCTCCACCACCCTTGGATATCGCTTTCTTTGCTGAATTTTCATGCGTTGCATTGGTTTTTTTTTAGTCTTCTTCAATTTTTTTGATCCTCCTACGACGCATTGAGAATAACAACTGAAGGAATGCAATGGAATACTTGGGAGTGAACACTGCCGCGAGGAAATAAAGCTTGGTTCGTATCATCTCATCAAAAAGGTAATAAAATGGAGCTGTT
Source organism: Urocampus carinirostris (assembly GCF_059441175.1). Taxonomy (NCBI): domain Eukaryota; kingdom Metazoa; phylum Chordata; class Actinopteri; order Syngnathiformes; family Syngnathidae; genus Urocampus; species Urocampus carinirostris. The sequence goes on along the minus strand of NC_142350.1, from coordinate 49,866,732 downwards.
AGTGCTACATGACAAGGGTCAGGAACGTGTGGCTCGCGAGCCAGATATGGCTCGTTTCATGAGGACATCTGGCTCAGTGGTAAAATGAGAGGCATTGCAAAGCCAAAGCAACACAGTTAACTGTATGTCGTGTCCAAATGTATAGGGCAAAGTTTCAACTCCTTATTACACCAACAGAACCTGTTTTAGCTGTACTTCTCTAAGGAAGCTTTTAAATGGAAGTTCGTTAGAAATGTATGTTTCCTGACGAGAGGCTTAATGATGAAAGCCACAGAACAAACGGTAAACACCTGAAAACGTCAACCAAGCGCCCGGAGCAAATTGATTGGATGAGCAGTAGGGGTGGGCGGATCTCTGCACACATAGTGCAGTCCTCTAAATACCTCCTTATATTTCTCATTTGCAGTCATTTGTGCCATTTTTACAAAAACACTCACACATTATTTTATTTCAAACGTCACACAGCGTCTGGAGAGTGGGATTGGCTGTTTTGTTTAATTTTCTCCTAAAGTATATGGTGCGGCTCTCAAAAACATCAAACTAGTTAGCTTTCATGGCTCTTTGGGTCAAGAGTCCTGACCCTTGCTATAGGAGTTATCATGATTCTTTCCTGTACTTTAAACAACACCCCTTTGTCCTTCTCCCCCTCCCTTCTTCTGCATGTACAGTCATTCCAAGCAGCTCCTCGTGGTCATCTAGCCTCCCCCCTTTCAATCTCTACCTCACAGGTGTCTCTAGGTGACTCCCCCTATCGTCCCCTCCCCTTTTCCCGTCTGGCCCAGGATGTCCAGGCAGCTAACCCAACTTCCTAACCCTGACCTGCCAGCAGGCGCTAGCCCACAGTTTGGGAGTTGCACCCAGCCGGCGGTTTCCCTCACCGCGGGGCATCTCAACTCAATGGCAGGACTCAAAACCCTCCTGCAGCATCCCATGAAGGGCGACCAGCGCTTGAGGAGCCCTTGCGATCTCAAAGGTGGGCTGATGTTTATGTTGCGCACCATGTGACTCCGCCTCTGAACTGAACTTTCACCTGACGCAGTTTTAAGTAGAAATATCGTTAATCCGTCGTGAATTCTGTTAGCGGAACCTCTACTATGATCAATCTCCTGTGGATTATAATCACTTGGCAATTAGGATCCAGATTAAAATGTGTGTTTAATGTCAAGGCCCGCAACGTTTCTGATCGCCCACCTCAGCGAGATAAGATCAAGAGCTTGCATGTACGCAATAACCGGTCCTGCCTCTTGTATTAATACCGTGATTCCATTGCCATCTGCTCCATCTGTGAGCCGTTGCGAGATGGGCGAGGGAGGGGGCGCATATGAAGGAGTTTTTGTGGAATACTGTCAAAATTTGGTAGCTAGTGGATGGTGCGTTTCCATAGAGAGGTTTGGTTCATTGTATTGCAATGCAGAACTGTAAATACTGATGTGATGACTTGTAGCATGATACTACAAAGGATACTATGACAATCAGGGCATTTGAACCCAAAAGGTTTAACATTACTAAAAAGAACCAAAATGTGGGGCAACAAAATAACTACTGGACTGTGAAGATCCTGTAGATCCCACAGGGCAAATTGTTGGACTTTACTCCAACAACTTTCACTAATTTTCAAATTTGAACAAAAAGGCATCCTTACCCCTTTCCAACTACCATACTACTTGAGTCTTTGGGTAAATAAGGTACAGGCCCCCAATTCCCTCCGTCAAATAACAATTCCGTAGATCATACAAAAACCCTCTTACAACCATACGTCTTGGTTTTTAGGGGGAATGAAGCTTATGACCCGAATTCTCTCTTGTCAAACAACAGATTAATAGACCATAAAGTGTGAATTGTGCTAACTGCTATCTTGCACTATGTATGGCATGACCCCCAAAATGTATTTGAACTGATATAATTTCTACTTTTTGTTAAAAACATAGTTGAAGGCTATTTCCTTCCACTTAGATTGCTTAGTTGTTGGTTAAGGTGACTGTAACCTTTACAACCATGACATTGAGACCAGTGAAGAGAACACCATACCATTCTGAAACAAACCTTTTTGGTGAAATTGGCACTTATGGCTCTATATTTTATTTTAAATACAATCTAAAGACTAAAAAAACTATCCGGCTCCTAAGGGATTGTTTGGAGATGTAATAGTCCCCAAAACCAAAGCATTTACTTGGTGTTTTGTTTTGGATGTTCCTCAAAGAATCTGATATCAAACGTGCTCCTGTGTACCTCTTTATTATTAGACAAGGAGCGACCAATGGACCTAGATGAAGAGTCCATGTGCTCCATAAGGAACCTACCCGGAATTGGTGGCAACATATGCAACGGCGGAAGTTCCGGTGGCAACGGAGGCGGCAATTTTAACCAGTTCCTGGGCCCCCTCTTGTGGGATCGCACCCTCCCGCCAGACGGGGGCCTCTTCCAGCTACAGTACATGGATTTGGAGGAGTTTTTGACCGAAAACGGCATGGGCAACATCCACAACAACAATAGTTCCAGTTCGGCCCAGATTCCTTCTCAGAGTTCCCAGTCCGCTGTGCCCAACCAGAGTTCCCAGTGCCTACCGCCCCCGTCCCCTGCCGGATCTTCATCTTCGTCACCTTCGTCTTCGTCCTCGCCGTCCCTGCTCGGGTTAGAGGTGGCGCAGTCTCAGAGTCTCACCGGTGGAAACGACTGTCTGCACGGTGAGTTTACTGACACGGTTGGAGAAAGGGTAGGACAACTTGTTTTCTAAAATGAAGAATCCTGGACTTGAATTGCAGGGGAGGTTATCTTGGGTCAAAATAACCCGAATTGAGTTAAAATGGACCGATCGGTTTCTTGGATCAAGGGAATTCAACTTTGGCGTTTTCCCCCCTAGTTTTTTTTATACCAAATTACATATTTCAGGTTGTTTTTCCAGAAATCTATATCATTTTAGCGAGTAACTTAAGCTTTGCTCAGTTTTTGTGAACAAATTGACCACTATTATTGGATTTTTAAGGAACGAGCTAAAAAAAATAACTCAAAGGAGTCATAACGGGACTGATTCTTTACTTGGACCAATTGAATTCAACTCTCTGGGTCATTTTAGACAAAGCATCCTCATTTTTGAAGGTGATAAAAAACTTTGTGCTCATTTTGTTGGTGCAAAACGGATTTGTAGAGTGCTTTTAAACAGAACCAGCTTCACTAGAAAAACACTTGGGTCAGAAATAACCCAAATGGAGTCATTAATGGACTGATCAATTTTTTGGGATCAATTGAATTCAACCTGTTGGGTTACTTTGTAAGAAACTACCCAATCTTTAGTGTTTCGATTTTTGGGCTGTTCTGGGTAACACAACCTATTTTTTGGGTAATTTTACAAATTTCAACATCATTTTGGAGGGGGTAACGACATTTCTTCTGTTTTTTTTTGTACAAAACAGCCATTTTGGAGACCTTTTTAAGAAACGAGCTACACTATGAAAACATTTGGATCAAAATGGACCAATCCATTCCTTCAATTCAATCTACTGTGTTGATTTGTATAATATCTCCCAATCTTTGGACTATTTACAGACAAAAACAACTTACGTTTTGGGGTTATTAAACACAAATGGATGTAATTTGGGGGGTAAAATAAGAAAACAAAAAAAACCCCATCATTTTCGCTAGGTTCTTTTGAAGAAAGCGACAAACATAGCAACACAATTGAATTGCCATATAATTTAAACAAATTTTGGACCCTTGTTTTATAACAAACCAGCATATCGGGTTGAATTGACCTAAGTAACGGTGCGGTCCACACTTAACCCAAATGCAGTGCATGCAATAGAGGATATTTTCAAAGATGATAGGATGGTGAAAAAACACTTTCTTGTCCTGTGGAATCAAAGTGAAGGCCTGATATACTGTCACGGGGCTTTTCAAGAGCATTGAATTTATGTCTGACACCTCCAGGCTTTAAATCCTGTCCTTTTAGTTCAGAAGAGCCAAGAAATGTTGCGTTCCAGCGGGGAAAAAAAAAAACCACGAGATCGAAATATTATGAGTCAGCTTCAGTATTTTGCATGTGATCAATGTTCTTGGGCGCCAGAACACGATCAGCATTCGACCCCCGGCCAATTATTAATATTCACAGGCATGGGAGTTAAGGGAGGTCAAAACGCTTTTCTGGAAACGAGACGGCGAGGGTGAGAGAGAAGCGCGTGGAGTGTTTATGATTGCGTGTCTTTAAATCTCCCTTCACTTCACACGCCACGGCCATGTGCACGCGTCGCTACACGTGCCGGCCTGCCTGAGTGTGTCGGAGCGAAAGAACTGGAGGCGGGCTGCTACACACGGGGGAGGAGTCCGTGGAGGCGGGGTAGGGGCCTGCAAAAAAGACTGCTGCTGCTGGAAACTCTGGACATCTGATCGCCTGAATAATTCACGTTATCTTTGAGACTTTTTGGGAGAGCCTGTTTTTAAATCAATACAGTAATCCCTCTTTTTTTCGCGGGGGTTGCATTACAAAAAATTCTTGCAATAATCAAAACCCCCAAAGTGGAAATATTTTTTATTATATATCAATAACATATAGTATATACAATTGGAATAAAATAACTATAGATCTACAATTAAAAACATAGAACACAGAATTGTAGTGGAATCAATAGTCTTTATTGTAATTATACAATAGTGCAAAAAAACTGAAAGGCTTCTCTTTTCAAAATAAGAGAGCCGCCACCTAGCTGCATGCTAGCATCCAGAATACGGGGTTGAGCCAGGTCTCCGTGATAATTAAAATACAAGAGTCACAAATGTCGCAGTTTCCCATGAGGTGTAGCTTCAGGTCATCTGTTTCGTGGGTGATGGATCCGGCGTTGGCTTGACAGGGGTGGCTTGGGAGCCGCCTTGGACAGACCTGCCGCACCGCTTTTCTTTCTCTCGCAACGCTGTCTCAGTCTCTTAACTGATAACAATCCACGCAGCACCAGCTGGTGATAAGCATTTGTTTGCACTCTTGACTTTCCTCATAGTTCGATTTAATTTATGAATTTCCTTTCAATGTAACGAGCCATTAAAATATCAGCTGTCGGCGTGCTTCGCGGTTTGTTTTGGTGCACTCGTTGACTTGTGCGCCCGCCTTACTGTTTGACTGACAGCATACACCAACTAGCCTATACACACAAAACCCCCTGAGACCTGCCCCCGTGATAACATTTGCTTTGTGTTGGAGAACACAATGCACGATGAAAAGTACAAAAATCGCAAAAAGTAATTGGCGATAAAGCAAGGATTACTGTATACTGTCTTTCTGCACTATATGGTGCACCTGATTATAAGGCGCATCCCCAAAAACATAGTCTTATGCTATATTTTTTCCATAAATAAGGCAAACCGGCTATAGGACGCACAAAATTGCATAATATTGAATGCAAAGAGAACTGAACCTAGATTGCGGCGGAAAAAATCCTAGCCACTAGACCACGAGGGATACAGACTAAGGGTAGGCAATACTGGGATTTTTGGTATCCACCTGTTCCAAGTAAATACAGGGTACCATAAATTGATGCTTTTTGCTTGGAGATTATATAAGTGATAAAAACAGCCTAAAAATTGTCCATTTTTTGTTTAACTGCAACGCAAACTTTAACAGCATAAAAAAATAAATATAAATATTTTATTAACACAAAATTTACCAGAGTCAAACCAAAGTAAAGCAGCAATGTAACAAAAATTCTTATGTCAAATCATGTTTATTTGTATAGCTCTAAATCACAAAGCGTTTTAGAGAGCTGCACAAATCCCCAGTACAAATACAACAGAGTCAACAGGTCCACTACAATACCTTTCATAGCACAATCTTTGGAAAATGAACTCAAAGTGCAAAAATTGTAAACAATACTATATGAAAACTTTTAACTGTTTTAAAAATAAAATACTTCTACTAAAAGAACGGTTTTAAAACAAAAATCATGAATCAAATAAAAAAAAAAGCAGTAATGTATAAAAAAAAAAATCCAACACTGTACTACAATGTTAACAAGACAATTACTATACCTTCCTTTGAACAATATTTTCAAAATAAATTCAGTGTAGCCAAAAAAGTCTAAACATAATTGGATCACATTTGTAAGTTAGGATGTATGCTTGTCCTATCGACAACATTATCATAGTGCTAGTTGTAATGGGAACACAGAATCGGTTCCTAGACAATAGTATTAATCCGATGCAACTTGCTCAGCATCGATAATACTGATATTTGGATCGATCCACCCAAACTTAATATGCACCTTATAAACAGAAAAAAATACTGGTAAATATCATAGGTACCATAATGACAATCGCATTACAACTCGGATAGCAGCAGTGAAACCGCCAAATGAAAGGGCATTGGGTCTTATCTCATTATCATACTATTTTTCATCACATACCAGATACGAATGTTAGAGAATAGAGAAAACAGAAAGTGATTAAAAATCGTTTCGTAATTTTATTTCACTTTTTCCTAAATATTCTTCCAAGCATTGTAAGTGACAAACGTTAAATACGTACGGACATGCATTGTTTCAATATCTTTCAGGCTGACCAGATTACTTCCCATAATGCCTTTCTCTTCATTCAGTTCAGAATTTCATACTCTTTGTAAAAATTTTGTGAGTCGGCGATAAAATACTGTATTTATGTGGTCCTCAACTTTTCCGTACCACATACCGGTTTCATGTCTGACAATATTCTCGCGGCCGGGGTCATATAATGACTTCAACAACGTGGCAGCGATTTTGAATAGTGTAATATATTGAATAAGATCTGGCACTCTTCTTGCTGTGATCCGGGCTCAAATCTCGATGCATCCAATGTTTGCAATTGTGATCAGCGATATCTTTTGACTGATTAATCAATGCAAAAATATTGTTCTTATTTATTTTTTGTGCAAAAGGTCGATTTATTCCATGCACCTTGTATGTGAAAATATAATATCAAAAGACAATTTTTGGGGTTCCATTTTATAATCCTGTGCGCCTTGTAACCCAGAATATATGGTAACTTGATGTGTCATTATCATGACGGTTTTGATCGGCTTGGGAATGCAGATTGATTTCTACAAAGTGCATTCAGTCACACATATGCTCATTCGGCCTGAGCCTGCTAACGCTAGAAGCTGACGATTAAGCTTCAAGGACAAACAAGGCCTATTCGAGCATGAATCCGTACTGGGGTTCCTGCTAGGAAAGATGTTCCAGTTTGGAGGCCTGAAAGGGGGAAGAGTCTGCACATTCCAGCAGAAGCCTCCAGCAGCAGGTGGCTCTACTGACTGTTTCCTGCTGGTAAAGAGAGACCAGGCGGAGAATAATTCAAAAGAATTAAGGCGTGATGCATACCTCAGTATGCACGAGCGGCTCAATGAGAGAAGGCGTGAGTTTACAATTTAATTTGGCGATTATTTTAGTTCCTTTTGTTACAAACAGGGTTGAGGGTTCTCAAATTAACAATGCAGGAAAAACATGGGTGTTAAATTATGATTCCCTAACTGGTTAGGCAGGTCGCCAGTCCACAAATAGACAAAAATGCTGATCTTTAAAAAGATGAGGTAAGTAAAGATGGATATCTGACAATGGCTGATAGATTTATTTTAAAGCTTAAACAAGAAACAATACCCCGTCAACTCTCAATTATATCCAAAAAGAACCTATGATAGGCAAAAAGGTTGAAACCTTTCCTCTTTTGACATTTTTTCCCTATTATGTATTGTTTGTCTTTCAAGGCAGTCTGTAGCTATTTTTTGCATTCAGAAAATAATGATTTAGAAACATTTTAAATGTTTCTGTAATACAATCAGTTATTTTCCTATGTACAAAGTCCTCTGAAAGACATAAAAAATACATTAACTTTCTATTTAATATGTTATATTTTAAAATTGTTCCTTCTGGTAAAATCGGGAATTTAAAGCTTAAATTAGGCAAGATTATCTGATATGGCAAACTGTAAATTTATATATATAGATATAAACTATTTCATTATAAGACCTCCTATTGTATTTGTTTGTTATTAACACAACCTGTATTTTAGGGACCATTACCCTTCGTTAAAATTTGTTAAGTCATGCTGTGTTTATGTAAAGGGTCAATGTGTGTAATTTGACCACCAGATGTCACTGTGTTGAGCGTGCAACCGAATCAGTGCCTAAATAGCACAAGGAAGAATACAAACTACGGAGACTCAATCTGACCTAAAAGCAACATTTTTCTTTGTGTGTTTGTGCAGCCTTTCACGAAGTTTAGGGGTATTTGTAGCAGGGGAATGGCATATTATTATGTCTGCTTCCTCTAGCTAAGGCTTATGTTATGGAAACTAAATTTCTCAAACTACCAGTATTTAAACATTGCACGAATATATCAAAGTTAATGTATTTTTGCCCATTTAAAAAAAAATCAAATCAATATATATATATATATATATCCGTTCACCGCTTATCCTCGGTAGGATTGCGGGGGTGCTGGAGCCCATCCCAGCTATCCATGGGCAGTGGGCAAGGGACACCCTGAACTGGTTGCTAGCCGGTTGTATGTGTTGCCTTCCTTATAAGGCATATATAAAGCAGATTTTTTTTGAGGCTCCAAATATTTTGTGTTTGTTTTTTGGTCTTATGTGACTCTTTTGACATTTTGGGCACTATCCCTTTGGGAAAAAAAAACAGCTGTATCACTGTTGGCCCACAAGCTGTAACCTTATCACCGATCCTTTATTGTCACTCATCCCAAACTTAATCTCAACTGTTTTTTTTTTTGGGGCATGCACATTTGGCAATATAATTCTCAAGTTTAGCCTTTCCTATCAGGAGCACAGACGCGCTGTGTAGCCACCCCCCTTCTCCCTGCTTAGTTACCATTGATTCCCTGTTCTATTTTTGACCTCAGCGCCTAATGAACACCCTTCACGTGTAATACGCATGCAGGACTTGGTGTGACTGAACTAAGGTACTTGCACCTTCAAGTCGGCTCTGGGGTGAGGTGAACCCCTTCTGTGGCCCCACTTTATTCAAATAGTGGGCCTCACTTCCATAATGGACACCCTTCACGTGTTGCATGCATGCAGGACTTGGTGTGACTAAGCTAAATGTACTTCCACCTTCACCTGTCATGTACATGCAAAAACGCCAGTTTGTATTCTTCCTTGTGTATTTTAGTACTTGCACGTGTCACATGCATGCGGTACTTGGTGTGACTAAACTATAGGTACTTGCACCTTCAAGTCTGCTGCAGGGTTAGGTGAAACCCTTCTGTGGCCCCACTTCATTCAACTGCTTTCAGAGGGAGGGGACTATTGCACTAGTGGCACGTTACATAACAGTTCCCACGTTTGGATCTCTTCGATCTAAGTCCGTTCATTACTCGACGAGAGTTTGTTGAGTTTATGTCAATACTTGGAAGTGTTTTTGTGTTAACATCATTTATATTTATGATGGATGCGTTTAGGCAGCTGTAATGTCATTTTAGGTGTAGAAAGTAGCCCTCTAGTACCCCCTGGTGGGCGTTTTTAAAGCAACCCCTAAGGCAGTGTTTCTCAATATTTATTGTGTCAAGTCACACTATTTTCCCATAACATATCTAAGAATATAAATTCCGGCACTATTTTTTTTTAATCTCAGTGATCATGTCGCCTGAATCAACAGTTAAAATTCACATTATTTGTGGTCATTATGGCTATAGTCTAATCTAGGTTATTGTTTTTGCTTAAACATTTTGCTGCAAACTGGGATTTGACTACATTCGAACTTTTTGGTCCTCACAGGGAGCCAGACGAGTATGAACGACTCCTGCGAGTCTCCATCTTCTTTGTCCTCTTCTCCGGCGTCTTCTTGCCCGCCTTTGCTGACGCCAACGAGCAACGGGCCGGACGGGGTTGGAATTTTCGACATGGATCCGTCGGACATGGTTCTGTCGAACGGACCCGGCCAGCAGAACTTTGACCCCAGCCAGACTTTCAGCGAGGAGGAGCTGAAGCCGCAGCCTATGGTGAAGAAGGCACGCAAGATCCTCGTGCCTGACAACATGAAGGTGAGCAACCCACACTGGGAAACATACGGAAATTGCTTGGACCTATTATCACATAGTTTATTATAATCATTTATCTATCCGAAATCATCAGCCTACCCAAAACCGCTATCATCCGACTGGTAAACACAATAGTCCAGAATATCACTCACCCACTGCACCAACACTTCATCCCACTACCATCAGGGCGCAGATACAGGATAATAAGATTCAAGAGGGCCTGTCTCAGGAAAAGCCTGATCCCCGCTTCCGTCACCCTCCTAAACAACAGGCCTCGCTGACCCATTCAATGAGTGTACCCTCGTTGTCTCACACTGTCATATGTTTTTGTTATTTTGCTGTTTATGTAATGTCTGTTATTTCCCCCCGATGGAAGTAAATTTCCCCAAGGGGACCAGTAAATTAAATCTAAATCTCAAGTGGATGTACAGTAGACCCCTAGAAAACAACATAAGTCCGTTCTCAAATGGGGATCGCAAAAGGAAATTGCCATATTGAGGGGGTAACTAACCAATGCGTTTCAAGACCCCAGGTAAAAACATTTAAGTAACAAAATAGTAAAAGTAAGTACTCATGGTTCTCAGTTCAAGGATACCTTGACCCCGTGGGTCGTGGGCAATCATTTGCGTGTCTTTTTTGTATTTTTAGATAATCTCAAGCATTTCCATGGTTATCATTCTTTTTATTCTCCCTTTACCATCACTCCAAAGGAATAAATACAGTATAAAAAAACCTACAGTATTGTGTCAACGACTCACAATGTCTTAACAAAGCGCAGTATATTATGAACTAAATAAAGAGAAAGGCATTGTGGGAGGAAGTTTTGCCAATAACGTATTGACATTCTCATGAGGCTGTGACGCAAACCGATTGCAGAACAGCATTTTAGGTGACATTGACCAATAAGAGACAAGCGCCATATAACCCAATGCGCCTTGTATGCCACAGAATAAGGTGGATAAGAATGGAAATACATACAATGTTTTTGGTGAGAGACACTCATAGACAAACCAATCATCGCACTAAAATGTAGAGGAAGTCTCGCAAGAGACAGGATTTAAAAGTAGGTGTCCCCGTTTTTTCAGCTCAGCCAACTCACTCCAGAACTTTCCTGATGACTTCTGAACGAGTCGATGTCGACCTAAATGACTAACAATGACAAACAGAATTTACTAAGTCTCAGTTTAAAAGCACCTGCTCTGTGATGGGCTCAGGGGTCTCTCTAAGGAGACACTGGAGAATAGACAGCATTATGAAGACCAAAGCAGGCAAGTCTGGGATAAAGTTTTGGAAAAGTTCAAAGCAGGAATGGGATACAAGAAGATTTTGCAACATTTGCATTTTCAAAGCGCTGCGTGGAATAAGATACAAACAGAGAGAGCATAAAACCACTGCAAACCTACCAATACCTGGCTGTTCCTCTAAACTTTCGGCCCAAACAAGGAGAAAACTAACCAGAGAAGCAACCAAGAAGAAAAATCTACAATGGAATGGGTTTAAAACGAACAATATCAAGGCGTAACAATGACAAAGCCAAAGTCCAGATCTCAATCCTATTGAGCAATTGTGGAAAAATGAGAAAAACGATGTGCACACCAACAAAGATTAAGGAATTTGAGCTGTTTGTAAGAAAGAATGGGCATATATTTGTTTCAAGATGTGCAAAATGTATATAGACATACCCTAAAAGACCCCGTGGCTGCAGCAAAAGGAGCTTGTGCAAAGTATTACTGAGTATTACTGATAACGATCTTTTTTTTTTTGCCTCATAATGTGAAAAAATGCTGTATTAAATCAATCAACCTTTCTCTCCAGGACGAGAAATACTGGAGTCGAAGATACAAAAACAACGAAGCAGCCAAGCGCTCCCGGGACGCCCGTCGGCTGAAAGAGAACCAAATCTCGGTGCGCGCCGCCTACCTGGAGCGGGAGAACGCTGCCCTGCGACAGGAAGTGGCCGAAATGCGCAAGGAACTGGGCCGTTGCCGAAACATCCTCAGCAAATACGAGAACCGCCTGGGCGACCAGTGATGCGGGAGGACACAAATAAGCCGAAAGACTTTTGGATTTCTTTGTTCGGGCGATGGACAAGTCTGGAATCATAAAGATGACCGCGACGATGATTATTATGATGATGATTATGAATGTATTAGGAGGAGAACCGCAGCTCAGGTGTCTTGTTTTTCGTCGAGCTCTCAAAAAGCCACAGAGGGAGAGAATCATTTAACAGATGTGACTTTTAAGGGTTTTGCTATCGGAGAATTGTATATTTTTATAATACTTCAGAGAAAAAAATAATTAGAAAGAGGGTAGGAATTTGGAGAATAATTTTGTATATTTTCTACGTGACTAGAGATGGAAACGCTACTTTACGAAACCGGGGTGTCAGCCGTGGACGGGATGGTCATTTTCTTAGTTTCGTTTTTTTCGATTCCTCGTTTATTGTCGGGATGCTGCGGCGAGGGCGAGGACACGTGTAAGAATTGTAATATTGAGAGCAGAAATGATCTTTACTTGGTATTGTTGAGTATTTTTTGTGGATTTTACTCACGCAACCAACGAAAGCACTTATATTTTATTCCCCGACCCCTTCCCCATTGTTCCTCCTTTTATTTTGGTGAGCCGAGACATTTGTGCATCTTTTAAAAAAAAAAAAAAATAGACAATCCTTTGTAATTATAATCTTTACTAGCACCCATGCTAACTCTGTCATACTGGTACTACATACTGGTATTGCTGCTTCTTCTTCTTCTTTGGGACCTATTTTCTTTTTTTGTGTGTCAACAAGAGCCCGTTTTTTCATACCCCAATGGTACTCAACTTTAACGAAAACATTTTACGTAATTTATTTCGTGAGATTTTAAACTATCAAATCAGAAAAATGAATTGGAGAGGAAATCTAACTGACACGAATGTTTGTTAGGACTATTTTTTCAACTCAAAATCTTTCTAAGAAACGTTTTTGCTATGTGCTCTGATGAAATTGTGCCGAATCCAGATGTCTTTTACCTGAAAATTCTTTATTTTGAAAAATCCCCTTCCCCTGACTTTGTATTTTGTACTAATGGGCTCATAGTAGGGTCTTGGGTTAAAAACAACCCAGGTTTAGGTCTGAAAAATGGACATACCTATTCCTGACCTCTACCGTTTTGCACAGAAAACCAGAAAATGTGTGTACTTTAAAAAAAAAAGGGTTAAAAATAACCCAACTTTGGGTCTCAACTCTTGGGTCGACCCATAGTTCTGCTTTATTTTGCTCAAACAACAACCACAAAAATATCGTTTACAGACTAAAAACAACCAAAGTTCAGTTCAAAAACGAACCAACGCAACGGTTAGGTTTATATGACCCAGAAAAAAATGTATTTTTGTTTAAAATGGCGCCCCTCAAAATTGGTTCATTTTACACTCTAAAAACATGAGTGAAAAGGGGACTGACCCAATACTTGGGTCAATTTGACCAGTTTTCTGTGTTGTACACAAAAAGACAATTTTGGGGGTTTTCTACTGACAAAATGACCTAGACTGTTTAGTATAAAAATCAACTATTTTTGCAGAGTTCTCTTGTACAAAATAATTTAAACGTTGCCCCGGTCAAAATCAGGACCAACCCGATACTTTGGTGAATTTAACACATTTCTAATGAGTCTTTTTTACATAAAATGACCCAATGTTTGGAGTTGCTCTAAACAAAGCAAGGCAGATTGTGTATAAAATGAACCAATTGTTTTGTTTTTAGTTTTGTTTTAAACAAAAGTGTTTTGGTTGGGTCATATCAACTCAAGTACTGGGTTGGTCCATTTTTGCGTGTTTTTAATGTGTAAAGTGTCACTTTGTTTAGGACCACCCAAAATGTGGATATGCTTATCTAAAACAAACCAACTGCACAATTTTGGTGGTGGTTTCTTTTGGCAAAACAACACAGTATGTTGGGTCATATCAACCAGGGTAATGGGTTGGTCCATTTTTACTTAATCTTGGGTTATTTTAAGTGTTTTTCAAGTGTTAAAGGGTCACTTTGTTTAGGACAACCCCAAAATTTAGATATGTTAATGTAAAACGAACCCCCCAAAAATGGTTAAACTGACCCAATTATTGGGTTTGTCTCAAGTGTTTTTATTGAGTACTAAGGACGTGCTGGGCGCAATTGTGATTGTAAACTCTGTCACGTATTCACCAATACTGCTATTCTTCTTCTGGTTCCGAGGATTTCTCTTTGTTCTTATTGATGTTCTGTATTAACGACTGTTTTCCTTCCTTGGGATGAAAACGATCCACTTCGATGCACCTTGTCCCACCGCGTTAAGAAAAAAATTGAATAAAAAGACTTTGACCTTAGCACTTTCTCCTCAAAGTTGGACACTACTGCTCGGACAGCCGTTGTGCTCCCCCCTGAAAAACGCCTTTTTTTCCCGGTCAATCCCGACGGACTATGCACGGCATCGTCCCCTGCTCATTTTTTCTTTTAGCCTTCTTCACCGGCGTCAAGTGACTTTCCCAAAAAGACTGTTGTCGATATCACAGATGTGCTCGCTAATCCTTCGGGGTGACTAATTGGACGTGATCGGCCCCCACCCGCTATGTGCTAGTTCTTTGGATGTAGTTGCGATTACCCTGGAATTACACTAATAAAAGATTATTCTTATTCAATTGCTGTGTTGCTCTGTCTTGTTTCATGTCTTAGTTAATTATTGATTAATTGATCCAGGACTTTGTCCGATGGAGCGACGCTAATCACCTGCACCTGAACACCACCAAGACCAGGGAGATGGTGGTGGTCTTCAGGAGGACTCAACCTCACGCGGAACCTGTAACTATCAAAGGAGAATGTGTAGAGTTTGTCCATACCTGGGTGTGCAGCTGGACAATAAACTGGATTGGACTGCCAACACAGAAGCTCTATCCAGGAAAGGACAAAGCCGACTGAACTTCCTCAGAAGGCTGGCGTCCTTCAACATCTGCAAAAAGCTACTGCAAATGTTCTATGAGACTGTTGTGGCAAGCGCCCTCTTCTTTGCGGCAGCGTTTTGCGGAGGCAGCGCCAAGAAGAAGGATGCCTCTCGTCTTAATAAATTGGTGAGGAAAGAGAGCTCTGTTGTGGGCACAGAGCTGGACAGCCTGACAACTGTTGCTGAGAGCCGGGCACTGGAAGAGCTGCTGTCGATCATGGACAATTCATTACATCCACTACACAGCATCATCTCCAAACGGAAGAGCTGCGTCAGCGACAGACTGCTGTCACAGTCTTGTTCCACGGACAGACTGAGGAGATCATTTCTTCCTCATGCCATGAGGTTCTTGAACTCCACCCGGGGGAGTAAAAGCCCACATTAAACCCAACCCTCATATTTGCATATTACCCTATTTTATTACAGTGTGTATTTTCCCTAGCACTATTTAAATACTCTATAGCAAAACGTTGTATTGGGTATTTTTGTATTCTATATTTTTATTGTATCATTTTATTTTTTAACACAAGGATAGTGCTGGAAGTGTGAATTTCCCTCCGGGGATGAATAAAGTATCTATCTATCTATCTATCTATCTAGTTTACGCACTAAGGACTGTGGAAGCCTAAGAGTGCCAAAATGCTCTAAATAAGAATCTTGAAAAAATTGCGTCAATCGATTAATTTAAAATATCTTGATAAAATATTACACACTTTTTAAATATAAAGGTGCTGTCCGCTATTTGAAACTTCATTACTCTCTGCCGCCATCTCCTGGCTTGAAGTCAAGATTATAGCCTCAGTCAGCTTATTAATGATGCGTGTGCAAAAACACGCATTTCTTAGACGTGCTCGAATAAACTCTTCTTGTTTCATCTTTTTTTGGTGTTTGCGTTGGCATTTGGAGTGTAATTAAAACAGGCCTTTTCTTGCTTTTAGCGTTTACATGAGACACTGATCAGAAAAATGCAGGGACGAGCATGAAATCACTCTCCAACATGAGCAATGTCCAAGAAAAAAATAATTGCACAGGCCCAACCAACCAAATTTGAGGAACAGCAGGAAGAGACAGGACATTTTCAAATAAAAACAATTCAATAATATGAAAAGTGTGATATTCTTAATTTTCAACAATACTATTGAACTATTTTTTAATAGATTTTTATGAAAATATGGAAGCCCAAAAGTGCCAAAACGCCATCAATACTAATGACCTTTTGAAATAAAGTATTTTGCCAAATGTGGATATAACAAACATAATGGAAAAAAAAACTGTGGGGACGGGCATGATGTTCTTTCCAGCACTCCCACAACCCATATTCCTCGTACCAAATGTGTTCTACCCCGTACAGCTCTGCTAAAAGTTAGATAAAAGCAGATTGGCACACTGGAAAATAAAGCATAAAGCTGACATGGCCAAAATTTGACCTGGGGGCCAGTTATGGCCCATGATCCAATTTTTACGCAGCCATAAAAGATTTACAATTTCGCGGTCATAAAATTAATAATATGTGGCCCGCTAGTAATGTTGAGTGCAGTATAAAATAAATTTGTTCAAATAAAAAGAAGTCACCATTTGACCAGATGATGGCACTTGCCTTGCCCTTGACTTTCTGTGACAATTTCAACCCACCCCATTTCGACATGGCGAATGGATATAAAAATAGGAAAGTTGATCGTGAGGGTCGCAGCTTCCAGGAGGAGTGGGAATTGAAATACATTTTGAAAGTCTGCCATTTACAATAAATATATTCATTCATTCATTCCTTGCCCTTAGTTTAGGGCAGTGCTTCTCAATCATTTTCTGTCATACCCCCCCCTGAAAAGACTTCTGGCGCCTCCCTCTAAGTGAGATTGCCACTGCCCCCTAATGTAGTGGAGGTGCAGTTGCACTTTATTCTAGGACTGGTAGAAAAAAAAAACGAATTGCAAAGGTCAAATGCACACCACCTTGACATAGCCTTGGGTGTTAGTGATAATGGTTCGAAGAATGCCAGGCTGAATAGTCGGCCCTCACATATTTTAAGCTCACAAAACCTGGACCGCTTTCTGAAAAGTTTGCCACCCCTGGCATAAGTGCTCTTTGAACTCAGTCAGGCATCGTTAACACAAACATAGAGAGAAGATTGAACTTTTTACTTTTTAAGGACACTTCAAACAACGAACCCCTCCTTTAATTTCGGTATTTTAATCCACTTTTTATTCGCCGTCTCTCCCGAATTGGGTGAAAGGTCCTCCCGACAGGAATTTTTGCTATCTCTCTTCCTAAGCTCGTGAGCAGATGTTTAGCCATTCAGAAACATCCTTCCTTCCCCTTTTTGGATGACCCCCGTCCACCCTCTTCCTTCCTCCCCAAGCCCTCCCCCTTTCCCCTCCAAAGACCATGTGTGGACCCGTTCCACCCTCAGATGGTTGCAGGCCCGGCTTAGAGGATGGACCGTGCACTGCTGCTTTTATCCCTCGTGTGCGCGCTGATTGTGATTGGGACGTCGCAGTCTACTTCAGGTACAGTCAAATGAGCTGCAACTTATAAATGATCGATGCGATGGAGACCATTTTTGCCCCCTAATCTAAAATGGAGGGAGGAGTCTATTGGGTATTTAGAATCAAAGGGTGTGTACATTTTTGGGGACAACCTGTACAGATCACTATAAAAGGTGCATTCATTACCACTCAATAATTAACTTGACTAAAATATTGATATGATGATTTAAAATAATTGGTGATACAACTAAAAAAGTCACAATTATAACTATATACAGTGAAACGTATCAATATAACAACGATATACAGTATATAGGCCAATTTTAGCAAAATAGATTCAAGCTCTTTATTTTCTGTAATGTAATTAAAAGTAAAACATCTTATACACTCTGAATTGGTTTCATACTGCAAGTTATTGATTGTTTTGATATTGCAGTTTGGCTAAAACTCTTAATATCCCATCTCAAAATATACAGTAATATCCCAAAAGTATAGTAGTATGTTGTAAGCCATAATCAGCAATATTAAAATAACAAAGGGCTTGAAATGTTTCGGTTGATTTGTAATGCATTCAGAATGCGTGTACTTGATTTTTATTGCATTAGAGAAAATAACTATTACAACATTCTAATTTCCGGAGCCAGTCATGCATAATATAGGAGCAGATGTTTTGTTTCAGGAATGACATCATAAGTTCTCAATCTAGATATATACACGTGTCCACAAAGGCTCTTCATTATTTCAAAAATGTAATTGATTAGATGTTTTATTTAGATTTCTTCTATCGTATTCAGTGCAACCCTTTCTTAAGCGTTCTTCATTTTCCTCATGTTGAGGTTTTTGAGTTTTCCCTTGCCCTCATGCAGGTTTCAGATCGGGGATGTTGTAATAATAGTCTGTGGTCTGTGCAGCCCTTTGAGATATCTTGTGATAAAGGGCTGTAGAAATAAACAGCATGACTTGACACAGAGATGTTAGAATTAAAATGGTCTTTCTCATTCATAACAACGTAGTGAACATTATTTAAGAGATAAGACGTGGCCTTCCAGAATAAACATGTCTTAAAAGACTTGCGAAACTCATTATACAGATGAACTTTAGAAGTAAGAATTTTCTGGGCACACAAGTTGATTTGGTGATGTCGTATAGAGGGGAAATTACTGTAAAGAGGGGTCAATAAAACCCATCAGATTCCACACCCTTAAGGTGGGACGCCAAATCCCCGGATCGATTTAAACCTAAATAATGAATGCTTGAATGTGATTGATTGTTAACCAAATCTGCCATTTTGTTACTCGTTCACTTAAGATGACATCACAATTATGCACCAATCACAGCTCAGCTTCGGAAAACAGAGCAGACAGGCGTTTCATACGCGAACACCGAAAAGGTAAGTATAGGTAAAACGGCTATCAGGATAGATTGGCAATCCATCCCTCTTTTGCGCTTTGTAGCAGCACTACATAGCAGGGTGAAAAATTAAATCCATTATTCCTAATCACGGGCAGCATGGCGGCGCAGTGGTTAGCGCTTGTGCGGCACAGTTCATGTCATGGGAACCTGTCGTGGGTTCAAATCCAGCTCCAGACTTCCTGTGCGGAGTTTGTATGTTCTTCCCGTGCTTGCGTGGGTTTCCTCCGGGCACTCCGGTTTCCTCCCACATTCCAAAAACATGCATTTCAGGTGAATTGGCCGGTCCAAATTGTCCCTAGGTGTGAATGAGCGAATGAGTTGTCTGTCCCTGTGTGCCCTGTGATTGGCTGGCAACCAGTTCAGGGTGTCCCCTGCCCACTGCCCGATGATTGCTGGGATGGGCTCCAGCGCCCCGCGACCCTACTGAGGATAAGCAGTGCCGCTAATGAGATGAGATGAGATGAGATTCCTAAACACATATTTATGCAAAGCAGGGGCCAGGAGAGCACATTTTTATCGGACATGTTTTTGTTGTTGTTGCCGTTATCTCCACCTAAAATGCACTGTACTCGTCTGGCCATTATCCATTATAACCAATCCCATATTGTTGCAAGCATTTTGTTGGGGACGTGCCGTCAAAAATGAAAGGCAAGGTTGTGACTGTGATCCATTATCCCTGGTTGACTATTACTTTTTTTTTTTTTTTTTTCAATCCTGTCCTGGCCACTAAAGCGTGCTTTTCTGGCCCACCTAAAATGAACTGCACTGTTTTGGCCAAGATCCATTCTCCCCGATCTACTATTACTGAGATCAGGGGCCCACAGAGCGTAATATTTTTGGGATGAAGCGTGCTATTGTGGCCCGCCTAAGAAGGAAAGCACTCTTTTGGTTGTGATCCATTATCTTCAGTCAATTTATGCTGGGATTGGGGGTCGAGAGATACTGTAAATGTGTCGTGCGTGGCAGCTTTTTTCCCCATTCTTTTACCCTAAAAAAACAGCACCCGTGCGGCCGTGATCCATTATTCCTGGTTGACTAATGCTGACTAATTTGTTTTACATGCATTGAAAAGTGAAGCCATCACATTCCGTTATACTTGTATATTGACAATAAAGGCCCTTAAAATTCTATTTTGAATTTCAAATTCTGGTTTCCGTTAACCGCGATAGATTTACAAGGTAGTGCTTTGCAGACAGTCCTAAGTTCAATAAGCATCAGAAAATTGTGCAATTAAATTGTATTCAATGACATTTAAAAGCAACATTTTGCAAAATATAAGATTTCTACATATTTATTTATAAATGTGCGCCACTTTTATTTCAAAACCCCCCCCTTTTTTTTTTTACCTTTGTCTTCGGAACAGGGTGTCTCCATATAGAGCGGAGCATGTGATCATGGCACATGTGTGTTTAGGTTTTAAGAGAAAAAAGGACAGGATTCCACGTGTCTTGTATACAGTAGCATGCAGTACGTGTTTTCATTCAGGAACAGTCTCTTCGTTTACTACCCTCTTCCTTTTTTTATTGCATTTCATTCAAATATTAAAAGAATTGATCTTTTTTTTAAAGACACTGATCAAGTCAATCAATTTTCATGCCAGTTACAAATCTAATCACGATGAACCTGTTGTCTGATTGTGCATATATAGAATTAGATTAGCAATTGGTCAGAAACAAAAAAACTAAAAACCCAAAGAATTAAAACAAGTAATATTTCTATGTTTTCACTTTTTGTTGCAGGTATTCTAACAAGGAGATCTCAATTTCTGAATTAACATGGAAAATAATTTACTAGGTTTGAGAGCGTTCTTCATTCAGGCCCTGGTGCTGTGGAATGCTCTTCCCCCTGAGATTCGATCTGCAACCTCAGTGGAAATGTTTAAATCAAAGCTTGAAACACACTTCTATTCTATAGCATATGAATAACCTATATTTTATGTTGATAATATGTATTATTTGCGCTCATGTAGGTTTTAGATCAGGTGATGATGTCATAATAGTCAGTGGTTTGCAATAATCTGTGGTCTGTGCAGCCCTTTGAGACTCTTTGTGACTAAGGGCTATTCAAATAAACATGACTTGACTATTTATTATCATTACTATTTCAACACACTATTGCTGCAATTGTCTTTGCGCTATTTTTCATTGCACTATTTTCTGATGCACTTACAACTCGGGCCAGTCTACAAGGAACAACCTTTGAAATATCCTTTCCCAATATTTGTTTTATTCTATTTTTTCTTGAAGTCCTTCATTAAATGTTTATTCCAGAGTGCCACGTCCAAATTTGTTGTGAACTAAGTTGTTTAATTAATGACAATAAAGTCTATTCTATTATGTTTTATATCATAGGTATTAAATATACAGATTTAGTTGAAATGTGCTGTAAGACTTAGTTTCTTTGGCTTCTTTAGTCATAAATTGATTCCTTTTGCAGAATATTAGAGTTTTTGGCATAATTACCAATATTAAAACAAAGACATGTAATATTTCAGTTTGACTTACATTGTTAACTCATTTCTTTCATCTTTTCTCATCAAAATATGTTATGTGACTGTATTCAGGTGAATACCAAAATGAGTATACTTGAAAATGATGATACAATGTGATTCCTTTCTTTATTATTTATTATAATTTGCTTTCCTGAATATAATACTACCAGCCATGTGTCCCGAAAAAAGAGGAGAGAATAAGAGAGCCAGGGTTCCTCTTGCGATTGAAAATAATATAATTGTTTTATCAAGCTGGAATATGGCAATAAATAAAGATATGGAAAAGCTTCTCATGATTTGGATACGAAAAAAAGAGCTTGATGGGGACACAATCACGTTATCAAGGACAGAAATTAAGGAAGTGTTTGCCTGCTGGGAAAAACTACAGGCTCACAAAAAGCCATTCCGGAAAAACTATTTGAAAACTTTTAAAATCATTCTGAAATTTAGACAGAAACATTGATTGCTGGATCGCTATTTTATGTGTCCAGCGACTGAACCGGCACAGTGAGTGGGAAAAAAGCGTGCCAAGGCATTTAACTGACTTTTTACAGTTTATCATTTTCATTCGTTTTTTTTCCTTGATTTTGTTTGTTTTTTAACTGTTCTTGGCCCAAAATCTTAGCAATGCAAAGTAACTTTACTGTTTTCATTAGTTTAACTTTATTTTTTGTTTTTTTATAGTATGTGGTATAGTTATGAACATTGACTGTACCTACAGGGAAGTTGCGGTTCATTTAATGGGGGTTTGGTTGAATTTGATGACCTTGGAACAGATTATTCTTGTTTCAATTAATTTCAATAGGAAAACATGTTTCAATTTACAACGGTTTCATTATACAACTTCACTGCTGGAACCATTTGAATTCATAAGAAGAGGTACTGTACTTTGATCTAGTATTTTTAAATGATGATAATGATAAAGTTGGATCACCTTGGCTGGTCTTAACTCAAACAGTCAACCTGGGTGGTAAATATTTGTCCGGGGCCACCCACGCACCCGTTGTCAAAAACCACACAAAAGCAAAAGAGGCTCACAACACCATGGCCCTTGAGCTGTTTGCTGTTTTTACAAGGGGGTGGTGAGAAGGGGAAGGAAGGGGATGTACACAAAAGAGCAGGAAGTGTAACAGCATGCATGTGTGTGTTCGCTCCCGCAACAGAGTCGTGCCCGAAGAGATTCGTGGGAAATGAGCGAAGGAGGACGTGTCCCCGTCCCTGCAAAGCAGACCAGGATTGCGGCAACAAGCGGCAATGCTTGTGCGATGGCCAATGTGGGCTCAGCTGTGTGGCTCCAGGTAGCTTTCTTCTCCATTTGTGTGGGTGCAATACAAGGCCCAGTTGGTGTTGTGTTTACACACAGCTGTGTCAACACACTCGCGCCTGTCGGTAACTTGTTTCCGATTGCTGGTCTGGGAAAACTGTGCCAAAGTTGTTTCATACTGATGAGTGGGGTTGTGTTGGGTGTATGTAAAAGTGTTTGAGTTTTTAATGAGCGCTTACGGGAGTTATTGCAGGAAAAGGAATGTTCTGGGGTGTCCATAGGTGGCAACAAGTTTGATGGTATGTATTAGGGCTTCTAACTAGGGGTGGGCTATATACAGGGTGTCCATAAAGTCTCTTTACCATTTCAAAAATGGATTAAAAATGCAATTGATAAAATGTTTCATTCAAACGTGTTCTAATGATGTTCCTCAAGCCGTGATCTTCAGCTCTCACTGGAGCGGTTCGCAGCCGAGTGTGAAGATCAGCACAGCCAAGTCCGACCACGGTTCTTAACCGGAAAAGGGTGGCGTACCCTCCCCAAGTTAGGGATGTGATCCTGCCCCGAGTGGAGGAGTTCAAGTATTAAATAAAGTGTTGGATGCAGGAAGGATAAAGGAAAGATGAGCTAATGTAAACATTCGCCATTTTGTAGGATTCATTCAACACCACCTCTTTCAAAAAGAGATTCCATGAATCACAAAAAAGGAAAAAAAGGTTTAATAAACACTGAGTACAATTAAGTAAATCTGAATATCTAATAAATTGAATTTTTAATACATCTTTAAAATGGTAAAGAGACTTTATGGACAACCTGTATGAGAACAGGTTTGTCAAACAATGCGGCCAGCAGGCTATTCGGGCTGTTGGATGATTTAACCTGGCAAGCTGTAAAGTTCTGAGTAAGTCAAAAAAGACGCAAGTCATTAGTCATTTCTATCTATTTAAAAAAAAAAAATACAAACAGAATGCGCCGTCCCGTCGGTTGAGGCCCCTTTTCAAGGTTTCTTCATTTTCCTCATGGTGAGGTTTTTAAGTTTTTCCTTGCCCTGATGTAGGTTTTAGATCAGGGGATGGTGTAATGGAGAACTCTGCGGCCCTTTAAGACTCCTTTTGACTAAGGGCTGAACAAGTAAATATGACTCAGCTTGGCTTGAAGGTGTAAAGAGCTGACATCCAACCATCGGCACTGACACAAGTCAATACCAGGAAATAAACATTTGCAACGTGATGCATCCAACTAAAAATACACCAGTAAACTTCCTTTACCATTACCACTAGAAAATGGTAAACACACCCTTCCCAAAATGGAACTGCCAAAAAAAGTGGACACCGAGTGCAATGTTTTCCAGGAAAAATGGTCTGAGAATTATTTATACACCAAATTATCCAGTGCAATTTTATTTTATTCATAACTCCTGAGTTTGTTTATCTGATGTTCGTGGTGAGTTGGTTCAGATGTAAAACTGCATTTACTCAACTGTTATAATATACAAATAGTTAGTGTAGTGCTGAAAAACCAACCTAAATATTTGGTGTTGCTAATTTTTCTCTGGTCCTGCCCAACTAAGAACATGAGGTCTGGATCTGGCCCCCGAACCAAACTGAGTTTGATTTTTCTGTATTAGATCATTAATGACTATAAAGTGACAGTATGTAATTATTCACCACTAGAGTTCGTTGTAGCTTAGACTGGAGTTGATGCATGTGCATTCAAAGATGACCAATTACGGAAGCCCGGAGGGTACCACAAATTCTGAAGATTACTTCCATATTTTCTTGCATGAGCAGAGATGAATTTCAGTCTGTGACAGGACATGAAAGCTGGTGTTAATCGCCACAATGGCAACAGAAGATCGAGCGAGCTAGATACACCCGTAGAAGCTGAAGAGAGTCAATAGCTGGAGTTGGTCAGAACTGGTATAAGTGGCTAAATTCAGCAGCTTGCAGGAGAAGCTAGCAAGAAGAACAGTAAAAGATAACAAGAGCAAAGCAGAATTTCTCATGCATCTGGACCCTGAATCACGGATCTCAGCGACGTTCAGGTATAGAAGGAGAGTGACACCGAAGAACTCAGTAATCTTAAATCAAATGGCTTAAATAAAGCAAACAACAACAATGGTGGCTAGCAGTGAGCCATAGTCTACAGCCAAGTGGCTAACCCAAGTGGCTAGAGAAGGAAATAGTGGAAAGATGAAAGATGCCTGGATGATAGCACTTGTGGACAATCTAGACAATACAGAATCCCTTGAAAATTTTAAAGGCGGTCCACCCCCCCTCTATATATGATCACTTTTGTACTTCAAAAAACATAAAACAAATTGTACCTTAAGGTTTAGAATCTACTGCAGGTGAATGCTTATCATTGTGTTTACAGCAATAAACACCTGAGTGCCCATGTCTGTTTCTCTCCCCCACCAGGTCGCACTTGTCCCTGGCCTCTTCCCCCCCGAGACGACGCAGTGGTCAGTCTCCTTTCCCCCACTCACTCCTTCTCCGCTTTGCTGGAAGTCCGATGCAAAACGGGTTTTGCTTTTCCCGACGGCTTGAACGCAACCATTCGCCGTTGCCAGGGCGACCGTCAGTGGAGCGGGGACGAGCCCGTTTGTACAGGTAGGTGGTGTTATACTGTCACTGTCGTCTAGTTCACCCTGAATGCCCTTTGGATGAAATAGGGGGATATTTAAAATGCAAGATTTGCTCTCTAATCTAACACTAGAGGGCAAACACAAGATCTAGGCTTCCGAGGCTGAGACATTGCAAAGGGCTTGTTTCAAATAATTTTAGCATATTTCTTTAATTAATATGTTTCATTTCTGGGTGAAACTCAAGTGTTGTCATATTGAATCTAAAACTACAACAACCACACGGTTATCTTGTTTCTGCTTCTCTCCAACCACTAGGGGATGAACACATGATCTAGGCCAAGGGTGGTTATCATGATCTACTGGTGGATCCCAGATTTAGTACTAGTAGATCACAGTTGTTTTATTTTGAATAAACACATGGCTAGGTGCCCCTTGGCCGAGTCAGTGCGAGAGATGCCTGCACTTTTTTTTTTAAAAGGAGTTGTATGGAACTTGGAACTTCTTTACTCGCTGGCGCCATCTTCTGGCTTATGTCATCATTGCAGCCTCATTTAGCTCATTCATAAGTGTGATCAAATATGTGTATTTCTTAGACGTGTTTGAATAAATATCATTTTATCTTTCATTGGGTTTAGGTTGGGGTTTTGATTCTGCTTGAAGCAGGCCTTTTCTTACTTTCATCATTTTCATGCTACACTAAATCAAATAAAATAAAAAACAAAAGCCACGGAGAAAAGCATGACATCACTCTCCAGCACTCCCCCCACCCCCAATTTCTTCAACCAAATGTGTAACAAAGCTATGGTAATGTAGCTAAAGCTTTACGAATACCCAGTACCCCAGCTAAAAACATTAAAATAACAAAATAATATTTACTAAGTACTACTTATGTGTAATATGTTTATATGATTAAATAGGGCAAATAAATATAAATGCAAAAGAAAATTCATATTTTACTTACCTCTGGCGAGACAAGACTTGGAATGGTTGAGAGGTGTAGCAGGTGGATGCAAAAGGGGGAGGAGAGGTTGGATTAAGATTAATACAGATTTATAATCTTTGCCCTCAGAACATTCCATTGCTTATTTTTAATATTTGTCCTGATCGTCGATTGGTTATGGCCATGCAACTTAGTGAGGGTAACAAGTTGTGTGCCCTTCTCGGTATTTCTTTACTATCTTAAGCTTTGTTTACACGGTTATCTCGTTTCTGTTTCTCTTTTTAGCATCACTGCGAGTCTTGGGCCCAATACCTAATACATTCAGTACGAAAAATACAGTATTGTATCACCGACTCGCAATGTTTTTACAAAGAACACAAAATTCAGAAATTAATAAAAAGAAATGTATTCCGGGATGTAGTTCAGTCAATAGCACGTTGGCATTTTCATGATGCCGTGGCGCAAACTAATAACAGACCATCATTTAATCCTTTGTTGACCAATAACAACCAGACATCTTAGAGACTCGCCATACGCATCAACACTGCAAAGTTTTTTTTCTCACAAAAAATATTGACATCAAAGAAACACGGAGCGAGAACAACCAGTCACGTTTTTAATTTTAATATTTTTCTTCTCTACACGCGTCCGAAAATGGAGGGTAGCTCTTGTGTAGTTGTCGGCAGGAGACAAAATACAGACGAGTCCTCAAGTACGAAGGCCATTGTGTTGGAGTGGCCTCCTCGTCGCTATAGCGACCACATCTGCGGCGCCGGAAAAATATTTTGCAGTCAGCCTTGCACCTTGCTCGTAAACACGTACGCTCACGCGGACAAATAACAAACCGCAATAAAGGCGCAGGTTTATTATAAAGGGAATACTGCTCCATTTTCGTGCCTTTTTTGTGTGTTTCAGAACTTTACACAGAAAATGATAAAAAAAAACAAAAAAAAACATAAGTATAACAGTAAAAACGTGTATCTTAATATTTTTTCCGGCATATTTAAAGGTGCTGTACGGAATATGTACATTTCTTACATTCTGCCATTTTCTGGCTTAATGTCATAATCGCAGCCTGAGTCAGCTCATTTATGAGTATTTGCATTTATTTGATGCGCTCTAATAAACTCTGCATCTTTTCTCACTTTTACCGTTTTCATGCTAAACTAACAAAAAAACTGCAATGACGAGCATAAATTCACTCTCCAACCTCCCCCATCTCCATCTACCTCATGTTTTGCGTGTTGCCAACAGCGATGTCAAAAGTAAGAAAAAAGCAGATACGCGCAGCAGAAAATAAATTATAAAGGCTATTTGAACATTGTCAACACATAACAGAGAAAATATTCTACTTAAAATTTTCTAAGGACACCTTAAACGACGCACCCCACCTTTAATCAAGCAGTTACCACCCACAGACACCTTTGGGAAAAAAAAAATCAAACGTCAAGTGAATCCTTTTTATATCTAAAATTATTATCCATTATCTGCACCACTTATCCTTAGTAGGGTATATCTATCCCAGCTATCTTCAGGCAGGGGGCAGGGGACCCCCTGAACTGGTTGCCAGCCAGTCGCAGGGAACGCAGAGACAGACAAGTCACTCGCTCATTCACACCTAGGGACAATTTGGACCGGCCAATTAACCTGACATGCATGTTTTTAGAATGTGGGAAGAAACAGGACTGCCCGGAGGAAACCCACGCAAGCATGGAAAGAGCATGCAAACTCCGCACTGAAAGGCTGGTAGCTGAATTCGATCCTATGACTTTAGAAATGTGCGGCGGACGTGCTAACCACTCAGCTGCCGTGCCGTGAATATTATTTTTTTCAATATTTACAATTTGTTTTAATGTGTTTTTCTATTAAATATTAAAAGTATTTCGTAAAATCGGACAATTATTCGACCATTCTATATTTTTCTTAAAATTATTTTACGGATTTTAAATAGACTTTTCTAATCAGTGATGCAGTCCTACACTGTCGTACTGTATTTATTCTCCATAGGTACCAAGGCTTGCAAGGGTGCTAGAGGGAGAAGTAAAAACACTACCCAAAAAATAAAAAGAAGGAGCACACATCATTACATTTGCTAAGGAATATGACCATAATCAATTGCGACAATTATAAACTATAAGAAGGAGATTTCAGCAAGGAGTCACTGTCAAACCAAAGGTAAAAAACTAATTCCCCCCTTACTTTGTATATTTATTCATAATGCAATGTAATCGTCTACATGTATTTTACACGTAATTAGTACGTGCTTCATACCAGTGCTTCTCAATTGGAGGGATCCAGAAGGCCAAACACTGATACAGTGAATAATATGCGATATGGATTTTTTGGGGCGTGAAAACTAAGCTAATGCAGTTTAGCGTTTTAGTTTCATTGAAACTATAGCCGATTAAAGCAAATATTTTTACTTGAAGTGTTTTAGTTTTGCTTGTCATTAAATAAAAACATGAATATGTTTTACTATTCTGATTTAAAGTGCACATTTCATTTATACCAACTTTAGAAGTAGATTATTTTTCTTGGTTTGAGTCGCGGCTTGTAATTAAAGCGGGATGGTGGGTCCTGAAGTCAGACCAATTGAGAACCACTGCTCAGTTGATGTTTTATCTGGGGCACTGGGAGTTTGGAATGCATTAGCTATCCTATGCGATATGGCAATTTCACTTTACAACTTCTTCTGTATTGTGATTTAAACCATGTGATCATTTTCCCTATGACTATGAAATGTATGTTGTAATGATGGAAGACATGATAATGACTTTAAAATAACTAATAGAGGAAGCATCCAAGTTTATTTGGGGGAAAGGTCTCTTAAAAATAAGCCTTTGGCTTCAACCTATCATACTCTTTTTCTTTTCTGCTGATTTATTTGCTGCAAATAAATTATAAAAACAGAACAAAACTATCTGGTCACCATAGGCAGGATTTGATCAATTATCACACGGTAAAATATGTGCTATCGCGCATCCCTAATTTGTACCTTGTTACTTCCCACGTCTGTATATAAAAAGCATTTTTTTCTCAAGCTCAGGCACCCCCCCTTACCCAACACCGCTTTTGGCTTCCATTGTAAAGCCATGATCCGAGGTCTCTCGCATGGAAGAGGATAAGAGGAAGAAAGACATGAGAGGAGGAAGAAAAAGGCCTGGAGCAGCATGACCGGTGCAGCCCTTTCTCTCTCTCTCGTTTTTCTTTTTCTGTGACTCTGCGGACTGTGATGGTTCGCCTACACGGCGAACGAAAAAAACGAAGCCCTCTCCACAATGCGAACACATCTCGGTTTGCATCTCTGCGTGCCACTTTGACAGTGATCGGCCGCCCACATCCTCTCAGCGGGGATGAAGGAGCTCACAAACGCGCTAGCAAAGAGGCGCTCTCACACGTTTTAGAAACCCACCTACCTTCTGGACGGCTACTCCACTACACACACAATGCTGTCCTCATTTTACATTTTACGGCCTTCCCGATTATATATGCGTCGGGATCTTAGAAAGCGGCTTTCATCTAATAGATGACTGGGGAAAGTGGACAGAAGAAAAAAAACGTTCCTTTAGGCGGGGCACATTGATGCGCTTCAGTGGCCTGAACTGAAATACGTTCTTTGTTTGATGGCCCCAGTTTACAGCAATACTTGACCATGGCCGCACGGCTGCTTTTCATTTTAGGCAGAAAAAAATGACCAAAAGACCCTCCACGCATGACACGAATGTGGTCTTTTAGTTTCGGCTCTCAGCAATAGTCAACTGAGGATAAGGGATTGCGTCCAAAAGGAGCAGTTCCTTACCCACAACGGTTAGCTTTAGTGGCCCAAACCAAAAAGAAATACGCACTGCTTTCAGAGATAGTCAATCGGAGATAATGGATCACGGCCACAACCCTGCATTTGATTTTAGGCAAGCCAGAACAACCCTCTGCTGGTTCTCGCTCTCAGCAATATGGTGTTGGGGATAGTGGATGGCGGCTGCATGAGTGCAGCTCATTTTAGGTTGAAATACAGTGACTTAAAAAAATAGCCGCCAGGCCTGATGAAATCCCGCTCTCTCGGTCCTTGCTCTAAGCAATATAGGATTCAGGATATTGGATCGCAGCTGCATGAGTGCAGTTCATTTTAGGAAGAAATACAGTTGCCACCCCCAACAAAAGCGCGCTTCGCAGGGCATCGCTTGCAGCAATATGCCATTTGAAATAAAGGATCGTGGAATATTGTTCAACCCACATTTAGAAGCGTGGAATAGCGTGGGAGAAGAGTATTTAGGGTAGTACACAGCTACCTATTCTTTCAATACAATTACATATATCCTTACTTCTACCTTAACGATAATGTGGATATTTTACCCACCTCTGTCCATCTTTTATTCTCAGTGTACGGATGCATCAGTAAAAAAGAGAAAAATGACAGAGATGATACACCTGCCTCATTGCACTTTGGTGCTGCAGCATGTGTGGGAGGCAGCAGTGTTGAAGCGAGCTCCAGGCTCTCATCCACGGCCAACCGCCCTCACCCATACGTGCCTTTACATTCTCACTGTACAAAAAAGACCCCTCTCCTCCCCCTTGTTTGATGGCGCTCCCCCCGAGAAACCTGCTCTCTATATTTTTATGAGCACTCGGAAACTTTTTCCGGAGCTGACGACTTGTTATACAACAGCGCTGTGGAATACATAGCATATAAAATATCGATGAAGACAAAATATCTTCCAGATGAAAATGTGGTCTTAAAACATAAATACAACTGAAATGTACAGTAGACCCAACGGTATCCATCAATTATTTGTTCTGAGTTGGGGGTCATAAAGTAAAATTGCCGTATGGCTGGGGATAGACACCTATTGTAAATAGTTAAATGCGTTCCAAACCCCTGGTATCTCAGGTAAAAACAATAATAAAACAAAATACTATATACTAAGTATTTCTTATGTGTAATATATATGCATAAAAATAAATACAATTACATTTTATTTACCTTTGGTGTGGTGTGACTTGAGCTTTTACGGTTAAGTTCATGGAGGCAGGTAGAGAGGAGACTGCTTTGGTGGATTAAAAATGAAACCGATTTAAAATCTTGAGAATTGTCATGCACTTTGAAGATTTTGTTACTTGAATCCCCTTGTTCTTCGTAATAATGTTCAGATGGGCAATTGGTTACAGACATGCAATATGTGCTATCATCATATTTCTTGATAATCGCAAGCTTCTCTTCCATGGTTATCATGTTTTTCTTCTCCCTTTAGGATCACTTGAGCTTTGGACCCATAGCAAATAAATAGAGTAACATAATACAGTATTGCATCATAATAATATTTAAATCGATACACTTTCCTATGGTCCAAAATAAACTTCTACGTCCAAAGTTGCCACGTCGTAAATCAGTGAATTATTGATAAATGTTACCTAGTTTTTTTTAGTTCAAACAAATATGAATCTTATGTGTTCAAATGTTTAAGACTTTCAAAAATCGGTTATAAGACATTTTAACCACAATAAAGGCCTTATTTTTAGAATAATGAATGCAATGCCCTTAAAGACTTTTCAAGGATCCACGGGAAACCTGCATCAGGGTTCGCACACATCATGGCCAATTTCCAGCACTTTTTAAGGACTATCGAAGCCAGTTTTCCAATTTCTCCAGTACTGTTAAAATAAGACTTTCGGTGTGAATTACTTATTTGGCAAAGCCACCAATTCCTTTGCTATTTGAATATGCAATTTTTAATCGTGTGTATTTCTCATCTTATCTCATTAGCTGCACCGCTTATCCTCAGTAGGGTCGCGGGGGTGCTGGAGCTCATCCCAGCAATCATCGGGCAGTGGGCAGGGGACACCCTGAACTGGTATCATGACAAATTATTTTTTAGATCTTGAGTAAGTCATTAATGTTTTTGTTTTTCTAGTTAAATCTCCCCCCATATAAGTGTTAAAAAATGACATTAATATGTAGTTTACATTTTCTGTTACAAGAAGTTCTTTCCATTACAATTTTCCGCTGGGAAGCATGGCCCATAATAAATGTTCATAATTGATATGTATTTGTTGCATTAATATACATTTCATAGTTCCTTGTTTAGGTGTAGCATGCACCTGTCCTCTTGGGTGCAACCTGGAGTGTTGCTTCATATGACAATGCCATAAGAACTAAAATCAACTGCCATTAATCATGAGCGAAAAAGAAATGCAATGGCAAAGCCAGGCCACCAGAGAGCAGTGTCGGTGTCGATTTTAAACAGACTTTTTGGGAACCATTCCAAGCGTTTACAAGCACTTCACCCAAAACACTTGATTAAAATTCAAGCATTTTCAAAGAGTTCAAGCAGCTGTACCAACCCCCTAAATTATGTCTTTTATTTTCCTTCCAGGATTGGGGCACCCGGATCTAACTTCAAACCCCTCGACCTGCGTCCTCCCCCCTGAGGTGATGAGCACCTTCAGCGTGGAGGGCACAGCCACCCTGGGGACGTCCATCCGGTACAGATGCCTGTCTGGGTAAGTGAGTTGGAAAATAAGGTAGAGGGCCTCTTTTTAAAGAAAGTGGGGGGCGGGGGTGTTGTGGCGGGGGGTCAGGCTGCCAGTGTGTGTAGGCTGAAGCTGCATGCAAAGCTGAAGTGGTACGGAGGTGGATGTGGAGGAAGTGACAGAGCGTGAAGAAGAAGAAGAAGATGGACGGATGAGGTGTTGGAGAGCGAGGGGGTTGACGGCTCATGAATGGCCATGTGCCGGTGAGGGAGGTTTATTATTGGTATACAAGGCCGAAGGATCAGCCAAATCAACACCTTGAAAAGATAAGGTAATTAAGCGACATATATTCAGCCTCAAACAACAAGTTACTCAAATAAATAGATTCTTTATGGTCTGTGAAGAATGACTCAATTAAAAGGGTAGCGCTGCCTAATAAATTGAACACAACAAATCTATTTCAAATATAACTTTGATTTGTGTTTAGGTTTTATTTGAATGTATTTGATCTAAAAACATATAAACTGCATCTTGTAACTGTTAATTTATATTTTAATGAGTTTATTATAGCGCACCAACACTATGTTTTTGTATCAGTGTTGCTACTATCCTTGTTTTAAGGTATAGTACTTACGATGGTGCCCAACACTATCAGGCACCTAAAATTTAACATTTTAAAAATAAATCCATCCATCCATTATCTGCACCGCTTATCCTAAGTAGGGTCATGGGGGTGCTGGAGCCCATACCAGCTATCTTCGGGCAGTGGGCAGGGGACACCCTGAACTGGTTGTCAGCCAGTCACAGGGCACACAGGGACAGACAACTCACTCGCTCATTCACACCTAGAGAAAATTGGACCGGCCAATTAACATAATATGCATGTTTTTTGAATGTGGGAGGAAACAGGAGTGCCCAGAGGAAACCCACGCAAGCACAGGGAGAACATGCAAACTCCACACAGGAGGTTTGAACTCATGACCTTGGAACTGTGCCGCATACGTGCTAACCACTGTGCCACCCTTAAAAATAAATGTATATATGTTGTATATATATTATATATAAAGTGTGTAGCCATTATCCATCTACTATCTGCACCGCTTATCCTAATTTGTGTCGCGGTGGTGGTGGAGCCCATCCCAGCTATATTTGAGCAGTGGGCAGGGGACACCGTGAACTAGTTGCCAGTCAGTCACAGAGACACACATCACTCTCACTCATTCACACCTAAGGACAATTTGGACCGGGCAATTACCCTGACATGTATTTTCTTTGGAATGTGGTAGGAAACCCACAAAGGCATTCCATCATTTTTCTTTTTCAATATACACATTAAAGCATTAAAAAAATAATGAGTTTTACTCAAAGTGATACCTAGTTGTGAAAAAACTTCATACATTTAAAAATATATATTCATTAAATAACAGGCCAAATTTCATGTACTAACATATGAACAAGCATTTAAAAAAAAACCTCCTGGGTCCAGAAAGTTGCATCTAAAATACATAACATGAACCTAAACCAAAGGGAACAGACAAATGGTCCGCTATTTTGCTGCTACAGTAACTCAAAAACATCAAAAAGCTTTTGAAAAAACTACATGTAAAACGGTATTTTGGTCAATTTGATTCTCTGTAGTGTTTTCCTTCTTGTTCTTATTCTTTTTAGCACTAGTTTTCTATTGCACGACATAATACAGCGACATCTAGAGGTCAAAAAATACACACTGCCCCTTTGAGTATGTGTGAAATACGGTATTTCAATCTATTGGCTCGGTACACATAATTAATTACTGTATAGCCTTATAACCCGGTGCGTCCTATATACTGCAGAATAGGGAGAAAATGCATAAAGTATATGTGTGTTAATACACAAAGTCTTACAGTGTACTACCTTATTAGTGAAATGATTGATCAATTGAAAAACAGTACTGGCAGTGAAAATACCGGCACACATACGAAAAGGTTTTTGGTTTTATCTCATTATCACACTATATTTACTCATGGTGCCAGAAACGAAAGTTAGAAATCAGAAAAAAACAGAAAGTCGCCCTGAAAGATAAACGTAGTCATTTTTCGTCATCGTGCTTTTTTGCGTTTATTCAGATGTTTCAAGACGAGTTTGTTTTCTACATTCTCTAACATTCGTTTCTGTCACTGTGAGTAAAAAAAAGTGTAACACAGTAACGAGATAAAATCCAATGCATTTTTATATGTCATCTGTATCACTAGCGGTTTAATGGTAAGGATTCGGTGCTCTCACTGCCAAGACCTGGGTTTGATTCCCGTTGATGTTTTGTTAGCTTGGTCAGCGATATTTTCAACCCATCGATCATCGCACTAATATAAAATATCTCTTACTATGCTTTAATTCCATGCAGATTGTAAATGGGAAAAAAACTATTAAAAGAAGACTAGTTTGAGTGCCTTCTAATCCGGTGCACTTCGTAGAGCGGAAAATATGCTACTTAAATTGATCATGGACCCCTCGCTTTGGCCAGGGGCCCCAATTCATTGAGCAAAGCGGGTCATGATTTTGAATGGACTCCCACAACTGACTCATCTGTAGAAGCGGGATGAGTGGAAATGTGAGCTGTCCGCAGCGGAAAATAAATCATTCACACCTTTTTTTCCTTCGTCTCCCTCTGTCTCGTTTGTGTTTTGCATTCCTCGAGCAACTTCTACTGTCACATGTCACTCAGCAGCCATCTGCTGTTATTTTGACAAATAGGGCCGACATTGAGGGAAAAGCCGAGAATTTCTGCCAAGAAGACGGAAGCTGGCAGCATCCGCACCCAGTCTGTAAAAGTGAGTGAAAAGAAATGAAATGCAACGTTTGTTTTGTTTTCGTCTTTATTCCTTCCTTCCTCCTGAACCTCAGGGACGTAAGTGTTCACTCATTAGAGTCCTACTCCGGGAAGTCAGAAAGATGGTCAACCAAGTACAAAAAGGAGGATGACTAGCAATGTATTTCTTTCAATTGGTCTGTTTTACGGCGCTTTACTGCTATCTAGTGGTAGAAAATTATATGACATGGGTTATTGTGAAAATACTCAACTTGAGATCAAAAAGAAGACCTGGATAATTCAAGTCAAGTATTTGTATAACCCAAGAGGTCGCATTGGTTTCCAAATTTTGGTCAGGTGACCAATCCTGGAGACGGATCCCATTTTTTTTTTTTTAGATTTATGAATGTTTATACACGCA
Organism: Urocampus carinirostris; assembly: GCF_059441175.1. Classification (NCBI taxonomy): domain Eukaryota; kingdom Metazoa; phylum Chordata; class Actinopteri; order Syngnathiformes; family Syngnathidae; genus Urocampus; species Urocampus carinirostris. Next base: position 49,830,930 of record NC_142350.1, on the reverse strand, counting down.
GACATTCAAATGTTACATTTCTTTTGAAATAAACTAGTCCCATCAAATTGGTTTTGAAGCAGTCGTCAAATCTTATATATGAGGTTTTCAAACACGAGATATTATATTTTGTAGTAGTTGTATTTCTGTAGTAGTATTTCTGTCGTAGACACAAAATGAGACCATGGAGACAAAGTTGGTAGCCCCCCACCCAAAAACTTTTTTTAACTATTAAATATATATATATATATATATATATATATAATTAGTTTTTATATTTTGACCATTTTCATTCAGCAGGGCAGATGAAAAAGCCTGTGGCCCGCAGGCCATAGTTTTCGCTCCCCTGTTCTACATGGTGGTGTACATTAGATCCAAGCACCGGTATGATGGCTCAAAATGCAGGCACTGTGCAACAACCAGAATAAAAAAAACTAGTTTCTAAAATTATATGTTTTTTTAAATATTTTTAATTACTTTTTAATATTTTATTATAAACAATCTTTTTTTTTTTCCATTTTTATAAAATAATAATCGGAACATCTGCTTTTAAAACAGGTACTTAAAAATGGTAATCCTTATATTATTACAGTATGCCACAAATGTGAGTGCACCCTTTACATTTCTGCAGAGATTTAATTATAACGTTAACTGAAGAAACATCGCTTTTACATGAGGTCTGACAACAAAGACTTTGGTTTACAGGAAAGATATCCTCTGGTCTGATGAGACAAATATTGATTTATTTGGTTAAATGGTGAGAAGCATGTGGCGCGGCAACCAGGTGTCATACCTAAAGTCAAGCATGATGTTGGGAATGTCATGGTTTGGGGCTGAATGAGTGCAGCAGGAGTTGGGGAGTTTCATTTTATTGAGAAAAACATAAACTCAAGCATGTACTTTGAAATTCTGGAGCAGAGAATGATCCCCTCCCTCCTGAAACTGTGTCGCAGTGCAATGTTCCAGCCTGACAATGACCCCAAATACACTTCTAAGATGGTCAAGGCTTTTCTAAAGAGGCTAAGGGTAAATGGTGATGGACTGGCTAAACATGTCTCTAGATCTAAATCCAATCGCTGTCGTGTAATCACTATCTAACTGTATGGTAATCGCTATTTTGCATGGTGACATGATCCCAAAAGACATGACGTAACGAACTAGGAGGAGAGCGAAAAACGGCGTCAGGTCTGTCAAGGGAGCACGCTGTCATTGGCGTTCTTTAGCCAAAGTAATGCACCGCTTTTGACTGTCAGTAACGAAAACTGCGTTAAAATGGCGGACAAAGTATCTAGTCAGATTACCCCGCTACTGAATAAATAAATCCCAACACTGGCAAAAACCCTCCTGAAAACTTCTTTTGTATGCGTGGGTCAGAGGTAAACTGCAAGCACCCGGGCGAGGTGGCGCAAGGTTACGTGGTCGCCGTGCAGAAGACTGATTACGAGGTGGGCTTCGACATCCACTACCTGTGCAAGAAGAACTTCCGGCTGGACGGACCTCAGAAAATCACCTGTTTGCCTGATGGGAGTTGGAGCGCAGCGCCCCCTTCCTGCAGAGGTGAGCAACGGTTGTGTGTGCGTGTGTAAGCAACAATAACTGTGTGGTTAAAGAACTTTGCCTAATTGGGATATTCTGGGCTTTTTCCCACTGTTTCCTTGTCGAGCCACTCATGTTAGCCACTTGGCTGCAGGCTATGGCTCACCGCTTGCTGCTATCGTTAATGGTATCTGCTCCGTGTAAAAAAAGCTTGCTACGTCCTTCAGTTTTTTACCTTTTCCACGTTTTTTTCTCTAGCCCCTAATCTTACTTTTTGGCTTAAGGCTATGGCTATCTGCTTTTGCTAATGTTGGCAATTTCATGCAAAAACAAGCTTGCTTGGGTTCAGGTATCTTCAACTCCCCCCCACTGTTTTCTTCTCTGGCCATTCATGGTAGGCAATTGGCTGCAGGCTATGGCTTGCCACAAGCTTGTTATTGCTAGGTGCTCCTTCCACAGCCTGTTGTGCAAGTGATTGGGTTGAGTTCCTTGGTTCAGGCATCTGATGCTTGTCAACTTGAAACTTTTTTAAACCCTTTCCTTCTCTGCTGCAGGTTCTGGCACACCGCTATTGTTATTGTTCGGTGCTCCTTGTAAATAAAGCTTGCTTGGACCTTCAGTTCCATTTCCGGAATTCAAGCATTTGACCCTCATTGTATTTGATACATTTTCCATCGTTTTCTTCTCTAGCCACTTATCTCGCTGAGTTCCATGAAACAGGGTCCAGACTTTGGTCTCGACTTTTTTTACAAGGCTTTTTCATAACTCCCTTACTAACTGCTTAAGGTAGCCAAGATATTATGGCTGTGAAATTTTGCGTAGTGGTTTCCTCTGGGCTTTCCTCCGTAGTGTTTTCTACCAATGGGTTTCCATTCTAAGCTACAACAACCCCTAATGGTGAATAATATCACAGAGTCCCTTTAAATAATTAAACATACAATACCAGAGTCAAAATGTTATAGTGATAATATGATTTGTCAAAGGGCGGCACGGCGGCTGTGTGATTAGCAAGCAGCCCCACGGTGACAAAATCCACATATCTTATATTTTCTGCTGTATATGTGTTTAGCCATGGTCAATATATTTAAGAACAAGTTATCCGTCTTTTTCTGTGGTATGGAATGGCGGGCGCCATCTACTGTTAAGGAATTTAAATGACCCTCAATTATTTTCTTCTTTTCTTAGCCACAATATGCCAAGGCAAATACCCACTAAAAACAGGTCTGCTAGTCAATTTTGAGTCCTGACCCCACAGTTGAAAAACACCATGATAATGTTTTTTCAACTATGAGACATCCCCCTATGCTAAAATGAGTAGGACACCCCTGGTCTTGACCAATTTCCGCTTGCTTTTCCCAGCCCGCTGCCTGATCCCGGCCGAGCGCAGCCGAGTGATGATTGACGGCACCAAGCGTTGGCCTTTCGACTTGACGGACGGCATGGTCCCTCACGGAGAGAACGTCACTTTCTTCTGCAAGCAACCCCACCAGCACTGCAGCTTCACTGCCACGCAGACCTGCCTCGATGGCAACCTGCAGCCGCCCACCTGCTACCTCGGTAAATCACGCCGCTAGGGCTAGCCAGAGGTGGGTATAGTAGGCAAACATTTCACCCAAGTAAAGGTACTATTACTTCAAAGCATAATGACTCAAGTACAAGTAAAAAGTGCTCATATAAATCAATACTTAAGTTAATAAGTACTTGGTGAAAAAATACTCAAGAACCAAGTAACATTAGCAACCTCTTATTTTTTTTCCCAAACAAAAATTCAATCAGCTCATCAAAGTCCAAGTCTGTGTAATTGTAAGTCTTTGTACAGTTTGTTTAGGTGACCCCTCTGTGGATAACAAACAGATTTTATATATACAGGGAGTGCAGAATTATTAGGCAAGTTGTATTTTTGAGGATTAATTTTATTATTGAACAACAACCATGTTCTTAATGAACCCAAAAGTCTCATTAATATCAAAGCTGAATATTTTGGAAGTTGGAGTGGGGCTTTTTTAGTTTTAGCTATTTTAGGAGGATATCTGTGTGTGCAGGTGACTATTCCTATGCATAATTATTAGGCAACTTAACAAAAGACAAATGTATACCCATTTCAATTATTTATTTTCATCAGGGAAACCAATATAACAGCTCAACATTCACAAATATCCATTTCTGACATTCAAAAACAAAACAAAAACAAATCAGTGACCAATATAGCCACCTTTCTTTGCAAGGACACTCAAAAGCCTGCCATCCATGGATTCTGTCAGTGCTTTGATCTGTTCACGATCAACATTGTGTGCAGCAGCAACCACAGCCTCCCAGACACTGTTCAGAGAGGTGTACTGTTTTCCCTCCTTGTAAATCTCACATTTGTTGAGGGACCACAGGTTCTCTATGGGGTTCAGATCAGGTGAACAAGGAGGCCATGTCATTAGTTTTTCTTCTTTTAGACCCTTTCTTGCCAGCCACGCTGTGGAGTACTTGGATGCGTGTGATTTAGCGTTGTCCTGCATGAAAATCATGTTTTTCTTGAAGGATGCGGACTTCTTCCTGTACCACTGCTTGAAGAAGGTGTCTTCCAGAAACTGGCAGTAGGACTGGGAGTTGAGCTCGAGTCCATCCTCAAACCGAAAAGGCCCCACAAGCTCATCTTTGATGATACCAGCCCATACCAGTACCCCACCTCCACCTTGCTGGCGTCTGAGGCGGACTGGAGCTCTCTGCCCTTTACCTATCCAGCCACGGGCCCATCCATCTGGCCCATCAAGACTCACTCTCATTTCATCAGTCCATAAAACCTTAGAAAAATCCGTCTTGAGATTTTTCTTGGCCCAGTCTTGACGTTTCAGCTTGTGTGTCTTGTTCAGTGGTGGTCGTTTTTCAGCCTTTCTTACCTTGGCCATGTCTCTGAGTATTGCACACCTTGTGCTTTTGGGCACTCCAGTGATGTTGCAGCTCTGAAATATGGCAAAACTGGTGGCAAGTGGCATCTTGGCAGCTGTACGCTTGACTTTTCTCAGTTCACGGGCAGTTATTTTGCGCCTTGGTTTTTCTACACGCTTCTTGCGACCCTGTTGACTATTTTGAATGTAACGCTTGATTGTTCGATGATCACGCTTCAGAAGCTTGGCAATTTTAAGAGTGCTGCATCCCTCTGCAAGATATCTCACTATTTTTGACTTTTCAGAGCCTGTCAAGTCCCTCTTCTGACCCATTTTGCCAAAGGAAAAGAAGTTGCCTAATAATTATGCACACCTGATATAGGGTGTTGATGTCATTAGACCACACCCCTTCTCATTACAGAGATGCACATCACCTGATATGCTTAATTGGTAGTAGGCTTTCGAGCCTATACAGCTTGGAGTAAGACAACATGCATAAAGAGGATGATGTGGTCAAAATACTCATTTGCCTAATAATTCTGCACTCCCTGTATATATATATAAAATGTGTGTGTGTGTGAGGCTACAGCTATACCGTATATGCTGTGCATACAGTACAGTTAAAAAAAAAAAAACCTTCCTCACCTTGTTCACAAGTACCACCTGGTGGTTGATTGGTTAACTGATCAAATCCAAATCCAATAAACGAGGTCTGTGGCAAAATGAATGCGCCTTAGCAGAGACATACAGACACGGACTTACGTGGAGGGGATTTAAGTAACAGGTTCAATGTAGCCTAATGTAGCTGATTAAGAGTACAGTTTCTTCTTCACAAATATACTTAAGTAAAAGTGGAAAGTATAGTGATTTAAAAAAAAAAAAACTATAAGTACAAAATGTCCCAAAAGGTACTCAAGTAAATGTAACTCATTACTACTCACCTCTGGCGCTAGCTACCCGCTTGCTAACTCAGTAAACAAAGCTGCTAGCGCCACCTACCCAGCTCTGAACCGAACAACCTGTTTTTGATTTGCAGAGCCCACGTGGCTGCAGTTCAAACTCTTCCCTCACCGGCTGGTCTCAGAGATTGAAGCGTGCGCTGAAGACTGATTTGTGGATGAGGAAAGTTTGCAATAGAAAAAAACTTTTAAAAAAATAACTAAGAAATAATTCAACATATTCATGATTGATACATGAGTGATTTGTTCTTGACAAATGACTGACATCTCGTTAGTCACGCCTACAGTCGGTCACTGATTGATGAAAACAACCAGACACGGTACTTAAAATACTAAGGATGCACAATAACCATTTTTATCTACTGATAACCAATAAGATCCTGCTTCTAACGACCGATACCGATAATCGATCCCTTTTTACCTGAATGCTATATTTAGGAGAAAAAAAAAGCAAAATCAATGTTTTATGCGAGTATTTATGTTTACAGTTACAATAACATTATATAGCTTTGGTAAACATGTTTCCAAGAGGTAGTGTTAGAGATTTATTTTGCTAATCAATAATCAGTTGTAATTTTGTCAGTAAGCACTAATAACAGTAGATATTGTTATAAGCAGCCAAATGCTAACATAGAACTTTTGCAAAATGTGCAAATGATTATGATGTGTGTGATCATTTTGTGTAAATATGAAACTACTAAACATTTCACAAGTGCTCAATTCTTCATGTTATACTTGTCTTGGAAAATGAAAATATATCACTCACTCTTATCAAGTGGCACTATCTTGACTGAATACATTACAAGTTATAATAAATTAAAACAAATATTCAAATACTGATGCAGAGAAGGAAACTGCATAGGGAAAATGTAACGTTTTGCCAATTCCGGATGTAAGATTTCATGACTTGCCAAAGGAGTACTAACATTCGAATATGAACACTACACTTTGTGTACGAAAAGTAACACATTGTTCATGATTAAGAAAGACACTTGTTTGCTGACTTGGTCGTCAATCCTAATCAACAAGCTTTCATTATTAATTAAATCAGAAATGCACAAACACATGCAGAAATGAAACAAATAATGAAAAACTAATATATATATATATATATATATATATATATATATATATATATCAGTACAGGACTACCTTATGTTCAGAAGCCAAACAATCACAGCAGCCTGTACACATCCTGAGCCATTTGATCGGTGAGCTCTCCGTTACCTCGTCCACATTCCAAAGAGTTAAAAAGGGAGACCCAACCAAGTTGTGCTACTCCTACTTCTATAGAAAAACAAAATATGTTCTAATGAATGAAAAAAATGCTTAGAAATTTTCTACAAATTAGTGTCAGCTTATTAAATACTATCACATGGCAACAACTGGCTAATGTTCGGATATTTTTTCGGGCTGATAACCGACTTAATATTTGGCCGTTATTGATCCAATAACTATGGGTCCTATAATTATCGAGCATCCCTATGAAACACAGTTGGGGAAAAAGTATTTAGTCACCCAATTGTGCAAGCTCTATTTGGATTTCATCTGACTAAAGAACATTCTCGCAGTCTTCTTCAAGATCATCCAAGTGCTCTCTAGAGAACTACTGATTGGCACTGGTTAAGCCAGAAACAACAAATTTTCAAAACTTTAACGAATGTGACAAAAAAAACAACCTCAGAAGGAACATTTTAAGTGCAGGTTCACTATATATTGTAATATCTCGCAATGTCTTTTAAAAATTGCTTCCATTATTATGCGGAAATCCTCAGGACACCTGATTATGATAAGTCTAAAAAAGTAAAAACAGTTCTCTCAGGCAAAGCAATTAGTATCTCATCAAATCCATCAGGAAAATTATAATAAAAACTGTTATTTGTATTTATATTTAATAAGAGCAGTGAACAATAAAGTTTTTAAGCTATACCAAATGATATTGGCAAACAAAAAATCAACGAAGAGGAAGGAGCTTCTGTGAGAACTGGCCATGTCTGGTCTAATGGAAAACGAGTGCTCCGCTGCTGTCTTCTGACATCTGTAGGTAATTACAGTCCATGTTGTGTACAGGACTACATTTCACATGTTATTATAGATTTTCTGCCATTTTTTCATATGACTATCAAGCCTTGAGGCTTGTAAATAGTTTTTTTTTGTAATTGATTGGAGTGATTTGAAATAAAACCAACACAGATTCACATTGGCTCCGTGCTCTTTATTTTTCTGATTCGGATTAGATAAAAAATATCTGGTATTTATTGGATAGTGTACAAGAAAATAAATTTACTGGGATTTTCGGAATTGAAAGACATCGAAGCAACTCTAACACAGGCTTGACTACGCATCCCTGCTAAAATAATAGCGTTCTCTAAATGAGCAAATCATGAAAGTAAAATTATACAGGGCATGTGTGCATACAAACCAGCTCTAATTGAAGAAAATATAAAAGAGTACAACACAGGATATAATGGAGTACCAAATAGTTCTAACCGAATAAAACATGAGCAAAAGACTACACATGAAACATCCCCACACATAGACAGAACAGCAGTTAGAATGCCACGACGACAAAAACATGAAATATAATGCTGGAACACAAAACAGCACTAAATGAACAGACCATGAAAATAAGGATAGGTTGGAAATCTTACTATCTCTAATGGAACAAAATATAAAAGAGGACGACACAGGATAGATTTGAATACCAACCAGTTCTTAGAGAACAAAACATGGAAGGAAGACTACACGTGATATCGTCCCACACGTTGACAGAACAACAACTAGAGAGCCATGACGACCATGAAACACAATGCTGGTACACGGACCACCTCTAGATGAACAAAACATGAAAGGCGCAAGTGACTGCGAAGATGGGTCCAGGGAGAAACAATAATCTTACAAATTAATTGTGATTAAGGGAAATGCGAACTCACGACCAAATAAGATCATCGAGTGCTGGTGGAAAACATCGAAGCGCACAGGGAGCGCAGTTGCTGTGTTTTGCGGAAACGTGGCTCACGTTTAGCATTCCGGACGCTAACGTGTAGCCACCCGGAGCTACCCGGAGCAATCCGGCTTCAACGCCGCTAAACAGAGACACGAAAGCCGGGGGGAATCGGAGAGGAGGCGGACTTGCTAACACGAGGTGGTGTATCCCTGGATTTTTACAAAGAAAAGATTTCCATCTGCCGCAGGGATGTCGAACTTTTGGACTGGCGTGACGTCATCCACTCTGTACAAGCACCCCTAGGGCATCATGTTCATCTGTTAATAAACAACGGGGTAGACTGCTGGAACTGTGAATTTCCCTACGGGGATGAATAAAGTATCTATCTATCTATCTATCTTTAGGTTGACAATATAAGGGAATGGGTCATAATAGTCTGTAGTTTGCAATAGTCTTTGATCTGTGCTGACCTTTGAGACTCTTTGTGACATGTTGACATGACTATACAAATAAACATGACTTGACTTGACTTATCTGGGAAAGTTGTGAGTGCCCCTCTGTGCTTCCAAGAACTCTTTGTGACATCATATCTTTGACAAATCAAAGTGCAAAATTCCACTAAACAAGAGCATT